>NC_139154.1:63022595-63610095 GCF_964270905.1 Leucopleurus acutus
GGAGGAGATTGATGAAAAAAATTTAATAAGTATATAATCTCATTGCATTCTGGTGTTTTTATTATGAAAATTTTTAATCCTATGGAATATTGTAACAGTACATTGAGTTCATATATGCCACCACCTAAATTCGATGGTATTTTATATTTTTGCCCTATTTGCTTCATCCATAATCTTGCCGAACCATTTAAAAATAAACTATAGACATCATGTACTTCACCCCTAAATACTTAAGTATGAATCTCCAAAAAATGACATTTTCCTCAATACTTAAAATATTTTTATCGTACGTAACACAATTATCTAATCCCCAGAAGTCATGTAATCCCCAATCCAGATGTATATAGTTTTTTCCCCTCCATACCAAGGTCCCGTGAGGATCTTGTATTACATTGCATTTGCTGTTGTGTCTCAATTCACTTTTAAATTTAAACACCAGTTTTAAAAAATGACTTTCTCAAGAGACCAATTATTTTGTAAAATGTCCTGTATTCAGAATTTGTCTGTTTTTTTTAAACTTGTTTAAAACTTAACTAAAGACTGCGTTGAATTCAGGTTAAACATTTGGCCGGGATACTTCATAGGTGATGCTGCTTTGTATTACATCACATCAGGAGGTACAAAATGATTGCGTCGCACTATTTGTGGTACTAAGTTTGATTGCTGGGTTAAGGTGGTGATTGCTAGATGTCTCCATGGACAAGAAACATTTTCTCTTTTATGATTACCGGGTAATTCATGGCATACTTTGTTACTATAGAAATCCATTTCTCCTTCAGACTTTGACTTAATGGATTTATTGATTTTTTAAAAAAATTATATTTATTTTATTTTATTTTTATTTTATTTTATTTTTTGGCTGTGTTGGGTCTTCTTGCTGCGTGTGGGCTTTCTCTAGTTGTGGCGAGTGGGGGCTACTCTTCATTGCGGTGGCTTCTCTTGTTGTGGAGCACAGGCTCCAGGCGCGCAGGCTCAGTAGTTGTGGTGCACAGGCTTAGTTGCTCTGCGGCATGTGGGATTTTCCCGGACCAGGGCTTGAACCTGTGTCCCCTGCATTGGCAGGCGGATCCTTAACCACTGCGCCACCAGGGAAGCCCTTGATTTCTTTTTTAAAGATGGATCTTGACAGGGGTTATCAAACCGTAGCTCACTGGCCAAATTTGGTATGCTGCCTGTTTTTGTAAATAAAGTTTTATTGGAACACAGCCATGCTCATTTGTTTGCATACTGTCTGGCTGCTTTCCCACTACTATGGCAGGGTTGAGTAGCTGTGACAGAAACCATATGGCCCTGCAAAGCCCCGAATATTTACTATTTGGTTCTTTAAAGAATAAGTTTGCTGACCCCTGATTTGTATTCTTCTGTTTTTCTCATTATGTTGCTAGTAGTGGTATAAAATTGGTGTTTTATATAATTGGTGTTTAAGTGTTGCCTCTCCTGCATCCTGATGTTATTCAAGGTATAAAGGTTGCTTTTCGCATGATTAAAATTGTGGAGTTTTTGCTTATGTCCCCCAAACCATAAAGTATACCCAGTTATAGTGCTATACATGGTATACAAAATCATATATTAAAACAAATATTTCAGGCATAAAAAGAATAAAGAACATAAAGTACCCACTACCCAGCTTATTTTAGGGTATGGAACACTATCGGTATAGTTGAAGCCCTTCTGTAATCTTCCTGGATACCATCGTTTCTTTCCCACTGTCTTGAATTTTGTGCCTACCCTCACATATACAATCTCCATGTGTATCTATGTGAAAATAGCGTATAGGACTGTTTTAAGATAGTTTATAGTTGCTGAGCATGATTGTATATGGAATTTTTTAAATAAAATTAGCTTTTTTTACTTAACATTTCTGCAAAGTTTTTCCTTGTTGATCTATTCCTCTTTTTAAATAGTATTGCATAGTATCCCATTGTGTGATCATAACACATTTTGTCTAGTGTTTCTGGATGAACATTTGGATTATTTTTGTATTTATATACAATCGTGCTGAAACATAATTTACATCTTTTTGTATATATGTGTGAGGGTTTCTCTAGAGCACAAAGTTAGGAGTATAACTGCTCAACTTAGGTTATTCTTATCCTACAACCCACCTAAATATTTTGAAATTCTCTCCAAAGTGGCTGTACCAGTTTATACTCTGGCCAGTGGTATATAAAAGTGCCTGTTGCTCTATGTCAATATCAGTGCTGTCCTATATAAATATAATGTTGGTCATACATGTAACTTAAAATTTTCTTGTAGTTACATCATGTATTTTATGTTTAACAGCAAGTCTCAATTTGCATTAGCCACATTTCAGATTCTTACTAGTCACAAGTGGCTAGTAGCTACTGTATCAGATAGCACAGCTCTATATCCTTGTCTCCATTTGGTACTGAGAATCTTTCCCCCCCTCAATGTAATGAGAGAGAAATTATGTTTCATTGTGACCTTAATTTTGCATTTTCCTATTACTGTGAGGATGAACATTCTCATATGTTTATTGGCCATTTAAATTTCCCCTTTTGTGTATTTGCTATTATCATTTCCCCTATTTTCTATTTTCTTGTTTGTTTTTTTAAAATTTTATTTGTTTATTTTTGGCTGTGTCAGGGCACTCGGGTTCTTCGTTGAAGCAGGCGGGATCGTTTGTTGCCGGCGGGTTTTCTCTTCTCTAGTGGTGGTGCGCAGCCTCCAGGGCGTGTGGGCTCTGGAGTTGAGGCACCGTGTGGGCTTAGTTGCCCCGCGGCATGTGGGATCTTAGTTTGCTGACCAGCGATAGAACCGGTGTCCCCTGCATTGTAAGGCGGATTCTTTACCACTGGACCACCAGGGAAGTCCCTGTTTTTTTCTTAATGACAAAATCTTACAGGCATAGATATGGATTTACTTTGCCATTAGAATGCTGGTGTTTTTGTTAATCGTGTTTAAGAGTTTTTACGGATTAATTAGACAGTATCTCTATAAAATGACACATTAAACATTTTAACCTAAAGCCAGTTTTAAAATGACTCCAAAAGTATTTGGATTGAAGTGAATCCTTGGAAGAATAATGCTTGAATGGTTATATGAGGGAGAGAAGGGGGACACAGTGATTGCTTTATACTTAACAATCCTTTGTGTATATTTGTTTTCCTTCCCTTTGCTCGGGGCTTAGTCTTGCTGCTTCTTTCCTTGACTCTAATCTCAAGGACCCGTAGGAAGAGCTAGGTGGAGTGGATTCTGGCCTAGAGCCAAAGATGCTTTCAAAAAGGGCTGTAGGGCTCCACTGAGGTAGGGAGTTGGGGATGCTTTATGCTGCATCTGGAAACAAACCAGGTGACAAATTCATTAGTGTGTCCTCTGTCTGCAGTTAAGTGGATGTAGTTGTCTGGGTGCTTTAAATGTGAAACGCAAAAAGTAAAATTCCTGGAAATCCAGAACTGCCTGTACTTAATAAATGTTACAGTGGATGATAGGGGTTAATCAGTCTTCCAATATAATATTTTTGTGAATGTTGGAATGGCTGACAGGATATCTTTTCTTGAAGAAGTATTTTTTACCTTACTGTGTATTTTACTCAATACTTGCTAGGTGCCAAGGTCACAGATTAGGATGTGAGGGGATAAGGAAGGTGAAAATGTTAAAAAGGAATATGAATGATTGTATAGGAATGGTGAGAGGGTGGGGTGAAAGGTTGAAGAAGGCATCAAGGAGGAGATGTTATTTCATAGGCGTGTTGAATGATTTGGTTAGCTTAAAGAGATAGGGCAAATTGTGAGGTGGGAGTAAGCATGATGTACGTGGCCTGTGTAAGTCCTCGGCTGGGCAGGTTAGAGAAGGTTCCAGACTGGATATTTTGTACTCAATTTTAGTTGAGGAGTGGGAAGCCACTTTATCTTTTGGGAACAGGTAAGGTATGTTTTAGGGAAATCAAGTTGGTGGTAATCTGTAAGGTGGATTGAAGGAAGGGGAGATTGAAGTCAGGGAGACCAATTAGGAGGCTGTTAGATAATCCAGAGAATAGGTCATAAGGCTCAAGATTATGATGGAGGACAAGTGAGATACTTAAATGGAAGATGTGTTGGGACATGGTGTGTAGTGACTGGATTTATATAAAAGATTTATGGTTTCTAGCCCAAGTTACTAAAAGAGAGATTACGAATAGGTAGATTAACAGGTAGTTAATACAAATAGTAGTTAGATTGGGATATGAACGTGGTTTGGATGAAGATTTTGGTTATGTTATGTTTAAAGAGCTGTGTACAGCAACCAAGCTTAATGATTAAAATCCAGACTAAAATTCATCTGAGAAGTCAATCTAGAAGTGATGGTTGAAGCAATGAGATTGGATCAGAGGGCAGATACTATGTTTTGGGTTGAAGGCTAATTACTGTTTTGGGGGGCCCACTTCCCTCTTGAATTTAGGAGGCTGAAGGAAAAAGTATGAACATGAATGATTGTGAGTGTTTTGAATTCGAGTGTTTTGAAAGTCAGCAGAAGTGTCAAGAGTTTCAGGAAGGGAGGAATTATCAGGAGTGTGAAGTGCCACAAAGTACCTTGTCTTGAGAAGCCTCCTTTTTAGGACCAGACTGATATATGAGCTAATTTTTTTGAGCAGGAGCCTATTCTACCAAGCAAAGCATCAGTGTTTGAGTTGTTTTGCCAGGAATATTGGGGACTTTTGTACTGATATGGTTATATATTGTATCTTTTTCTTATAAATTTATTTACTTTATTATTTTTGTCTGCGTTGGGTCTTTGTTGCTGCGTGTGGACTTTCTCTAGTTGCGGCGAGCGGAGGCTACTGTTTGTTGCAGTGGCTTCTCTTGTTGCGGAGCATGGGCTCTAGGCACGCGGTCTCAGTAGTTGTGGCATGTGGGCTTTAGAGCTCAGGCTCAGTAGCTGTGGCACGTGGGCTTAGTTGGTCTGCGGCATGTGGGATCTTCCTGGACCAGAGCTCGAACCCGTGTCCCCTGCATTGGCAGGAGGATTCTTAACCACTGCGTCACCAGGGAAGCCCTGATAATGGTTATATATCTTGAGAAAATATTCTCTGTATGAAACATTCTAGATAAGTTGTTCATACTATGACCATGTTCCAGGGTAAAGTAAATTCACTTTGGTGAATATTAGGATTATGATTGTACTTTAGAGTCATGTTCTGTTCTACTTCACTAATTTCTTATAAACATAGCACTAAAATGATTAGATAATCAAACCTGCAAATAAAATTTTCTCCAAAAGCTTCATGAAACCTTTGCTCTCTGATTTTTATTTATTTATTTATTTTTACTTTTTGTAATCTGGAGTCATTTATTTAGGATGGAGAAGAGGACAAGAACAACCAGAAGTAAAATCATGTAGCCCTGAACTTATTTTTTGTCATTGCTAATTGAAAAACTATTGGGATTAGGAAGAGCAGTTATTTTATTCGTGAGCTGCTTTGCTGAAGTTAAGAAAGGTCATTTCTGTCAATATGTATGAAGTCAGTCTTGTAGTAAAATGAACAAGCATAAAATCATGACAAAGTCCAAGCTACCTTTAGCCCTTGTTTCATCATCCAGGTAGTCAAATACAGGTAGGACATGAACTCCCTCTGATTTCAGCAGCTTGAGCTGAAAAAGACAGTGTTAGGGTCAAGGGGGAAAATGCTTTAACCTTATAATATAAAGCTTTTAATGGACACATGCAGGTAGCTGGTGATGTGTTCTTTATACCAGCCTAAACTACTTTCTTTGGGCTTTCCTCAGCCTTCTTCCAAATCTGAGGGCCCAAAATTTTCAAGAGCCATGGAAGCAATAAAAAGGAACAAGCTAATGATAAACACAACATGGATGGATCTCTGAAACATTATGCTAAGTGAAAAAAGCCAGACACAAAGGAGTACATACTGTATGATTCTGTGTACCTGAAATTTTAGAAAAGGCAAAACTACTCTGACAGCAGATGAGTGTTTGCCTAAGTCTAGAGGTGATGGGGAGATTATCCTCAAAGGGGCACAGAGGAACTTTTTGGAGTGATACAAATGTTCTGTATATTGTGGTGGTGGTGGTTACACAAGTGTATATGTTTGTCATAGCTCGTCAAATTGTATATGTAAAATGGGTACATTTTATCATACGTAAAACAACAGCAGCCGGGGTCTTCAGCAACGAGGACAAGTTGGGCAGCAGAATGGAACTTTATGGATTGGACTCTAATCCGAGGTTTTCGTAGTGAAGTGACCTGTTTTTTGACAGTAAAGCTACCTAACACTGGTGTTACCTCTTCATGTGTCCTAATAGGGAGTTATACATATGAGAAGGTAATTCAGACAAATGCAGTGGTTTTACTATATTGGGAATATAAGTAAACATGTATATATATAAAATCAACTAAAATGGTCTGATAATATCTAGTTTATTTAAAACTTTTTTTTGGTTTGCTGGTTTCAGAAGTCATTGAAAGGATTTCAGAAATGAAAAAAGCTTTTAAAGAATATTTAAATAGTATAGTTTTGCCTAGTTGGAAAAACTTCAGAGTTCAATACATTATCCATAGGACAGTCATTCTCTTAAACATCAGATATTTTCTAATGTCAGTTTATATATGAATAGTTGATCTGGGACATAAAGTGTACTTTTTTTTTGCTATTTGAACATATCTGATTTTTATGTATTATGTTGCTTATGATAGACTAAGGTATGATTTGTGGATTATAATGATAATAATAGGTAATACTTGTAAAGCACTTTATGCTGGACACTGACCTATGCAGTTAGCCTGCACTGTCTTCTTCAGTTACTACAACTGCTCTGTGATATAGATGCTTTTATTACTCCTGTCTCTTAGATGAATACATCATGGCTTTGAGGAAATTAAATAATTAGGTCAGGGTGACACAGTAAGTGGTTGAGCTGGCATTTGAATTCAAGTTTACTTCGTTTTAACGCCCATACCTTTTTGTTTTTATTTTTTTTAATGTAAAAAAGAAGTCTTGAGGGGGGAGTGGTAATTTAAAAGAGAGGGCATGACTTCTGGTTTCTGCAGATCCTGTGACTCATAATAAGTGTGCCTTTGGTACCAAAGAATCTGACATTCCTAGCTTTTTTTTTTTTTCATTCCTAGCTTTTGATACCTCATGATGGCAGGCAGTGCTTCATGGATCTGGTCATGATGGCCGTTGGGAATGAGATTTCTGTCATTCCTAAGGTCTTTCACGCAACATTCTGGCTCTGTGCCTTCAGGAGACCCTTTCTCCTCTTTCGCTTCCTCATCCTCACGTGCTTATGTCATTGTCTCAAATCAGGTTCCCCTGGAAGACCTCATGGGAACAATATTTCCTGAGTTCTTTCATGTTCATAAGAGTTTGTTTATGCTCTTGTACTTGAAAATCAGTTTTGCGGTATGTAAAATCTATGAGAAACATTTCTTTCTTTGCATATCTTAAAGTATCATTGTTTTCTGGCATAGAGCATTGCTGTCAGTTTGATGAAAATCTGACAAAGCCTGAATGCATATTCTTCACAGTTCAGATATGCATGTAGTCTAATTTTTAGAGTACACTGTACATATCCAAGCAGTGATATGTTTTTGTTTTCTCATTAAATTGGCAGCTCAAACGAAATGCCACTGTCAACAAAGCTGTTTCCATTTTATGACCTACTTTTTCCTTACTGAAGGACTATGGGAGGGATTAAGAACTGGTACTGTTACCCCAAATTTGAAATTTTTAGCTATGCTTTTGAGTTAGAACAAGAAATCTAAGTTATTCTCGTATGTGGTGAACTTCACTTATAAATTCATTTCACAAAATCTGACTTACTGAGTTGTTTTCATAATCTAATCTAGAGCTATAGTTTCCAAATTTGGGGAGATTCTTAACACTACGCAGCATATTTTCATCAGTAACATCTCTTTATTACTGGAGCTGGGTGTAGTCAATGCCTAGTTACCCAACTATAATGAAAACTGTTAAAACTATCAATTTAACAATTATTCAGACCCTTTTGAACTTTCCATATCTACTATTATTTCAAAAATCTTAAACAAATGCCACTCATATAAGAATTCACCAGAGTTGATTTGGAGGCAGAGAGAACTTTTGATTTAATTCTGAAAGCATTAAGAATTGGAAGGAAGGATGAGAGCCAAATGTTGTGTTTAGTGAGAGGGAAAAGTATTCTTCCTTTGCTTCTTATTCAGAGACTAGTGTTTAGGATTTGATGCAGATATTTGTGAAAGAATATGTTCTTTAAGGCTCTGGATTGGTATTAATACTGTGTGACTCACAAGTCCCAAGCAATAAGCTTTGTGGGGGTTTTTTATTTTTATTTTTTTAACATCTTTATTGGAGTATAATTGCGTTACAATGGTGTGTTAGTTTCTGCTTTATAACAAAGTGAATCAGCTATACATATCTATCTATCTATCTATCTATCTATCTATCTATCTATCTATCTATCTATAGCTATACAGATATATCCCCATATCCCCTCCCTCTTGCGTCTCCCTCCCAGCCTCCCTATTCCACCCCTCTAGGTGGTCAAAAAACACCGAGCTGATCTCCCTGTGCTATGCGGCTGCTTCCCACTAGCTATCTATTTTACATTTGGTAGTATATATAAGTCCATGCCACTCTCTCACTTCATCCCAGCTTACCCTTCCCCCTCCCCATCTCCTCAAGTCCATTTTCTACATCTGCATCTTTATTCCTGTCCTGCCCCTAGGTTCTTCATAACCTTTTTTTTTTTTAGATTCGATATTTGTGTGTTAGCATACGGCATTTGTTTTTCTCTTTCTGACATACTTCACTCTGTATGACAGACTCTAAGTCCATCCACCTCACTACAAATAACTCAATTTCATTTCTTTTCATGGCTGAGTAATATTCCATTGTATATATGTGCCACATCTTCTTTATCGATTCATCTGTCGATGGACACTTAGGTTACTTCCATGTCCTGGCTATTGTAAATAGAGCTGCAATGAACATTGCGGTACATGACTCTTTTTGAGTTACTGTTTTCTGGGTATATGCCCAGTATGGGGTTGCTGGGTCATATGGTAGTTCTATTTTTAGTTTTTTAAGGAACCTCCATACTGTTCTCCATAGTGGCTGTATCAATTTACACTCCCACCAGCAGTACAAGAGAGTTCCCTTTTCTCCACACTCTCTCCAGCATTTATTGTTTGTAGATTTTTTGATGATGTCCATTCTGACTGGTGTGAGGTGATACCTCATTGTAGTTTTGATTTGCATTTCTCTAATAATTATTGATGTTGAGCATCTGCTCCGTTTTTCTTTCTCAAGATTGCTTTGGCTATTCGGGGTCTTTTGTGTTTCAATACAAATTGAATATACAATTCAATACAAATTCAATACAAATTGTGCCATTTTTCTAGTTCTGTGAATAACGCCATCGGTAGTTTGATAAGGATTGTATTGAATCTGTAGATTGCTTTGGGTGGTATAGTCATTTTCACAGTGTTGATTCTTGCAATCCAAGAACATGGTATATCTCTCCATCTGTTTGTATCATCTTTAATTTCTTTCATCAGTGTCTTATAGTTTTCTGCATACAGGTCTTTTCTCTCCTTAGGTAGGTTTATTGTTAGGTATTTTATTCTTTTTGTTGCAGTGGTAAATGGCAGTGTTTTCTTAATTTCACTTTCAGATTTTTCATCATTAGTGTATAAGAATGTCAGAGATTTCTGTGCATTAATTTTGTATCCAGCTACTTTACCAGATTTGTTGATTAGCTCTAGTAGTTTTCTGGTAGCATCTTTAGGATTCTCTATGTATAGTATCATGTCATCTGCAAACAGTGACAGCTTTACTTCTTCTTTTCTGATTTGGATTCCTTTTATTTCTTTTTCTTCTCTGATTACTGTAGCTAAAACTTCCAAAACTATGTTGAATAATAGTGGTGAGAGGAGACAACCTTGTCTTGTTCCTGATCTTAGTGGAAATCGTTTCAGTTGTTCACCATTGAGAATGATGTTGGCTGTGGGTTTGTCATATATGGCCTTTATTATGTTGAGGTAAGTTCCCTCTATGCCTGCCTTCTGGAGGGTTTTTATCATAAATGGGTGTTGAATTTTGTTAAAAGCTTTTTCTCCATCTATTGAGATGATCATATGGTTTTTCTTCTTCAGTTTGTTAATATGGTGTATCACATTGATCGATTTGCGTATATTGAAGAATCCTTGCATCCCTGGGATAAATCCCACTTGTTCATGGTGTATGATCCTTTTAATGTGTTGTTGGATTTTGTTTGCTAGTATTTTGTTGAGGGTTTTTGCATCTGTGTTCATCAGTGATATTAGCCTGTAGTTTTCTTTCTTTGTGACATATTTGTCTGGTTTTGGTATCAGGGTGATGGTGGCATTGTAGAATGAGTTTGGGAGTATTCCTCCTTCTGCTATATTTTGGAAGAGGTTGAGAAGGGTAAGTGTTAGCTCTTCTCTAAATGTTTGATAGAATCTGCCTGTGAACCCATCTGGTCCTGGGCTTTTGTTTGTTGAAAGATTTTTTTTTTTTTTTTTTTGCACTACACGGGCCTCTCACTGCTGTGGCCTCTCCCGTTGTGGAGCCCAGGCTCCGGACGCGCAGGCTCAGTGGCCATGGCTCACGGGCCATGGCTCACGGGCCCAGCCGGTCCACGGCATGTGGGATCATCCCGGACCGGGGCACGAACCCGTGTTCCCTGCATCGGCAGGCGGACTCTCAACCACTGCGCCACCAGGGAAGCCCTGTTGAAAGATTTTTAATCACAGTTTCAATTTCAGTGCTTGTGATTGGTCTGTTTATATTTTCTATTTCTTCCTGGTTCAGTCTCGGAAGGTTGTGCTTTTCTAAGAATTTGTCCATTTCTTCCAGGTTGTCCATTTTATTGGCATAGAGTTGCTTGTAATAATCTCTCATGATCCTTTGTATTTCTGCAGTGTCAGTTGTTACTTCTTCTTTTTCATTTCTAATTACTGATTTGAGTCTTCTCCCTTTTTTCTTTGATGAGTTGGGCTAATGGTTTATCAATTTTGTTTATCTTCTTAAAGAACCAGCTTTTACTTCTATTGATCTTTGCTATCGTTTCCTTCATTTCTTTTTTATTTATTTCTGATCTGATCTTTATGATTTCTTTCCTTCTGCTAACTTTGGGAGTGTTTTTTCTTTCTCTAATTGCTTTAGGTGTAAGTTTAGGTTGTTTTCTTGAGATGTTTCTTGTTTCTTGAGGTAGGACGGTATTGCTATAAACTTCCCTCTTAGAACTACTTTTGCTGCATCTCGTAGGTTTTGGGTGGTCGTGTTTTCATTGTCATTTGTTTCTAGGTATTTTTTGATTTCCTCTTTGATTTCTTCAGTGATCTCTTGGTTATTAAGTAGTGTATTGTTTAGCTTCCGCGTGTTTGTTTTTTTTTTTTTTTTTTTTACAGATTTTTTCCTTTAATTGATATCTAGTCTTACAGCATTGTGGTCAGAAAGGATACTTGATATGATTTCAGTTTTCTTAAATTTACCAGAGTTTGATTTGTGGCCCAAGATATGGTCTGTCCTGGAGAATGTTTCATGTGCACTTGAGAAGAAGGTGTATTGTGTTGTTTTTGGATGGAATGTCCTATAAATATCAATTAAGTCCATCTTGTTTAATGTGTCATTTAAAGCATGTGTTTCCTTGTTTCATTTTGGATGATCTGTCCATTAGTGAAAGTGCGGTGTTAAAGTCCCCTACTATGATTGTATTACTGTGGATTTCCCCTTTTATGGCTGTTAGCATTTACCTTATGTATTGAGGTGCTCCTTTGTTGGGTGCATAAATATTTACAATTGTTATATCTTCTTGGATTGATCCCTTTATCATTATGTAGTATCCTTCTTTGTCTCTTGTAATAGTCTTTATTTATTTATTTTTTAATAGTCTTTATTTTAAAGTCCATTTTGTCTGAGAATTGCTACTCCAGCTTTCTTTTGATTTCCATTTGCGTGGAATATCTTTTTCCATCCCCTCACTTTCAGTGTGTATGTGTCCCTAGGTCTGAAGTGGCTGTCTTGTAGACAGCATATATACGGGTCTTGTTTTTGTATCCATTCAGCCAGTCTGTGTCTTTCAGTGGGAGCATTTAATCCATTTATATTTAAGGTAATTATCGATATGTATGTTCCTATTACCATTTTCTGAATTGTTTTGGGTTTGTTATTGTAGGTCTTTTCCTTCTCTTGTGTTTCCTTCCTAGAGAAGTTCCTTTAGCATTTGTTCCAAAGCTAGTTTGGTGGTGCTGAATTCTCTTAGCTTTTGCTTGTCTCTGAAGGTTTTAATTTGTCTGTCGAATCTGAATGAGATCCTTTCTTGGTAGAGTAATCTTGGTTGTAGGTTTTCCCCTTTCATCACTTTAAATATGTCCTGCCACTCCCTTCTGGCTTGCAGTTTCTGTTGAAAGATCAGCTGTTAACCTTGTGGGGATTCCCTTGTATGTTATTTGTTGTTTTTCCCTCGCTGCTTTTAATATTTTTTCTTTGTATTTAATTTTTGATAGTTTGATTAATATGTGTCTTGGTGTGTTTCTTCTTGGATTTATCCTGTATGGGACTCTCAGCGCTTCTTCAACTTGATTAACTATTTCTTTTCCCATATTAGGGAAGTTTACAACTATAATCTCTTCAAATATTTTCTCAGTCCCTCTCTTTTTCTCTTCTTCTTCTGGGACCCCTGTAAGTTGAATGTTGGTGCGTTTAATGCTGTCCCAGAAGTCTCTGAGACTGTCCTTAATTCTTTTCATTCTTTTTTCTGCTCCGCAGTAGTTATTTGCACTATTTTATCTTTCAGGTCACTTTTCCATTCTTTTGCCTGTTATTCTGCTATTGATTCCTACTAGAGAACTTTTAATTTCATTTATTGTGTTCATCATTGTTTGTTTGCTCTTTAGTTCTTCTAGGTCCTTGTTAAATGTTTCTTGTATATTCTCCGTTCTATTTCCAAGACTTTGGATCATCTTTACTATCATTACTCTGAATTCTTTTTCAGGTAGACTGCCTATTTCCTCTTCATTTGTTTGGTTTGGTGGGTTTTTACCTTGCTCCTTCTTCTGTGTGTTTCTCTGTCTTCTCATTTTGCTTAACTTACTGTGTTTTGGGGTCTCCTTTTCGCAGGCTGCAGGTTCGTAGTTCCCATTGTTTTTGGTGTCTGCCTGCAGTGGCTAAGGTTGGTTCAGTGGGTTGTGGAGGCTTCCTGGTGGAGGGGACTAACGCCTGTGTTCTGGTGGATGAGGCTGGATCTTGTCTTTCTGGTGGGCAGGACCACGTTCAGTGGTGTGTTTTGTGGTGTCTGTGACCTTATTATGATTTTAGTCAGCCTCTCTGCTAATGGGTGGGGTTGTGTTCCTGTCTTGCTAGTTGTTTGGCATAGGGTGTCCAGCACTGTAGCTTGCTGGTCGTTGAGTGGAGCTGGGTCTTAGCGTTGAGATGGAGATCTCTGGGAGAGCTTTTGCTGTTTGATATTACATGGAGCTGGGAGGTCTCTGATGGACCAGTGTCCTGAACTCTACTCTTCCACCTCAGAGGCACAGGCCTGACACCTGGCCGCAGCACCAAGACCCTGTCAGCCACACGGCTCTCTCTGGGCTTCTATTTTGACAGCAACAACGTGACTCTGGACAGTGTAGACCACTTTTTTCACCAATTGGCTGAGGAGAAGTGTGAGGGCGCCCAACGTCTCTTGAAAATGCAAAACCAGTGCTGCGGCCGTGCCCTTTTCTAGGATGTGCGGAAGTCTTCTTGAGATGAGTCTGGTAAAACCCAGGACACTGTGGAAGCCGCCATTCTTAGGGAGAAGAACCTGAACCAGGCAGTATTGGATCTGCGTGCCCTGGGTTCTGCCTGCGCAGACTCCCACCTCTGTGACTTCTCTAAGCAATAGTCTTTGAGTATTTGTGTCTTCCCTCAGCTTTGAGAAATTGTTTTTCTTGTATTCCTTCTTTGTTAATTAGTTCTCTTGTTCTGTTTCTGGAATACTTATTTCATCCGTTGTTGTACTTCCTAGATTGAACCACTATGATGTGCACTTTTTTTTTTTTTTGTATTTGTCATACAATCTGGGAGGTTGCTTTGACTTATTTAAACTCCCAAACACTCTCCAGCGAGGGTTTTTTTGGTGTGGGGGTGGGAGTGGTAGAGGTAATCATATATTTAAATCTGAAGATCTATTTCTCATCCTGTGTTCCATTTTCATAGCATCCTGTTCTTGTTTTATGGAAACAAGAACCAATATCTTATTCAGTTTCTAAGGATTCTGACTTCTGATTTTTTAAAAATCCCCTTTTGTTGTTGAAATTCCCTTTACAGTGGTGTCTTTGTCCCCTCCCCTACTGTTTATCATGGTCTTTGCATTTCATGCTGCTAGGTTTCCTTATATGTCTAATTATCCTTGGCTGTCTGTTCATTCTTACACTTAAATATGAGCAGAAAATTCATCTTAAGTTTCTGATTTTTGTTTGGGGGTAAAAGTCTGACAGAAGCTTTTCTGCATATGGACTAGGTGTGAACAGAGGGTGAGGTTAATGGTTCTCTATAACTTTCACTAGCTCCCCCTATTTTCATTCATGTACAGTCTCCCATTTTACTGTGTCCCCGTGCAGGCTGTGTCTGAGTTCTGTCCAGGAGTCTCTCCCCACTTCTAATTTGTTACTGGCACATTCTAACTGCCAATCCTTCCATTCTGTTTTGTTAATCACCATGCTTCCATCTGCTTTATACCTTGCAAAGATTTTTAATATCTCTTCCCATGGATGGTGCACCTCTTACTTCCCTCTCCTGCCTCCTAAGTTGTCATTGTTTTTTCTACTTTAAAAAATTCTTTTACTATCATTTTGAATGGTGTATTGGGAGGGATTGGAGAAAATGGCTGCATTCCATGTCTTGAACTAGAAAATCGTTTATCACTTGGGTTAATATATCAGTATGAATCATTATTTTCGTTACAAAAATATTTCACTAAAGATTAAGCTACCATAGGGCATTTGTTTGTGCACAGATCATTATTTGAAAATAGGAGTATAGAGAAATTTAAAAATACTGGATTTTGAGAAAATACTGAAACTTTTAAGTCTCATGTCTTCTTTCCTATAGCACTTTTGAAGCTTTTCTCCCATTTACTTGTTCCCACTTTTTGAAAGATTTTTTCTTTTCTTTTGAAAATAATTTTAAAGAACTCTCAAAATTTAGTAGGCTGATGAAGTTAAATGAGTTAATCTCTTATTTATAAGTGTTAGACCAGGCGTCTGTTAAAACAGAAGTGACATTTATTTTGGCTAAACAGTTTCTGTTCTACATATGTGTTTACATAGCATTTTCACACTCCATAAATTGAACAGAGCAAGTGGGTTGACTAAATTTTACTGTAACATTTGTCAAGGAAATGGGTATAGATGACCATTCAATAATAAGAGAAATTGTTGCAGAATTATTCTGTTGAAATTTTATAGGGGTGTGCAGCTTTTTGAACAGCATGAAAATTTTCTTGCAGCGTGAAAATTTAAATTGATTCTTGACATAAGGATTTATGTGCCCATCATCAAGATTTAATGGACATTAAATTTTGCTGTTTGCATCAGACTGCTCTCATAAAGAATGAAAATGTTACCAGCTTTATCTGAGTATTATCTCACCCCATCTCCTCTTTCCTAGAAGTTAACTATTATCAAGTGGGTCTTGATAGTAGTTTTAGTTTTTATACTGCTTAAGCATGTTTTTAATACCTTTGCTGTTTATTCGCACATCTAATCTATTTATTGGTTTGTAAGTTTTATAATTTTACATAAATAGCGTCACACTGTATGCATTTTTTTTCCAGCTAGCTTTGTTTTTGAGATTTATTCATGGTGATACATGTGCATGAAACCCATACTTTTAACTTCTGTATATGTTACATTGCATCGGCATCACTGGCTGCTTCTCCTTGCATAGAGATGAGAATTTCTCTAGGGTGAATAGTCTGTAAACCAACAATTCCATGGGAAGTTATGTGCATCTGAACTCTACCAGATATTACTCTGAGATTTCTGATGCTGTCTGGTTCCTGATTCTCTATGTGTGACCTGTTCTTTTCCCTCTGGGAATTTTCAGGGTTTTTATGTCACCAGTGTTTTGAAATTTCGGTTACCTTTTTTGTTGTTCTTGTGGTTGTACTTTCATCAGTTACTAGGCACTTTCAGTCTTGACATTTATACTTTTTAGTGCTGGGAAACTTTTCTGAATCATTTCTTTGATAAAGTTTTTCTCTTTGTTTTTCTTGTTCTTTCTATTAGTTGGACTGATCTGAAAATTTTCTTAGTTTCATTCTCTCCTATTTTAAGTCTCTCTGTTGTTGTTTTTGGCTGGGTGTGGGGGTAAGGTGCAGAGAATCTTTTTGGGGTTGTTTTTCCAACTTGATTTTGTGACCTTTTATTGAAAAACGTCTGTCCTCATTTTAGTTCCTAAGAGTACTTTATTTTTCTCTGAAAAAAATTTTTTATAACATCTCATTCTTGTTTCATGAGTACAATACTCTTATTTCTCCTGATGATTTTTTTTTTCTACTCTCTTTTCTCTCTGATTCCTTTTTGTTTCTTTGATTCTGTTTTTCGTGTTGTATGTTTTCCTTCTATGTCTGGTAATCTTTGGATGCCTATTCATATTTGAATTTGGAAGCCTTATGTGAATGGATGGAGACTGTCATCTGGCAGGCCTCCCTGTAGGGTGACCTGACGATTTTGTAGAGTGTTCCTGTAAGTAATCTGTAAGGGATTTTACTGAATTTTCCTCAGAGAGCAGTAGAGCTGTTGCCTGCCTGAGGTTTATAACATTTCTGGAAGTCGAGTTGAGAAAGAAGGCTGAGGGTTTCACTAAGACTTTTTTACTCTGACTCTCAACTCAATCTGTCTCTGAATCCAGAGCCTTTGTAGTTCAGCCTTTTCAAAGTAAACCTCCAGTCTTTTCCTGTGTGTAGTAGTTTTTTTTTTTTTTAATATTTATTTATTTATTTGGCCGTGCCAGCTCTTAGTTGTGGCGTGTGCTATCTTTAGTTGCAGTATGCAGGGTCTAGTTCCCTGACCAGGGATCGAACCTGGTTCCCTGCATTGGGAGCATGGAGTCTTAGCCACTGGACCACCAGGGAAGTCCCCCATGTGTAGTAGTCTTAATACATGTCTGCAAATTGTTTTTTAATCCTCCTATGTAAGAGGTGTGTCCGTGTCCCTCTGCACTGGCCTTAGTAACTTGCTTGTAACCTACAGCATGTAGCTCTGGTGACACTCAGAAGAGGCCATGCAGCTTCTGCTTGGTTCTCTTGGGACATTCCCTCTGGGGAAAGCCAGGTGCCATGTAAGAAGTCTGACTACCCTAACCTAGTCAAACTGGAGAGACCACTTACAAGCACTCCTGGGGACGAGTCCCACCTGAATTCCTAGCCAAGAGCTTCTAGCAGCTGCTAATCATTAAATGAGATTTCAGGTGACTACCGTCATCCCTTGGTATTGGGGGGTGGGTGTCGGAATTGTTTCCAGGACTGCTGACAGTTAACCAAAAAATGGTGAAGTATTGGCATATAACCTATGCACATCCTCCCGTATATTTTAAATCATCTCTAGATTACTTATAATACCCACTACAATGTAAATAGCTGCCAGAGCATGGCAAATTGAAGTTTTGCTTTTTGGAACCTTCTGGAATTTTTTCCCCCAATTATTTTCAATCTGCAGTTGGTTGAATCCACAGATCCAGAACCTGTGGACATGGGGGACTGCCTGTGTCTCCCCAGCCATTATCTGTGTGCAATAATATGAGAAACCCCAAGTGGAACTGCTCAATTGAGCCCTTACAATTAATGAGCCAGTATTGGTTATAAGAATAACTAAAGCTCATACTTATTCAGGGTCCCATTTAAGATATACCACATTACATTTAATCGTCATATCTCCTTAGGTCCCTCTTGGCTATGTGAGTTGCTCAGACTTTTCTTGTTTTTTTTTGACCTTGACAATTTTGAGGAGTACTGGTCAGGTATTTTGTAGAACGTCTCTACTGAGATTTGTCTAATGCTTTCTCATGATTAGACTGGAGTAATGGGGTTTGGGGAAGAAGACCACAGAGATTAAGTGCTATCTTCATCGCATTGTATCAAGAGAACATACAGTGAACATGATTATGACTGTTGATGTTGACCTTGATCACCTGGCTGAAATAGTGTGTCAGATTTCTCCACTGTAATTATTCTTTTTGCCCCCTCTTTGAAAAGGAAGTCCCCAAGCCCAATCTACACTTAAAGGGTGGGACGTTAAATAGTCCATCTATTTGAGTGTGGAGTATCTACATAAATTACCTGGCATTTGTCCACACTGGAGATTTGTGTGTTCTCTTATTTATTCATTTATTCAACCATTTATTTTTATCAGTATGGACTCATTAATATTTATACTTTGGGTTATAACCCAATACTACTTTATTTTGTTGCTCAGATTATTCTAGCTTTGTACAAAAAAAAAATTTTTTTTTGTTTGATCTACCATAGGCCAGGAGTGGTGAATTAATTCTGTTCTGTTATTTCTGGTTCTTTACCCTTGTGTTACTGGTAGTTTTTACTTATGTATTTTGGTGTAGTGTTATTCCACTTATGGAAAAACAGAAGACTTTTAGGAAAGACAAACAGGTCTTTAGGAAAGTAGATGGGAGTTACGATAGTCTTTGACAGTGTTTGATTTCTCATCTCAGGTGATAGGAGTCAATGTCCTCTATTATTGGAAACCTCCCTTGAAAGTGGCATTTTTGTCTAGTTAAATTCTTTTGGAAGACTCTGCTTTTTAGGTAGATAAGGGGAGTGGGGTTTAGACAAAGCCTCTTTCTGCATCTATTGATTTTCAGATGTCTTGAAATAATTTTTATGCCACTGGGAGATAATTTGCATCCCTTCACATGTTTGAAAGAACAACAGTTGAGTTAGAGATAAAACACTCTGTCATGCTTTGCTTCCTTGAAGTCTGACACTGTGCCACTTCCCTGTGCATAGCACTTTGGAAGACTGAAAACTAGCCTGATTTATCTTTTCCTCTCCTGCTTTAAGTGGCTTTATTTAGAAGGGTGTGGGAGAGTGAGGAATTGAATTCTCATGGCATTCTTTAATTGCCTTTAAAATCAAATAGCTTAAATATAGCGGCTAGTTTTTCCTTAAATTGTAAATATGTTTTCCCCACATCCTTTGTAGACGTGGCTGTATGATATTTCATCCTGTAGATGAGGGTTTATTAGCCTCAGCACTGTTGACATTTGAACTGTTCTTTGCTGCAGGCCTGTCCTTTGCAGGGTAGGATGTTTTACAGCCTTCCTGGACTCTTATTAACTAGATGCTACTGATATTCCCTCCCCACATCAGTTGTGACAATCAAAAATGTCTGTAGACATTGCCAGATGTATTCTGGGGGCCAGAATCTCTCCTGGTTGAGAACCACTGCTATAGATATATTCCATTCCTCTGTTGTTAGAAATGCAAGTTATTTTTATATTCAGTATAAATAACACTGTAATGAACATCATTATACACAAAGATTTTTCTCTTTTGATCTGTTATTAATGGTGAATTACATTAATTTCCAAATATACAACTATTTTTCTATTCCTATTATAGAGGATTTTTTCACATGCTGATAGATTCTATTTGCTAGTATTTTTAATATTTTAAAATAATAACAATATTTATGTACAATTGGGGTTGTTTCTTTAGGTAACTTCTGAGAAACGGAACCACTGAGTCAGAGTTTCCAATTTTATAATCTTGGTATTTTTAGGATGCATTTCTAAGCCACCCTAGCATGATGGGCAAAGTCACAGGTAGAAAGATTTTTCCATAGCCAATTTATAATCCTTGTTTTATCCACACTTTAAATTTTGAAATAATTTTAGATTTACAGAAAAGTTACAAAGATAGTAGAGAGGGTTCCTGCATATCCTTTAACCACTTTGGTCAGTGTCAACTTCTTACATTACTGTGGTGTATTTGTCTAAACTAAAAAACCAACATTAGTACTATTCTATTAACTGGACTCCAGACTTTATCTGGATTTCACCAGTTTTTCTGGTAATTCCCTTTTTCTGGGCCAGGATTCAATCTGGGTACCACATTATATTTAGTACCCTTGCCTTTTAGGTCCCCATACATTGGTATAACTATCTTTGATTTTTAAAAAAGAAGGAAAAGTTTGTAATGCATCAACTACTTAAGCCTTGAGTTTAAGAAGATGAATTCTAGGCTAGTCTGCTTTGGTCTGAATCCTGACATGCCACCTAAGTTGTATTGTCTGGATACACTGGGTATCTCACTTTTCTCAATTGTAAAATAATAATATTAATAGTGCTAACTTTACTAAGTTGTTATTCGATTTAAATGATATAGTGCACATCAGTCTCTTAATGTAAAGCCTGGCGTGAAGAGCTAACAAAAAAACTAAGCATTTTTATTATTGCTGTTTATATTAGTTTTTTAGTCAAAAGAACAACATACTAATCTTTAGAAACCCTTGGGGAAAATCTTGTCCACGGGCCTGAGGCATCCCTGACACTACCTCTTCTGTTTGATAGGAAGCAGATGGGATTGACAGATTGTGTTATTCTTGTGCAGGGCTTGCCAATGTCCATGTGCCCCCTCTAAGAAACAGTGTGCCAAATGTAGAAAGGAGAGGGGGAATTTTGCAGTATCTGAATGTCCTTTGTTGAAATTTTATGATTTGCTTTGTTTAAAGATTTTTGGTTAAAGGTCTCTTTGAGAATTCTTTGCTTTTTTGATATTTGTTTTTTTAAAGGGTAGAATTTAAATGAGTTAATGTTTGTGAAGCATTTAAAACAGTGCCTGCCACAGAATGAGTGTTGTGGAAGTATTTACTTATTCTTCAGTGCCTCAAATAAAATAAAAGCATATTATGATTACTTGTTATAATGAGCCTCTGGAGCAAAAATTAACTGAAATAAGAGGTGAGAGGACCATTAACCCTCTCAGATTAGTCACCTGGTTGTCCTTGAAAGGGTTTGGTTTCTGACCAAAACTCTCTGCAGTCCGCCCCCTCATGCTGTTGAGACAGCAAAAGATTCTTACCTTTGGCCAAGAGCCTGATAAAAGTGTGAGAACTATCTGGCATTTGTAATTATGAGGGAATAAAGGCAGAATGAAGTGCTTCAGGCATTATTTTTTTCTCTACATGACTTGCAATTTAAATATCATTACAATTAAAAGTATCTAAGTGTGGTTGCTCAGGAATAAGTGGTCTTAATTTTGGTAGAACCTAGAGAGACAGCATTAAATTAGTTTTGAAACATTTTGGTTATGGAAAATTTCAGGCGTACCTAAATGTTGAAATAACAATGTAAGTTGAGCCCCCATGTACCTATCACCCTACTTCAACAGTTATTAACATAGAGCCAATTAAAGATAGTATTTTTAAATTGCTGTGAACTCTCATAACATCATCAGTCTAACAGCAATCATATTCATTTTTTGTATATTTTCCTTTATATGTACAAATTTTACATTATTACATGAGTACAATTTTTGTATTATGTTTCTTTCTAAGTAGTATTAGCAATAATCATTTTAGTGGGGATCACAATTTTTATTTTATGCCCCCGAACTCCCCCTTCTTTATTAGCTCCTCTTTCCATATTCTATTTTGACTTTAGCTTAGAAAGGGCACTCATATTTTTATGTTGCAGTAGATGCCAAGATGATGCATATTGGTTTCTATGTATTTATAAACAATAGACATCTTCTAATATAGAGGTGTCTTTTTCTCTTTAACCTTTGGTGGGAGTAGGTGAGGAGTGCGTGTAAATTTTTAAAAGTTAAATGATTGAAGGACAACTGTACTCCACTTTTTAACTTAATAGCATCCTTTCAGCATCCCTAATAAATAGCAATCTTTTAAGAAATGTCTTAATGTTAACCAGACACCTGCTAGATCTGCCCTCTGGAATAAATGAATATGCCATTTCTTCTTTTACAAGGACACGGGGACTTATTACCTCCTCTCTAGTCTAAGCAGTCCCAGGTTCTTCAGATGTTTGTTATATGATGTGTTTTTTGAGCTGCCTGCTGTTCTCATTCTTCTGCTTGGGATATATTTTAATTTTGTCAATGTTCCTCTTAAAATGTGGTGCTTCAGAACAGAATGTGTTGTTTTATATCTTTGGTAAGTCAGAGTACTGAACCTTATAGCTTTAATGAGCTTGACTTGGGAACCATGGTTCAGCCTCCCATAATGTGAGCATTGTCAAATGCAGATTATTTCTAGTAAGCCAGCTACTTCATTTGGTGCTCACTTGCTCATTCAATCATTCCATAAATATTTATGGAGTGCTTACCATGTGTCATGCGTAGTTTTAATCATATTGTCAGTGAGCAAGACAGATGTTTCTCTTCTCTTGGAGCTCACATTCTGGTTGGTATCAGAAAAGTAAAGAATTTAATGAGAAACTGTTTCAGGAAGCTATGAGTAAAAGAAAACTGGAAAATGAGCTGTGATGTTATTAGGGGAATACTTTAGATTGGGTAGTCAGGAAAGGTCTCTTCGAGTTGACAGCTGGGCTGAGATCTAAATGTCAAGAAGGAGCCAGCCATGCAGGTATGGGGGTGGAGAGGTAAGGGCGATTCCAAGAAGAGAAAACAGTAAAAACAGGAGTCCAGAGATAAGGGAACAAGCTTGACATGTTGAGTGAATAGAAAAGTCCACAGTGGCTAGAGAGTGTAAGGTTGAAGACCTAAACAGGGGTCAGATCATAGAGGGCTGTAGTAAGTTTGGGTTTTCTTTTAAATTCAATGGGAAGTCAAGAGTGACATGATTTCATTACATTTTGAAGAAAGATCACTCTGGTGAATGAATTACAGAGATGCAGAAGTGGAAGCAGGACCACTAGTTACAGTAGTATTCTAGGCAAGAGACAATGATCACTTTGGGATGGTGCAGCTACAGATGAGAGATGTGGACTGATTCTGATTCTGGATATATTTGCAGATATAACTGATAGGATTTGCTAATGAAATAAATGATGTGTTTGAGAGAATGCAGAGTCAATGTTCTGACATACAGATATTTTTGTTCATGTGAGGAAACAGATTTGTTTCAACTCTGGAGGAAGAAACCTGGCATATTTTATTTTATTTATTATTATTATTTTTTTTTGCGGTACGCGGGCCTCTCACTGTTGTGGCCTCTCCTGTTGTGGAGCACAGGCTCCGGACGCGCAGGCTCAGCGGCCATGGCTCACGGGCCCAGCTGCTCCGCGGCATGTGGGATCCTCCCGGACCAGGGCACGAACCCATGTCCCCTGCATCGGCAGGCGGACTCTCAACCACTGCGCCACCAGGGAAGCCCCACTGGCATATTTTAAACATTTACTATGGTGTGTGTTGTTGATGGTTAAGAGAATGGACTCTGGAGCCAGACAGCTTGGTTACAATAGCTCTTCTGCCTACCTTGGACAAGTTACTCAGCCATTCTTTGGCTCAGCGCCCTCATCTATAAAATGAGGACAATAATAATATCTACCTTATAAGGTTGTTGCAAAGATTAAATGAGTTGATTGATATAGGTGTATTAGGCTTCAGTGGCTGCTAATATTAAAGAGCCTATGTAAATGTTAACTTTTATTATTTTAAAGGATTTTGCAAGGGTAATTTTGAGTCGACATAATGTTAGCCATATGCTGACTTTATACACCGATCCCTATGTAAGATACAGTTCTGTTTAATTGGAACTTCGTATTTTTTGTTTTTCCTCAGGGACATCTGTAATTTTTTGTTTACTGCCATTGTGAAAATATGAAAAAATTATTTTTTGTTTTCCTGTAGCTCTGTGTTGCTAGCTAAAATCTGCTTAATACTGCATTTGTACCAAGTCTCTTTCAGAGTGTGCTTATACTACAGTATCTTACACTGAAGAAATGTCTTGCAAGAGGTACCAGAAATATTGGGTTTTTGCTAACATGCCTCGTAATACAGATTTTATATTCCTGTTTAGAGAAGTATCTGTTAATCCTATTTCTGTAAAATTATAAAGTACACCATGAGAATTTTGTTTTCACCTTGTCTCTTACAGAAGTGCAGTTCATTTAAGTAGAATTTGATACTTTTATTTATATCATAGCAGTACTAAATATTTAGTCTTGTTCTAAATTCTTTTCAGAAAGGGGCTTTTCTGTCTGTTAGTGGTATATACATCTTTTTATGAATTTATGATATGCTTTGCCCTAGTTTGATGCTAACTTATAGAGACCATTAATTACATCTCAGTTTTTATCTTGCATTGAGTGTAGAATTCATGCTTTTTATTTATTCTTTTTAATAGCAGGATTCACCAGTGGGTTTACTACTTCAGGGAAATGACAGTATATTAAAATGAACAGGATGTATCTGCTAGGTGTTAATGGCTCACTCACCATGTCAGTATGAGTGATTGTTTCTTTGATTTGTTTGCAGGGAAAAAATAACCTTTGGGGATCAATATATTGATATTTATAATGGTTTACATTTTTATAGATTATAGCTTTTGATTGCTAAAGAAGGATTCACTATAAAGGAATTTTCCTAGTTGAAATAACATTCATTAAATGTCATTAAATTTGTTATTTAATTTTTATTACATTTACATGGTTTAAAATGGAAAAGGTACAACATAGTGTATAATGGAGAGTACATCTTTCATTACTGTCTTCCAGCCTCTTGATTTTTCTTTCCCAAAGGTATCAGTTCTTTGTATGCTTCCAGAAAATGAATACATACATTGATGCATGAATATATACAGCTATACATGTGCACACACGTGTATATATTCTTTTTTTAAAAACTGTAGGGTGTTATGATTTATCATTTAGTATGTATCATAATTCATCCCTATTAAATAAAATTATCAGTTCCCAAATGAGTGATCCTAAGATTTTTTTGTGTGTTTTACTTCTGCCTACATATCATTTTGTACACGTAGGAGTAAACCTGTAAGTAAATTTTTAGAATTTGGCTGAAGATTATGTGCAACTGTAATTTCTGGTAGACTTTATTAAATTGATTTCCACTGAGATTGTACCAGTCTGTTGGTGCCAGCAGTGTATGTTTCTGCATCATCTCGTCAAGAGAATGATTACCAAACCTTTGATAATCTGACACATGAAAAATGTTACCTTAGTGTAGTCTTAATTTTCATTTCTTTTTTGAGTGTTGGGTGCAGTTTAAGATCCATTTGTGGGTTTTTTTGGTCCATTTTTCTATCATGTTGGTCATTTTCTTACTAATTTATGGGACCTTTTTTATATTAGGGAAATGAGCTCATGATATGCAATACGGTTCTTTATTTCTTATGCACGTAGTGTGCTTTTGTTTTACTTTATGCTTCCTTAATTTAGTGTGTTTTCTTTTTTAATTAAAATAAACATTTACACAGTTTAAAGAACCAAATAGTTCTATAAGCTCCTCTTCTTGGAGAAGATTCCCCAGAACCATTTCGAACTCTTGCCGCTGATTCCTTTGGAATTTATCTTCAGATTTCTAAACAACTGTGCTTCTTGATTTTTTTTTAGTTCTAGGAATTATCTATCCCATTATGGAAGGTGAGATTTAATCACTCCATTACCCCCAAACACACACACACACACACACATATACTCCACATACCCTTCTCCCCCCCCCGACCCCCTCCCCCGTTCTTCCTCATGTTTTCCAGATAGGATTACTTTTTATTTCCTGCACAATTTCTTGTTTTCCTTGGAGTTAATAAGTTTTGTTTGGTGTGCTAATCATTAATTTAACCCCCAGTTTTCCCCCAGTTGAGATCAGTGCCATTCTGATTCTTGAGCTTTTGTATGAAACTTTTTTCTTTCTCTCTGAAAGCATATAGGCTCTGCCTACCTCCAGTGTTCTGAAATTTTTGATAATGTGCCTTTGTAAGTATCTGTTTTCATCCATTGTGCTTGGCACAGAGTGGGCCCTCTCAGTCTTGAAATTGATGCCCTTCAGTTTGGAAATTTTTTTAGATTATTTAAAAAAATTACTTCTCTCTGACAAAGCGAGAGAGAGGCATGGACATATATACACTACCAAACGTAAGGTAGATAGCTAGTGGGAAGCAGCCGCATAGCACAGGGAGATCAGCTCGGTGCTTTGTGACCGCCTGGAGGGGTGGGATAGGGAGGGTGGGAGGGAGGGAGACGCAAGCGGGAAGAGATATGGGAACATATATATATATATATATATATATATATATATATATAACTGATTCATTTTGTTGTGAAGCTGAAACTAACATACCATTGTAAAGCAATTATACTCCAATAAAGATGTTAAAATGAAAAAAAAATTACTTCTTCTCTTCAATTTTCTATGTCTCTTACTCCTGTTATTTGGCTCTTGAACCTCCTGGACTGATCCTCTACTGTTTTACCATGTCTGCCTTGTGCTCTAATTTCTGGGAGTTTCCTTCAATTTTTATCTTCCCAGCTTTCTCTTCTATGATTATGTTTTTACTTTACAGGAGCTCTTTTGTTCCTCTGAATGTTCTGTTTTTCCTTTTAATAACATCCTGTTATTTCATGAATTCAAAATCTTATCTTTCTGAAAGGAGTTTGCTCACTTGCTTCTTTCCTCCCTTCTTTCCTTAAATTTTCTTTTCCTAACCTCATCCCTTTCTCTTCCAAATTGCCCTTTTCTGCTTGTTTTGGCCCCCCTCTCTTCTTCTAGGGAACTTCTTCTATGTTTGTCCATGGACTGTCTGCTTATATTTTAAAGTGGGCATTGAATAGCTGATTGGAAGCTCTGTGCTTGTCCGTGGGATTTGTTGGCTGTGGGTTTCACTATAGGGTGATTTGGCTGAAATATTTGAGTAACCTCCAATGTTAGCACCTTTTGATCTCCCTTTTGGGCTAGTGAGATTCTAAAGAGTAGAAAAACAAGGGTATACATTTGATTGCCATCATTTTGAAAAATCAAGTGTCTGAAAAAGGTTAGTATGTCAAATAATAAGTATAAACTTTCACTTATGTTTTTTAAGTGTAGCTTCCAGCCCTCATCTCTGCCTGGTATTCTTCAGTTCCCAAAGTCCTGTTTTACGTTCTTCAGAAATAAGCCTTCTCTTTGGGGAGTGAGCGTTGTATTCATTCATTCTGCTACACTGAACGGGAGAGGAGAATTCTGGGGAGTCCAACTACATCTTCAGTACACTTTCAGTCAGTGCTCCAGTTTGTAGCCCAAGCTTCACTTCCACTTCCAGAGGAGTTTAAGCTAGTTTGCTTTTTTCTTTCCTCGCAGCTGGCTTAGTTTGTAACTTAGCATTCCACTAAGGGTCTTGGTTCTTCTGCTTCCCAGGCTTCACGTGTACTTGTTGCTGTCTCCACTCCCATTAACTTTATCTTTATGGATATAAAAGGTCCCTTATGAAGTGTAGCAGAATTTTAGAAGAGAAACAAATGTTTATGTTCAGTCCTTCATCTTTAACTGGAAGTCCTTCACGTGAGTCATTAAATATTTTAGCTCATTCAGAGATAAGCTTGGATCAGGTAAAGCTAAATGTCTCAGCCTTTTTGTGGCTGTTGTTTTTCATCTGTTTGTGCTATCAGAAAGTTCTTTGAGAATCTGATGAATGTTTCGAACTTCCTCTGAGAAAAAATAATTAAAATAAATACACAGTATTTTGTATACATTTTATTTTTTAGAATTTACATTCTATCAGTTAGGGGTATTCTCTACTGAAATGTTAGTCCCTTCTTTTGTCAAACAGTGCTCAGCAACATGGAGAAGGATTGACTTCCTTTATGTAGAATGTAAAACTAAAATTCCACCAAAGATAGCCGTGCCAAACCAGTGACTCCTTTAAAAAAAAGAAAAAGAAAATCCAAATTGGGTAAATAAGAAAAATATAATAACAAGCAAGTATAATTCTGTGAAAAGGTAAATTTCAGCAAGACTGCTTTTGGTTTGAATAAAATGTTGACATTGAAACTTGGTTCCACATGACATGAGCACATTTAGAGTGGTGTAAATGTTAATATTTAATATAAGGCTTATCATAAAACAGTATATAGTTAATTGCCTTGTGTGTGAGAGACGCTACTTCCAAGAGTTCAGAAGGATGATAAATACTTTTGATTGGAGTGTTTTATAAAATTTCATATAAGAGGATGTGCTTGACTTGGAGGTTTTGTTTTATTTTTTTTTAAGTTGGAGTAGAGGATATGGTTGCTATCATTTTGGAAGCTTTGGGGAACAAGCCCACATAACTTTTAACTTTCATTTAGAAATTGAGAAATCTGGTTCAAGTTCCTAAATCCTTTTTTATTCTTTTTTTACATTAATCAGGTATTGCATATGAGATATGAACTTGGCCAGTGGTACTGTTCTATCTATTATGGGTTGTATTTTGGTCTTACAGTGTCATATATAATCTTTTACCTGTTGGTAGCTGGTAATTCACTTACTAATCAGACTCCCAAAACATAGAATTTCAGAACAGTAGATGTTCAATATTGTTGTGTATAGCTTTTTTTCTAAGAAAACAGATACTTGGTAGAGCAAGGAATCAAACCCAATGTTTAGGCATTCTTTTTCTTGTTTCCTACAGTTCACTGTCTTGAGATTATATGTTTATTGTATGTGTATGTATTTTGGGTACAAGTTGGTACTCTTATTTATTATCAGAAAATATTTAATTTTTTAGGCGCTATGGGTTTCTTGGTTCTTTTGAAGTCTAGATAGATGTGGGTACTCAAACGCATAGTTTTCTAGGATTTCTGTTGCATGAAGGTTTCCCAGATCATTTCAGTAAAATATGGCACTTGGTCCTAATAATCTCTTCTAATAGATACTTTTGTAATTCATATGAGGAAGTTTTCATGGCCAAACCTTATAGGTGATTCTATGAAGGGAAACTGTTAAATGTCATAACTGTTAAAATGACTTTATGAGTATGTGAGAGTAAACTGTTACTTCTTAAAAAAAAAAAAAAATCCAGGTCCAAGCAGGTAGAGGTCAGTCCTCCTATTCCCAGCTCTTTTTCTTAAGCCAAAATTTTTCTCTCCTTTGGGAGACTCTGTCCCTTTTTACTATTGCCCCTCAGTATTGACTAAGGCAGAGAGCATTCAATTTACCTTCAGTGCCCTCTCTAGAACATGGACATGAGACTTTTCCTACTTAATTTGACATGAGTTAATTGAGATAAGAACTTTTAAACTTTATTAAAGGTAGAGGAACTCCAAGGGGAAATAAACGTAGAGCACAATAGCCAAATACATAATCTAGTCTGTGCCTAGCCTGTGTACAGCTTCATTCATATGGTATAATTCTTGGATTGCCTTCATGTAGTGGACACCATTTAAGCATCCATTATTCCAGATTCCACTCCTGGATGCTGTCCTCCCTGGAAGTCTTCCTTTGAGAGAATGAGGGTCTTCTATAACACAGGAGTGATGAGTTCAGGGATTTTTTTTTTTTTTTTTTTTTGGCTTGAGTCCTTTCTCTTTTCGGTAATGTAAGAAATGTCTATTTTCTTTATGGAATCTACTCCAGTTCTAGGGGGTGTATGGACTAAGGGTAAAGGCCACATAAGAAATTTATCACATTTATTATGGATGGAAACGTTGCTTTGTTAAACCACTTCTGTCAAACTAATTAAAAAAAATCTTCCAACACTTATTTAGTATTTGTTTTGGCAGGAAGATAAAGAAACAAATTACTATTTTGGGAAATAGGTATACACAGAAGGACCGTTAATTATGCAGAGTAGCATGTGCTAAGTGCTAAGTGGATGGTAAAGAACTGTTAATGAAGTTTAGTAGAGCACCTTGGGGGAAAGGATTTCTGGGAAAGATAGGACCCAAATCTGACATTTCAGGAAGGATGTAACTGCAAGGATGGGAGGAAGTTAAGGAAGAGGAGGGCACAATTTTAAAAATAATTCATTGTCTAAATTATGGTAGAAGAAATACTCCTGCTTTTTTTTTTTTTTAAATATTTATTTATTTATTTGGCTGCGCTGGGTCTTAGCTGCGGCACGCGGGATCTTCATTGCCGTGTGCGGGATCTTTTAGTCGAGGCATGCGGGATCTAGTTCCCTGGCCAGGGATCGAACCCGAGCGCCCTGCATTGGGAGCACAGAGTCTTAGCCACTGGACCACCAGGGAAGTCCCAACAGTCCTGCTTTTGATTTTAGACTATATTAGAATCAGTTAGTACAAATGTTCAGTACGATAAGTGTTTTTTCCTTCACCTTTATATTTCTAAGTTACTTGTTATTTGAAAAAATGAAGCTATATTCTTTGAGGACCTATTGTTTCCTACTGTGCTGTCAATTTTGTTTATAAATATGTAATATAGGTGGGCTAGATTGTAAGCTGAGGACAGCTTTGAAGTAAGTTGGTCCCTCTTACTTGATTGATGAGAACAAATCAGCCAGTCTGCCAGCAAAGGCAAGGGAACTAGAACTTTAAATTCAAAAGAATTTTTAAAACACAATGCTTCAGATAATTTTTCTTGTTCTTTGTCAGAGTTTATCATCAAAATAAATGATTAGCCAAGTGCACTATGTTTAATGTTTTTAGGAATAGTAGAGAGTTTTATCCAGGGAATCGGGTGTTTTGTAAGTCGAGATTAGCTTTTGTTCTTCTCCAGCAACTATGAATCCACTTCTTTAGATGAAGTTCTATTCCCTAGATATGTTTAGGGGGAAAGGGAGAAAAAAGCCTCTGTTATATGGATCATTTGACTTAAGGAGTAGAGATGACTTTGAGTGAGCTAAAGAGGGGTTTAGAAAACGGGAACCTAATACTCAGTTTTGAAAGTGTTTCATCTGGTGATGAGTAGTGTTAGTATCTTAGTATGTGCTTTTGCATGTATTTGACCTTATTTTGAACATTATAGTAATATTTCAATTTGAGTATTTAAACAGCCCTTTAAGTTTCGTTTAACCTAATTTTGGCTTGTTATGTGTAAAGATTGCCCACCCTCTTCCCTCACCCCCTTTCAGAGTTGGTTTGTAAGCAAGCTCAAAGGTATCAGAGTCTTTTAATGTGGAGGCTTATTCCAGAAAAAAATGTCAACTCCAAATCTACCTATCTAAATTTTAGGGCCTCTAGAATTTTTTTCCCAGATTTGTTCTTCTCAGTGAAAAGCAGTTATTATCAGTTTGGTTTGCTGCTTGCTTAGGCAAGAAGGGCATGACACATCTTTGAGTTCCCAAATCTGTGATTCTAAGATAAGTAGACAGTGGACATCTCAGTAGGAAATAATGTTATTCTTAGAATTTCAGTGCTTCTGCTTTGCTCCTTGAAATGCTCATGTACACACACACACACACACACACACACACACACACACACACACAACCATACCAAATTAATTGTGCTGTTACTCTTCTTCTGGTCTTTGTATATGCTGGCTATTTCCTTCTCCCACTTGCACCTTTTAGGTCTCAGCTTAGGCTTCTTCCTTTGGAAAAATTATAACTACATAAGACTTTTTTGATACCTCTTCTTGGCATACCTGTATTTATCCCATTATAGCCCCTGTATCACAGTGTGCCTTCAAAACCTGTGCACTGGTCTTTGTCTTCCACCAGACTATACATTCCTTTAGGGGTGGGGGGCATCTTATTCCTAGTACTTAATACAGTGCCTGGCAGGTAGTAGGCAGTCAGAAAATGCTTGAGTGAGTGTCTAATGTACTGTTGTTAAAGTACGTTTAAGGTATTCCTTTGGCAAATACAAGTAGGTATGATTTATTGCTGTATTTTATGTACTGATTCTGAATGAAAAATTTTCGAATCAGCCCAGAATTGAATGCTATATACTATATACACACATGTGAAACCTTTTAAGTGATTATTAAAAATGTGATTACTTAAGGTGATTATAGCAAACTACTTAAATAAAAAAGACAGCCAGTAGTCCCCAGTCTTCCGTGTATAACTCCTTTTAAAATACCATTTCTCGGGCTTCCCTGGTGGCGCAGTGGTTGAGAGTCCGCCTGCCGATGCAGGGGACAAGGGTTCGTGCCCCGGTCTGGGAGGATCCCACATGCCGCGGAGCGGCTGGGCCCGTGAGCCACGGCCGCTGAGCCTGCGCGTCCGGAGCCTGTGCTCCGCAACGGGAGAGGCCACAACAGTGAGAGCCCCGCGCACCGCAAAAAAAAAAAAAACATTTCTCAGGTGCTTACTTTATAGTATAATTACTGTGTTCCATTGATTAAGCAAGTAAATAATAACATTATGCTGCTGTGAGTTCAGTAATATATTTATCTCAAAGAAGGCAATGGAAAAAGACATGTGCAGAGAATATTGCTCATTCAGTCTTTAGACAGTGCTTGCTATGCATATATTCTCTCTCAGTCTTGTAAAACCTCTTAGGCCCGCAGAGTTGTATAGACCAAGTGGTCTCTACAGGGAGTATGCAGGACCATCCATCAATTGTCTTTCATCTTGAAAAAGGCAAATTACATTTAATATAGTGATTGACACTGGCTTCCCCACACTGTTAGTATGTCAAATGGGCTGGTGAGAGATCCTAAGGAACGGTAGAATTTTTACTTCCTCACTTGTATTCATTGCTGTATCACATTGAAGTTTACATGTGATTACATTGATTTTCCATGTGATCTAGTTTTTTGTTATTGTTGTTCTTGTTTTGGTTTTGTTTTTTTAATTTGTCTTTGGCTGCATTGGGTCTTTGTTGCTGCGCACAGGCTTTCTCTAGTTGCGGCGAGCTACTCTAGTTGCGATGGAGCTACTCTTTGTTGCGGTGTGCGGGCTTCTCATTGTGGTGGCTTCTCTTGTTGTGGAGCACAGGTTCCAGGGGCGCAGGCTTCAGTAGTTGCAGCATCCGGGCTCAGTAGTTGTGGCTCACATGTTCTAGAGCGCAGGCTCAGTAGTTGTGGCTCGCGGGCTCTAGAGTGCAGGCTCAGTAGTTGTGGCACACGGGCTTAGCTGCCCCGCGGCATGTGGGATCTTCCCGGACCAGGGCTCGAACCTGTGTCCGCTGCGTTGGCAGGTGGACTCCCAACCACTGAGCCACCAGGAAAGTCCCTCCATGTGATCTAGTTTTAACTAAACAGTCTTCAAAAAATGAGCAAGTGACTATAAAAGATTCCTATCAAAACATTAGATTGATTTTAATTATAATAGAGCACATACAAGCACACAGTGTAAAAAATGTTAGAACTCCTAATCCCAGTATGGGCTCTTATTATGGGGTAAAACCTATAATATAATCAGATCTCAAATATCAACCTCTCAAAATTTGAGATTGTCAAAGATTATTTGAAATGTGGATCTCTATTTACTGTTGTTGAAACCATAGCTTGCCTAAGTGTATAGTGTGCTTGATGTATGGCTAAATCATAGTATAAAATCATAGTAAATTAGCAAGACATTTTAAAAATTGCATTCGGAGGGTAAAAACTAACCTTTATGAGTTTTTCCCCCCCAGAGGTGTTTGATAGAGCCATATAATATTCAATACAGTAACTACAAAGTTTCACTAAATTTAATTATAAATGTTTACAAGGCCCTTTGAGGTTTCTTGCTGAGTAGTAAAAGACAAAGCATACCACTGGGGAAACACTAGTTTTTCCTGCCTTGGTCAAAATGACTGAAATAATACGTAGAATATGTGGCCCCAAATTAAAATACATTCCTTTGTCATCACATGCCTTTGAAACATGTAGTAATCATTGCCAAGTTGAAGAAACCAGTGTGAGAACTATTACACATGGGAGATTTAAGATTGACTAAAATATAGGTGTTTGTAACATACGTTCCTCTTAGTGGTTGCTAAATTTTGTTTCAGTAATAAAGTCTGTTTTTTTGGGGGGAGTGAAGAGTAAAAGCAAAGAGATGCTAGACAGATGTATATTCTCAACAGTAAATGCTTCTTTAATAAAGATAACCTTTTTTGGAAGAAAAATCATAGTCACTTAAGGTGAAAATTGTTCACTGCAACATTCATAGGAAAATTACTGCAGCAAAGAAATTGAACCAGGAGTTCAGAGCTATTAGGGTGTCATCAGTGTAGTTAATTTTATAAAAACAAGACCTTTAACTTTAAGATTCAGTGAGCTATTTACAGTGGTGATGCCAAAATATGCAGACGCTCAAGCCCCCTATATAAAATGGTGTGGTATTTGTATACAACCTATGCACAACCTCCCCATGTACTTTAAATTATCTCTAGATTACCTAATACAATGTAAATCCCATGTACAAGTTGCTGGTGCAAGGCAAAGTCAAGTTTTGCTTTTTGGAACTTTCTGGAATTTTTTTTCCCTGAGTATTTTCAACTTGTGGTTGGTTGAATCTGAGGGTGTGGAACCAGCTGATACTGAGGGCTTACTGTGAATGAAATGAGAAATGACCAAGAAGGTACAGTCTGCCACATAGAGTTTTGATGATTATCTCATAGCAAAGTTTTTTGCTTTTGAAGAGTTAGAGAACTTAAAATAGTAATTGCTAATTCCTATGCAGATATTTTTGGATAAAAGAAAATACACTCTTAATCATGCCATTGAAGATGAAGCTTACTTACTAAGAAAGTAATTGTCTTAAAGAAAGTAGTGTTAGTGAAAGAACGGTTGAGAAACAAATGTTTGGAGATGGTTTGTTTTGTGATTTTTGTTGGGGGAAAAAAGATCTATATAAACTTTAAGCACTTGGGAATTTAGGTATATGTTCTAGGAAAACACATATGTGCACCACGATTGTTCAAAACAGCTCTGTTTTATACTTTAAAAAAATGAGAAATAACTCATATTGATAGTGGAATGGATAAAAATTGTGGTACAAACATACAGTGGCATATAGTGAATGAACTACAGCTCTGTACATCAATGTAAATGAAATACAGTGTTGAGCTGGAAAAAAAAAGTACTAGAGTAAAACATACTGTATTTTACATCAGTGTAAGGTGTCAAACATATAAAACTAAACAACCACACATGAATATGGTTAAACTAGAAGAAATACTAATTACAAAATTCAGGATAATAGGAGGCTTCAGTGGTCTTGATAATGTTCTATTTCTTAAACTGTATGGTAGTTTTAGTACTCTTTAGCTGTGTGTATACATTATATAAAATATGTATGATATTTCATGATGTTTAAAGAATTAAATCATTATGGGACAACCGTAACTTTAAAATGAGATCAATATTGAACGTAAAAAAATTTTTACTGATTTGTGAAAGAATGCAGTCGCAGTTACAGCCAACAGGTGTGCTGGTGACCGAAGCTCAGTCAATTAGATACTTAGATACCTGTTTCCCAAACTTTGAATCTTGAGAAAGTGACTTTCAGAAAGAAATTAGACGGAACGTAGAAGATCACTGCAGCAGCAGGCAAGGCTGTTCTTGGTGTAACTTTCACAGTGTTTGGCTGCCCAGCCTCAGGGCTCCTTTGTTTCCTGATGGTTTTCCAAGCTGGCGTTCCAGGCTCCCTTTGATTCTTAGGGTCTCCAATAGCTTTCTATTGAAGACCCCTCCTTCCTTCTCTCTTTATCCCTAAATTAAAAACAAATTTGGAAATAGAAATTTCCAAACTATTTTTAAAACTCTTCTAAATGAGGAACTCTTGTGAATTTTGAGCCCATTTCTTGAAATGTGAAACAGCAGAACCTTAATTCGAAGAACATCAAGATAAGGGAAATGATAACAAATTTTTTTTTTATAATTGGTAGTTGGGATTGAAGAGTGGGTGATAAATACAGTCAACAATTCAGTTTCATTTGCGTTTAGCTATCTTTATAAGGGTGTTTTTTTTTTTCAGGTGAAATAAGCATTAAAAACAATCTAAATTAAAATGTGCTTAGAACTAGGCTTTCAAATCATTTTATCAAAATATCAAACCAATGTGCTAACAAATAAGCATATTCTATTACATTGTTCTCAATACAAAATATAATTTTTTTATCATACTTGAATGAAATTAATTTTTAGGTCTGAGTAAACTCTTGTCCTTCCAAAATTCCTTTTTATAAATATCTGTGTTTGTAATTTATTAGTACAGTATTATATATAACTCATGAAAATTTATAAAATTGCTGTAATTTATAAATATTATATATGGTGGTTCATTGGGTTTTTAGGAAAAGGAATATTTAGTTTTATTGTAAAGCTAGGTAATGGTTACAGCTGAAAAAGATATCTCACAAAGATACCTAGATCCAAATGAAAGTCAGTTGATCTAGACTAGTGTGTCTCAAAATGTGATTCTTTAGTCACCAGCAGGCTTTTTTGAAGATCCCATCTGAGATCTACTGGGAAAAAAAAAAATTGAGGGTGTGGGGATAGGGCCATGGAATTTGCATTTTGAGCAAATAATAACAGCAAACATTTTATGGTGTTTACTGTGTCTCAGGAACTGTTCTAAGCACTATATGTTAACTCATTCTTCACTGCAACCCTGTCAGGTGTAGGTACTATTGTTATTATTCCCATTTGACAGAGAAGGAATTTGAGGTACCAGTGACTAGGAAACTCAAGATCACACAGCTAGCAAGTGTTAGGGCCAGGATTGTATGTGGAAAACGTACCAGGCATTCTCATCCCCACTGTTCCAGTCCAAGTCATTTGAAATTGGAAAAGCTTTATTCTAAAGTAATAGTAAAGCTGAGAGGGAGGGTGATGCATAGTGGTACTTTACAGTTCTCTCTGTGGGCTTTAAGTCTTTGTCAGCCAGCACTGAGTAAAAGCTGTCCTAATGTTACTTCATGGATTGTGAAACACGCAATATTAAGTAGTATGTTCTTCAGCACATCATTAAAGTTATATTTGTTTTTATGGGTTAATGGGCTTCAGTCAATCCAAGTAAAGTTTTTTATTTGATGTGCAGTAAAACCTAAGTAAAATCACATGTTTGTAAAACTGAGATTTTATGTTTTAATTAATTTGGGGGGTTGTCTTCAGGATTACTGGGGGGAAAATACTTGATTACAACACTTGCTTTTGGAAGTCTTTCTAAAATATATTAGCATGCTTTTCTACCTTAGTAGATTGAACAAGATGTTGCATCGTTCTGAATATTCTCACTCCTGCGGCTTATATATTGAACCCTAGAGTTATAAATTGAATTAAAAAAAAAAACTTAACCAGGTTTTGTTTCTTGGTTTCCTTTCTCCTAGAATGGTGGTTCTCAACTTGCTCTACGGACAAATCACCAGGGAGGCATTTTTAAAAAGATATTGATATCTGGGTCCCATCCCCAGAGACTCTAATGTGCTAGGATTGAGAAACTACTATTCTAGAAGAAGGGTATACGGGGACATTTTCTTGGTTTCTTTTTTGTTGTTGTTCCAGTAAATTTTGATAATACTGAAAAATATACTTGATAAGGAGTTACTAGAAAATAGATAAAATATTGTATATAAATGCTCTATCAAATTTAAACATGTAACACCTACAATTTTTTTTTTCCTTTCAGATTCATTACTAAACATGGGTGCATTTTTGGATAAACCCAAAACTGAGAAACATAATGCTCATGGTGCTGGGAATGGTTTACGTTATGGCCTGAGTAGCATGCAAGGATGGAGAGTGGAGATGGAAGATGCACACACAGCTGTCGTAGGTATTCCTCACGGCTTGGAAGACTGGTCGTTTTTTGCAGTTTATGATGGTCACGCTGGATCCAGAGTAGCAAATTACTGCTCAACACACTTATTAGAACACATCACTAATAATGAAGACTTTAGGGCAGCTGGAAAATCAGGATCTGCTCTTGAGCCTTCAGTGGAAAACGTCAAGAATGGTATCAGAACTGGCTTTTTGAAAATTGATGAATACATGCGTAACTTTTCAGATCTCAGAAATGGCATGGACAGGAGCGGTTCAACTGCAGTGGGAGTTATGATTTCACCTAAGCATATTTACTTCATCAACTGTGGTGATTCACGGGCTGTTCTGTATAGGAATGGACAAGTCTGCTTTTCTACCCAAGATCACAAACCTTGCAACCCAAGGGAGAAAGAGCGAATCCAAAATGCAGGAGGCAGCGTAATGATACAGCGTGTTAATGGTTCATTAGCAGTGTCTCGTGCTCTGGGGGACTATGATTACAAGTGTGTTGATGGCAAGGGCCCAACAGAACAACTTGTTTCTCCAGAGCCTGAGGTTTATGAAATTTTAAGAGCAGAAGAGGATGAATTTATCATCTTGGCTTGTGATGGGATCTGGGATGTTATGAGTAATGAGGAGCTCTGTGAATTTGTTAAATCTAGGCTTGAGGTATCTGATGACCTGGAAAATGTGTGCAATTGGGTAGTGGACACTTGTTTGCATAAGGTATGTAAGTCTTTTTTGTTATAATTAAAATGCCCTATTAATTTTGAAAAGACACGGTAAGTAAAATTAAGCAAACTTAGTTTTAAGGCTTTTAATATTTTCATTAGGGAAGACCTATATATTTAAAAATTATTTTCTTCACCAGAAATGAAACCTTTTTTTTTGGTTGCCGTCCTCATTTGTCTTAATCTTCTAATTTGCAAATTAAGTTTAATAAATTTGTGGCATTTGTTGTCATTTAAATAATTTATGGCTTTTTGTTGTGGCAGAGGCATCTATACACATTTGTGACTTTTGATTAAAATTCTCAACATTGGTAGTAGCCGTCTTGTTTTTTTTTTTTTGCAGCGGGGGGCCGCACTGTGCGGCTTGTGGGATCTCAGTTCCCCGACCAGGAATTGAACCCAGGCCCCGGTAGTGAAAGCCCAGAATCCTAACCACTAGGCCACCAGGGAACTCCTGGCAATAGCTGTCTATGCAGCAGTTTCATAAAAAAACATGTAGAGAGGGTATGATTCTATATTAGATATACAAAAGATCAAGAGCCACATAGTATTGGAAGATACACCAGAAGCCTAGACTAAGTAAAGTTTTGTAATTTAGTTCTGAGCTCACTAGCAGCTAAGACAAAAACTGAAGTAAGAGTTGTATATTTCTTATTCTGTAGTAAAAGAAGCTTTTTCCTAGCATAAAATCTAAAAGGAATTTACATGTGACTGTATATAAATAATATATGACATGGTAGATAATATTTTTAGAGGAGATAATCAGAATTCTTTTCATACAGATGTTTTTATCATTACTGATTAAAAAACCAAAGACTAATATAAAGTGCAATCTTGTTAAGAATTCCTTTGGAACACAAAAGTTTAATTTACATTTGCAATATTTTATGAATCTTAACTTGATACAATAATAGGGAAGGAAATACAGATAATTAGCAGTTTCCTTGGATGTCTTTAAAATGTTCAGTAGTTTCAACTGGGTTTTTGACAGCGTCTACATAGCAGTCAATTAAAATTTTAGTTATCTGGCCAGTGCCTAAAATATATAAGTATTCTGTGACTCTGAAAGGCTATCAAGACAAAACCAACCTTTGGTTATGTGATACAAAGGTTTTGCCTTACTTATTCTGTCTAGATTAGAGCCACTCTATTTCCTCACCATGTAAAATGCTGGGGAAGATACAGGCATAGCCAAAAAGTTTTTCAAAGGATCTCTGAGTCTGTGGAAATGCCCAGGTTTTGTTGAAGTATCTACTTCTTTTCCATAGAATGGGAAGAGACAACTTCAAAAAGAGAAAATGTAAGGGCTGGTGTTTCCAGCTTTTTTCTGAAAGGATTTTAATGATGGTATCTCTAGCTCTTCTGTTTTTTGTTTATTTGTTTTTGTATTGTATCCTTTTTGCTTCTCTAGATGAATTAAACACAGAAATATTGATGGTTGTCAGTGCTGGAATAGTACGTGGTTCTAAAGATGTCTGTCTCCTTGGACTCTATATGGAGAGCGTCTGACCTGCAGCTTTTGGAGACAAAAGCAAGCATATGTTTTTGCCTAACTAGGAAGTGAAAACAACATTTTTCCCGATTATTAAAAAAAAAAAAAGTTATTGAAAAGCAAGCCAGATAATACAGAATACATATATTTTTAAAATTTATATAATACAGAACATGTAAAGAAACACTCAAAAATTTTGCCACCCACCTAAGTGGGCTATCTTCATAATTGCAGTATTTATTTTTTCAGTTTTTTGCCTGCCTCTGAATGTGTATATTTTTATAAAAATGAGATCATTATATTTGTTATTCTGTAGTCTGCTTTTTCATTCAACAATATATTGTAGAAAGATCTCCATGTCTGTATGTATCTATCAAAATCATATTTCATGGTTGCATAGTGGAGTGTCATGTAGTTTTGAGGGAATAGCCAGAAATCTATTAGATCTGTAATTTGGAGTAAAGAAAGAAGTTTATATTGTGGATAAACTGCACTCTGCCTTCCATTGAAAGGATGTTAGTTTTCAGGAATTTTGACCCAACCCTTCTGAATGGGGTTTGAATGATTCTGGTGGTATATCTTCATTTGATAGGTTTCATCAGTTTTAAATTGATTATTTTTTTTTGTTGATGGTGTTAAAAGATTCTAGGCAGAATCCCAGAATCTCAGAAATGATAAATGATAGTCATAGAGGGACAAGGGGTTGGAACACCAGCCTCTTCATTTAACTTAGTTGAATGAAGTTGGCCATCGTAGTTCCCTTTGAATGAAGTTGCATTTAAATTGAAATCAGTTTTGAGAAGCTTAGTTAGCTGTTTTGTGTTGAAACACAGCAGACATATGAATTTTTTGAACTGCCACATGCTACTTATGGAATTAGATAAGCTTCTTATCCATTCCTGTTTTTCTGACTCCATAATTTTGTCATTCCACTTGTTTGTATTGTAAAACCAAGGGTTAGCAATATTATAAAACAATAGGATTAAAATAGAACATATGATTGCTTTGAATTTAGTCTGAAAGATTGAATTTAAATTTTAAAATCCATGGAAAGCAGGTAGGCCAGTGCTAGCCGTTAGCAGTTGCTCAGTAGGTGTTAGCTGCCTTTTTTTTTAATGGTGGAATAAATTTATTTTTAAAAAAAAATTTTTAATTTTTTTATTGGAGTATAGTTGATTTACAGTGTTGTTAGTTTCTGATGTACAGCAAAGTGAATCAGTTATATATATCCACTCTTTTTTAGATTCTTTTCCCATATAGATCATTATAGAGTATTAAGAAGAGTTCCCTGTGCTATACAGTAGGTCCTTATTAGTTATCTATTTTATATATAATAGTGTATATATATCAGTCCCAATCTCCCAATTTATCCCTCCACTCCACCTTTCTCCCTTGGTAACCGTAAGTTTGTTTTCTACATATGGGACTCAATTTCTGTTTTGTAAATAGGTTCATTTGTACCATTTATTAAGATACCACATATAAGTGCTATCATATGATACCTGTCTTTCTCTGTCTGACTCACTTCACTTAGTATGACAATCTCTAGGTCCAGGTGTTAGCTGCTTTAAGAGAAAAGATAGAGTAGATCCGGTTTTTAAGTAGGTTTTTTAAAGATATTTTCCTGATAATAGATTTAAATTAAGTGTTGGGAATTCCCTGGCGGTCCAGTGGTTATGACTTGGCACTTTAACTGCCAGGCCCCAGTTCGATCCCTAGTCAGGGAACTAAGATCACGCAAGCTGCATGGCGCAACCAAGAAATAAATAAATAAAGTAAAATAAAAAATAAATAAATGAATTAAGTGTTAAAATTTTTCTAGCACTTTTAACGTTTGTCATTCCCTAATAGTTTACAGGGACTTTTATATGTTAACTCATGAACTCTTGGGAGATTATGATAACCATCAAAATCACAATAGTATAAAAAAATTGCTTTTTATGAGCCAAATGCAGTATACGCTAAGCACTTTACACATACTTTAATTTATTTTTCACAACAACCATAAAAGGTAGTTAGCATTATTATTGTTAAAGATAGTCATTTTTCAGAGTTGCTATTTAACAATATGAAGCTACAAGTGTTGGATGACTCTGGTCAGGTATTACCCTATTTAGATGATTAACTCTAGGGAAGAATGGTCCCCAAGAAAGCAGCTTCCCCATTTTACTGCCACTGCTGCTAGCATTCGTGGTGTTTATGCTAACTAATATCAGGTCACATAGAATATGTGACAGCTGTTTGCATAGCCTTTCATAACTTATAGATCACACTCATTTATCCTCATAGTAACCTTCTCAGGTGAAAAAAATTAAAATTTTAATTTCCAATTTGCAAGTAAGGAAATGGAGGTTTGTCATTAAAAGACTTTAAGAAAAATAAAGAAAAGGAAGAAAGAAAAGCTGTAAGTCAGATATTTGGTGAGTTTTGAAGCAGAGTCTAGAATCCAAGTTTTCTGACTTAAGTTTTGTATATATGTCGCCAAACTTTCCCAGAGGATTTGATGAAAAATTTTTTCCTAAGGGAAACATTAAGACTTTCCTTTTTTTTTCCAATAATTACAAGATTAAAGAATTTTTAAACAAATGCAGTGATGTTTGAAGTAAAGTTATTAATCTTTATGTCCCTCCTTGTCAGTCTCATTCCCCTTAGGTAACCACTGTTTACAGTTTGCTATATATCCTTCCAAATAATTCTCTGTGTTTATTCATACAAATAGAAGTATAAAAACAAGGTTTTCTTTCCTTTTTAAAAAAAATTTTTTATATTTTATTTATTTTTTTATTCAGCAGGTCCTTATTAGTCATCAGTTTTATACACATCAGTGTATACATGTCAATCCCAATCGCCCAATTCATCACACCATGACCCCCCACTCCCCCGCCGCTTTCCCCCCTTGGTGTCCATACGTTTGTTCTCTACATCTGTGTCTCAATTTCTGCCCTGCAAACCGGTTCATCTGTACCATTTTTCTAGGTTCCACATATATGCGTTAATATACGATATTTGTTTTTCTCTTTCTTACTTACTTCACTCTGTATGACAGTCTCTACATCCATCCACATCTCAACAAATGACCCAATTTCGTTCCTTTTTATGGCTCAGTAATATTCCATTGTATATATGTACCACATCTGCTTTATCCATTCATCTGTCGATGGGCATTTAGGTTGCTTCCATGACCTGGCTATTGTAAATAGAGCTGCAGTGAACACTGGGGTGCCTGTAGACACCTGAATTATGGTTTTCTCTGGGTATATGCCCAGTAGTGGGATTGCTGGGTCATATGGTAATTCTTTTTTTAGTTTTTTTAAGGAAACTCCATACTGTTCTCCATAGTGGCTGTATCAATTTACATTCCCACCAACAGTGCAAGAGGGTTCCCTTTTCTCCACACCCTCTCCAGCATTTGTTGTTTGTAGATTTTCTGATGATGCCCATTGTACCTAGTGTGAGGTGATACCTCACTGTAGTTTTGATTTGCATTTCTCTAATAATTAGTGACGTTGAGCAGCTTTTCATGTGCTTCTTGGCCACCTGTATGTCTTCTTTGGAAAAATGTCTATTTAGGTCTTCTGCCCACTTTTGGATTGGGTTGTTTGTTTTTTTTAATATTGAGTTGCATGACCTATTTATATATTTTGGAGGTTAATCCTTTGTCCATTGATTCGTTTGCAAATACTTTGTTCCATTCTGAGGGTTGTCTTTTCATCTCGTTTATGGTTTCCTTTGCTGTGAGAAAGCTTTGAAGTTTCATTAGGTCCCATTTGTTTATTTTTGTTTTTATTTCCATTACTCTAGGAGGTGGATCAAAAGAGATCTTGCTGTGATTTATGTCAAAGAGTGTTCTTCCTATGTTTTCCTCTCAGAGTTTTATAGTGTCCGGTCTTACATTTAGGTCTTTAATCCATTTTAAGTTTATTTTTGTGTATGGTGTTAGGGAGTGTTCTAATTTCATTCCTTTACATGTGGCTGTCCAGTTTTCCCAGCACCACTTACTGAAGAGACTGTCTTTTCTCCATTGTATAACCTTGCCTCCTTTGTCATAGATTAGTTGACCATAGGTGTGTGGGTTTATCTCTGGGCTTTCTATCTTGTTCCATTGATCTGTGTTTCTGTTTTTGTGCCAGTACCATATTGTCTGATTACTGTAGCTTTGTAGTATAGTCTGAAGTCAGGGAGTCTGATTCCTCCAGCTCCGTTTTTTTCCCTCAGACTGCTTTGGCTATTCAGAGTCTTTTGTGTCTCCATACAAATTTTAAGATTTTTTGTTCTAGTTCCATAGAAAATGCCATTGGGGCTTCCCTGGTGGCGCAGTGGTTGAGAGGCTGCCTGCCAATGCAGCCGCCTGCCAATGCAGCTTCCGGTCTGGGAAGATCCCACATACCACGGAGTGGCTGGGCCCGTGAGCCGTGGCCGCTGAGCCTGTGTGTCCGGAGCCTGTGCTCCGCAACAGGAGAGGCCACAACAGTGAGAGGCCCGCGTACCAAAAAAAAAAAAAAAAAAGTGCTGTTGGTAATTTGATAGGGATTGCATTGAATCTGTAGATTGCTTTGGGTAGTATAGTCATTTTCACAATATTGATTCTTCCAATCCAAGAACATGGTATATCTCTCCATCTGTTGGTATCATCTTTAATTTCTTTCATCAGTGTCTTATAGTTTTCTGCATACAGGTCTTTTGTCTCCCTAGGTAGGTTTATTCCTAGGTATTTTATTCTTTTTATTGCAGTGGTAAGTGGGAGTGTTTCCTTAATTTCTCTTTCAGATTTTTCATCATTAGTGTATAGGTATACAAGACATTTCTGTGCATTAATTTTGTATCCTGCAACGTTACCAAATTCATTGATTAGTAGTTTTTTGGTGGCATCTTTAGGATTCTCTATATATGGTGTCATGTCATCTGCAAACAGTGACCATTTTACTTCTTTTCCAATTTGTATTCCTTTTATTTCTTTTTCTTCTCTGATTGCTGTGGCCAGGACTTCCAAAACTATGTTGAATAATAGTGGTGAGAGTGGACATCCTTGTTTTGTTCCTGATCTTAGAGGAAATGCTTTCAGTTTTTCACCATTGAGAATGATGTTTGCTGTGGGTTTTTCATATATGGCGTCTATTTTGTTGAGGTAGGTTCCTTCTATGCCCACTTTCTGGGGAGTTTTTATCATAAGTGGGTGTTGAATTTTGTCAAAAGCTTTTTCTCCATCTATTGAGATCATTATATGATTTTTCTTCTTCAGTTTATTAATATGGTGTATCACATTGATTGATTTGCTTATATTGAAGAATCCTTGCATCCCTGGGAAAAATCCCACTTGATCATGGTGTATGATCCTTTTAATGTGTTGTTGGATTCTGTTTGCTTTTTGCATCTATATTCATCAGTGATGTTGGTCTGTAATTTTCTTTTTTTGTAGTATCTTTGTCTGGTTTTGGTATCAGGGTGATGGTGGCCTCATAGAATGAGTTTGGGAGTGTTCCTTCCTCTGCAATTTTTTGGAAGAGTTTGAGAAGGGTGGGTGTTAGCACTTCTCTAAATGTTTGATAGAATTCACCTGTGAAGCCATCTGGTCCTGGGCTGTTTGTTGAAAGATTTTTAATCACAGTTTCAATTTCATTACTTGTGATTGGTCTGTTCATATTTTCTATTTCTTCGTGTTTCAGTCTTGGAAGGTTATACGTTTGTAAGAATTTGTCCATTTTTTCCAGGTTGTCCATTTTACTGGCATAGAGTTGCTTGTAGTAGTCTTTTAGGATGCTTTGTATTTCTGTGGTGTCTGTTGTAACTTCTCCTTTTTTATTTCTAATTTTATTGATTTGAGTCCTCTCCCTCTTTTTCTTGATGAGTCTGGCTAATGGTTTATCAATTTTGTTTATCTTTTCCAAGAACCAGCTTTTAGTTCTATTGATCTTTGCTATTGTTTTCTTTGTTTCTATTTCATTTATTTCTGCTCTGATCTTTATGATTTCTTTCCTTCTGCTAACTTTGGGTTTTGTTTGTTCTTTCTCTAGTTCCTTTAGGTGTAAGGTTAGATTGTTTGAGATTTGTCTTGTTTCTTGATGTAAGCTTGTATAGCTATAAACTTCCCTCTTAGAACTGCTTTTGCTGCTTCCCATAGGTTTTGGATCGTCTTGTTTTCATTTTCATTTGTCTCTAGGTATTTTTTGATTTCCTCTTTGATTTCTTCCGTGATCTCTTGGTTACTTAGTAATGTATTGTTTAGCCTCCATGTGTTTGTGTTTTTTACATTTTTTTCCCTGTAATTCATTTCTAATATCATAGCATTGTGGTCGGAAAAGATGCTTGATATGATTTCAGTTTTCTTAAATTTACTGAGGCTTGATTTGTGACCCAAGATGTGATCTATCCTGAGGATGTTCTTTGCGCACTTGAGAAGAACGTGTAATCTGCTGTTTTTGGATGGAATGTCCTATAAATATCAATTAAATCTATCTGGTCTATTGTGTCATTTAAAGCTTCTGTTTCCTTATTTATTTTCATTTTGGATGATCTGTCCATTGGTGTAAGTGAGGTGTTAAAGTCCCCCGCTATTATTGTGTTACTGTCGATTTCCTGTTTTATAGCTGTTAGCAGTTGCCTTATGTATTGACTTGCTCCTGTGCTGGGTGCATATATAATTGTTATATCTTCTTCTTGGATTGATCCCTTGATCATTATGTAGTATCCTTCCTTGTCTCTTGTAACATTCTTTATTTTAAAGTCTATTTTATCTGATATGAGTATTGCTACTCCAGCTTTCTTTTGATTTCCATTTGCATGGAATATCTTTTTCCATCCCCTCAGTCTGAAGTGGGTGTCTTGTAGACAGCATATATATGGGTCTTGTATTTGTATCCATTCAGCAAGCCTGTGTCTTTTGGTTGGAGCATTTAATCCATTCACGTTTAAGGTAATTATCGATACGTATGTTCCTATGACCATTTTCTTAATTGTTTTGGGGTTTTTTTGTAGGTCCTTTTATTCTCTTGTGTTTCCCACTTAGAGAAGTTCCTTTAGCATTTGCTGTAGAGCTGGTTTGGTGGTGCTGAATTCTCTTAGCTTTTGTTTGTCTGTAAAGCTTTTGATTTCTCCATCAAATCTGAATGAGATCCTTGCCAAGTAGAGTAATCTTGGTTATAGGTTCTTCCCTTTCATCTAGGTATACCATGCCACTTCCTTCTGGCTTGTAGAGTTTCTGCTGAGAAATCAGCTGTTAACCTTATGGGAGTTCCCTTGTATGTTATTTGTCCTTTTTCCCTTGCTGCTTTCAATAATTTTTCTTTGCCTTTAATTTTTGCCAGTTTGATTACTATGTCGGCGTGTTTCTCCTTGGATTTATCCTGTATGGGACTCTCTGCGTTTTGTTGACTTGCGTGGCTATTTCCTTTCCCATGTTAGGGAAGTTTTCGATTATAATCCCTTCAAATATTTTCTCTGGTCCTTTCTCTCTCTCTTCTCCTTCTGGGACCCCTATAATGCACATGTTGTTGCGTTTAATGTTGTTCCAGTGGTCTCTTAGGCTGTCTTCATTTCTTTTCATTCTTTTTTCTTTTATTCTGTTCTGCAGCAGTGAATTCCACCATTCTGTCTTCCAGGTCACTTATCCGTTCTTCTGCCTCAGTTATTCGGCTATTGATTCCTTCTAGTGTAGTTTTCATTTCAGTTATGGTATTCTTCATCTCTGTTTGTTTGTTCTTTAATTCTTCTAGGTCTTTGTTAAACATTTCTTGCATCTTCTCAATCTTTGCCTGCATTCTTTTTCTGAGGTCCTGGATCATCTTCACTATCATTTTTCTGAATTTTTTTTCTGGAAGGTTGCCTATCTCCACTTCATTTAGTTGTTTTTCTGGGGTTTTATCTTGTTCCTTCATCTGGTACTTAGCCCTCTGTCTTTTCATCTTGTCTATCTTTCTGTGAATGTGGTTTTTGTTCCACACGCTGCAGGATTGTAGTTCTTCTTGCTTCTGCTGTCTGCCCTCTGGTGGATGAGGCTATCTAAGAGGCTTGTACATGTTTCCTGATGGGAGGGACTGGTGGTGGGTAGAGCTGACTGTTGCTCTGGTGGGCAGAGCTCAGTAAAACTTTCATCTGTTTGACTGCTGATGGGTGGGGCTGGGTTGCCTCCATGTTGGTTGTTTGGCCGGAGGCAACCCAACACTGGAGCCTACCTGGGCTCTTTGGTGGGGCTAATGACTGACTCTGGGAGGGCTCACATCCAGGAGTACTTCCCAGAACTTCTGCTGGCAGTGTCCTTGTCCCCACAGTGAGCCACAGCCACCCCTGCCTCTGCAGGAGACCCACCAACACTAGCAGGTAGGTCTGGTTCAGTCTCCCCTGGGGTCACTGCTCCTTCCACTGGGTCTCGATGCACAAACTACTTTGTGTGTGCCCTCCAAGAGTGGAGTCTCTGTTTCCCCCAGTCCTGTTGATGTCCTGCAATCAAATCCCACTAGCCTTCGAGGTCTGATTCTCTAGGAATTCCTCTTCCTGTTGCCAGACCCCCAGGTTGGGAAGCCTGACGTGGGGCTCAGAACCTGCACTCCAGTGGGTGGCCTTCTGTGGCTCAGAACCTGCACTCCAGTGGGTGGCCTTCTGTGGTGTGAGTGTTCTCAGTCTGCGAGTCACCACCCAGCGGTTGTGGGATTTGATTTTACTGTGATTGCGCCCCTCCTACCGTCTCACTGTGGCTTCTCCTTTGTCTTTGGATGTGGGGTATCTTTTTTGGTGAGTTCCAGTATCTTCCTGTTGATGATTGTCCAGCAGCTAGTTGTGATTCTGGTGTTCTCGCAAGAAGGAGTGAGAGCACGTCCTTCTACTCCGCCATCTTGGTTCAGGGCCTCTTCTTTCCTTTTTTTGTTTTTTGCTTTTTACAGAAATGGATCATGTTATGCATGTTACTTTGCCACCTGCTTTGTTTTTCTTAAATCATAAAAGTCAATATTCCTTTAAGTTATTTTTTAAAAATAACAATTTGATTTCCCTTAATTCAATTTATATATCACCTATTAGAAGCTTATTTATTTTGAAACATGAGATATAATACCTGATAGTTGGATTAAGTTAGGGGAAATTAATAACATTTTCCAAAGGCAATATCAATCCAAATTATTGATAAAACATGGAAAATGTACTTAAATTGTATACCCCCAAAATAATTGTTTAGCCCTGAACTCAGGAGTTTTTCCATTATAGTTTTCAGAAAATATGATCATAAATAATGCTACCTTAAAAGTAGACATAGATAATATTAGAGTGGGGTGTGGCTGGGTTTTTTGAAGTATGGAAGAGAAGGATGTAAAAATACAGTATATGTAGTGTAGAAATCCCCCAGCTTTCTTTGTTGATGGTGTCTTGAGTATCTCAGTAAGTTTTTTTACAGTGCTACTTAGCCGTATTAATACCTAATAGTTATGAGTATTAAGTAGTTAGAGCCAAACTTAATGAGTATACAAAATAATTAACAAATAATACTCATACATTGAAAAAATGTTTTATTTCATTCTTTTAAAAACTACAGTTACATACTGATGACATGTGTGCACCTGTTGGCAATGTACAACTTCTCAAACCTTGGAATCATTAGGCACTGTCACACTTGTTTCCTGTATCACATTGACTTTTATGAGGACTTGCTTTTTAATCACAGTAACTCCCAGAACCCCAGCTTTGGAAAAATAGGATGTCATTGAGAGGAATATAGTGCTGTCTAATGTTAAAAGTGTGAACTACCTTGAGCTAGTTTGTGAGGTGTCCACAGATGTTGAGTATCACTGTGTCGTCCCCTTCCCCCCCCTGCATTTAAAATATCTCTGAGTGCACTGTGGCATCCTGGGGCTTCTTGGCACACTGTTTAGAACCACGGGTTTGGTATTAGAACCAGACAGCTGGGATTTGAATTATGCTCTGCCACTTAGTGCAAAGCCTGGGTTTGTTCATCTTATAAAATAGAGGTAATAATATCTTCTTCATGGAGTTGCTGAGAGTAAAGCTTTTGGCAAGTGCATGAACAGTATCTGGTTTACAGTCCTCAATAAATTTTAGTTCTATTGATGATGGTTATGAAACGGAGGTAGATTTGTATGAAGGGAAATAGAGGTTCAAGCAATAAAGAAATGGTGGGAGAATTGAGTATTCTTGAAAGGAAGTGATGATAGGATGCATCTTTCATGGATGGCTGAAAATTTGGGCTATTCCTTAAGTTTGGCTGGTTTTTGAGCTCTGTGTAAATGAGATAACTGCAGTGAGCTGCAGGTTAAAAAATTTGATTTAAAAAATGAGGAATATTTATGGTTCACTTATCAGATACTCATTTACTAACTTTGGTAGTGTTAGAGATTCTGTTCACAACCTATTTCATATGCTGTGTAAAGACTTGATCCAGAACACTTCTTTGTAACCATGCAGCATTCATCTTTAAAGCTAACAGCATCAAATTATTTAATGATTAATTTTAGATACCCTTACTTATAGCAGGGGCACTGGCTACTTTGATCTATAACTGTCTATTAAAGCTCTCATTCCTTAGAGTACTACTGCTGTGCTATTGTCAAAATTAAAAAATGAAAAGGGGCTGAAATAATTAGTTTTAAACATCTGGCTAATTGCCTTAGTTGTTCAACTTGATTTTTTTTTTGAATCACATTTCAATTCTGGAATTTGCAGAAAATTTATACTGAATATGCAAGGATGATTTATCTCTAGAAAACTGAAGAGGCATAAAGGGAAGTATCTTTTTCAATTGCTGTATAAAAATTACTGAAACACACTCAAACTTTGTGTTTAGGGGAAAATCCTCTTTATGTAGAAATAGAAACACCATCATTGAAGTCACACGTGCCAAGGTTAACACCTAACATCTAAATTATTTCCTTTAAATATCTTTGGGTACTTAAACTTCTTGAAACTATCTTTTAGTTAATTTTCCAAATGATAAGATGTATGTTTTATAACTTATAAAAATCTAATGGAAACTATATAGATAGATAGATTGATTAGGAATGGCTAAACAATCATGCTGTTGTTAACAAAATAGAGAATGGTTAGAAGAAACTGGATTTCTGAAAATGTAAGGTGTGAATTCTGTTTATTCATGAAATTGCTTTAAAAAATAATCATTGGTATTCAGGTGATGCTTGATTCTTGAATATCTGTGGTATAAAGATTTTGCCTGACCTGAATTTATATGGTAAATCCTGATTCCTGTGGAATGTATTGCTGTTTGGAACCATAGGGTTTATATGTGGGATATGTGTGTGTATATCTTCATATATATATATATATATATATTTTTTTTTTCATATAGCCAGTGTAGTATTTCTAATATTAAGTCATTATGCAAGTTTTGGTGGGTTTCATTAAGGAGTAAAATTCTTTTGGGCCAATTTGGAAATCCTAATTCTTTTTCCAGATATTGAGAACTGGGTTATATACTCATCATGATTCTTTCTACTAAAGCATCAGAATTCTGTGCAGAGGGTTATTCTTTTTGAAGCCTTCTTAAGACCCAGCCTTTAGTGCCTTCAAACTTTGCTCCACTGAGTTTTAGGAGATTGTGGCAGAAGTTTTTCAAGACCTGCCTATCTTTGGCTATGTCATGTGGGTCCCAAAAAGGTGGCGAGTCTTAACCAAACAATGCCTGCCTAGATTCTGGCCATGATGACTGAAAAGACTAGACTAGCATGGGTGTGACCTTGGCTCTTTTCACTTGGGTTGGCAAATCCCACCGCCATTGACTTAGTTTCTTAGAGTGGTGAATAAAATTTTAAAAAGGGAGTTAATGGGCTTCCCTGGTGGCACAGTGGTTGAGAGTCCGCCTGCCGATGCAGGGGACACGGGTTCGTGCCCCAGTCCAGGAAGATCCCACATGCCACAGAGCGGCTGGGCCCATGAGTCATGGCCGCTGAGCCTGCGTCCGGAGCCTGTGCTCCACAACGGGAGAGGCCCCAGCAGTGAGAGGCCCACGTACCGCAAAAAAAAAAGAGTTAAAAAAATCACTATTCCAAGAACAGTTTCATTCTGTTCTAAAAAAAAACTCAATGAAAGTAATATACCTATAAGAAAACTAGTGAGAAAATGTTTTAAATTTATTGCTTATAGTCTCACGGTAATAGAGTACTATATATTGTTTCCTTTTCCTTTTGTGATGGTGTGATTAAAAAGGCAGCAGTAAAATTTGTCCTTAAATTAGCAGTTTTAGCTACTCTCTACAAATCCTTACACTGTAATTCTGTGTAACAGTCTGATGTCATTTCTTCAAAAGTTATTACATCTGACTACAGTGTATCTCAGTTTGATTGTTTGATAGTGTACCCTCAGAAGAGTTTCCAGTTTAACTTTTCTTCTCTGCTTGTTCATTTTAGTGTCTTGGGTATCCTAATGATCAACAATTTTCAGCCAAGTCAGTTCAATAGAGTTTCAGTAGCACTGCTCTGATGCAGGTTAATTAGCTAGGAAAATAATGTATATTTCTTTGGGAGGATGCATTTGGGGCTTAAGTCACTTTGGGAATATGCAATCTTGAGTGGGAAACAAAGTTTTTAGAAGATTTAATATATGTGAAGATATCTTCATTTCTCAGGTTGTGGAATGGTGGTGGATAAGAAAAGGTACACGGAATCAAAAGTCATAAAATAATTATGATCTATGCATACCTGGAGTCCTTGTTTCTTCAGGGTGTGCTTCAAATAGTTCTTTGGAATGAAAATGAATGTGTTGAAGGTGTACATTCTAGATGATTAAATAAGTAATTGCTTATTGTAATTAAATCTGTTTTGAAGTAAATAATAGAAAGTTGGTAGACTATTGAAGTATAATTTTTCTTTTTCTTTTTTTTAATATACAGGGAAGTCGAGATAACATGAGTATTGTACTAGTTTGCTTTTCAAATGCCCCCAAGGTCTCAGATGAAGCAATGAGAAAAGACTCAGAGTTGGATAAGTACTTGGAATCACGGGTGGAAGGTAAGACAGATGCTTTTTTTTTTTTTATTATTTAGAAGGAAAGGAAGATTATTATTCCTTGTTTATCAAATAGTTCTTTTAAAATTTCCTGCAGCTTTTGGACTAAAAATAAATTATTATTCAGGAATGAGGGAGAGGAAAACCTAGTCTCTTTATCTTCAACATAATTTGCTAATTTGTTTGGGTTTAAATCTGTTATCTTACTTGTTTACATATGTTCCATCTGTTCTTTTTCCCTTTTTCTCCTTCCGTCCCTTTTGGGTTAATCAGTATTTTCCATTCCATTTCATCCCTGCATTTGCTTATCAGTTATACATCCTTTTAAATATTCATTTAGTGGTTACCCTGATAGAGAATACATGTTAGAGTCTGTGACAGGATCTCCAACTTAATACTTCATTTTGATTTTATATGTGCTGCTTTTTAGATATAAAATTACTTTTTATGAAGTTATATTATGTCAGTTTTATTTATTTATTTTGCCTTGATATCATTCTTAACAAAGTTCTTTCCTCAATTCAGGGTTACATTTTTTTTTTGAACAAAATGTAAAATTTTGTTTTTTATATTTTAACTTTTTATTTTATATTGGAGTATAGTTGATTAACAATGTTGTGATAGTTTCAGGTTTACAGCAAAGTGATTCAGTTACACATGTGCATGTATCTATTCTTTTTCAAATTCTTTTCCCATTTAGGTTGTTACATAATATTGAGCAGAGTTCAGTGTTACATATTGACCTATATTTTTTCCTAACACCGTTATGGCTTGATTATTACTATTTTTTAATAGTACACTTGAATGATATAATTAATGATTATGTTGTAGTCAGCTTGTCAGATTTGTCCTATTACGAGTCATGTTTTAGATGAACAGTAGCTATAGTAATTGGTAATAGTTTTGAAATGCAAAAATTTGCAATTTCAAATGTGTCATTACCAAAGGAAAACTACCTTCTCTTGCAGATTTAGAGAGCGGGGACAGATGTATCTTTTCTAGCTTTACAGCTATCTAGCCACACACCATAAACAAAGGTGCATAAAGGTTTTGTTTTTGTTGGTCTGCAATTTCTTCAGCTCTGAATTGTCAGTGAGTTCTGTTTTCAGGGTAATGGAAAGATAAGAAACGTGGGAACACTTTGAAGACGATGTCAGAGGCACTCTTATTCCTGTTGATAATATCATAATTATTAAGAGGAGCTGTTTATAGGAGTTTTTAATAATACACGTTTTCTAAAAGGTCTAGTGTATTTGGGTGGGGGATTGCTGGCTCAAATTTACCAGAAAGCAAGAAGAATTTTCTTTCTTTTTTTTTTTTTTAAACATCTTTATTGGAGTATAATTGCTTTACAATGGTGTGTTAGTTTCTGCTTTATAACAAAGTGAATCAGTTATACATATACATATGTTCACATATTTCTTCCCTCTTGCATCTCCCTCCCTCCCACCCTCCCTATCCCACCCCTCTAGGTGGTCACAAAGCACCTAGCTGATCTCCCTGTGCTATGCAGCTGCTTCCCACTAGCTATCTATTGAATTTTCTTATTGTCCTATTTCTTCATTCACAAAGAAGAAACTAAATAGTTTTCATTTGGGGAAGAACTCTAAAATTTGGTCAATTACTAGTTATATGACTCAACCAACTTGCCTAATCTCTTAAGGCTCCAGTTTCTTTATTGTGAACTAAAGGTAAAAACACCAACCATACAGTTTGTTTTAATAATAAATGAGATAACTTTAAGTACCTGGTACGGTGCCTAAGTCCTCAGCAAACTGTAGGTTTTATAAACTCTTCTATAACAGCTAAATTTTAATTTCTTCTGTTTATTTGTTTGTTTATTCATTCATTCATTCATTTATAGATGCATTGGGTCTTCGTTGCAGCACGCAAGCTTCTCATTGCAGTGGTTTCTCTTGTTGCAGAGCATGGGCTCTAGGTGCGCAGGCTTCAATAGTTGTGGCATGCGGGCTCTAGAGCGCAGCTCAGTAGTTGTGGCTCATGGGCTCACTTGCTCCACGGCATGTGGGATCTTTCCGGACCAGGGCTCGAACCCATGTCCCCTGCATTGGCAGGTGGATTCTTAACCAATGTGTCACCAGGGAAGCCCCCTACATTTTAATTTCTTAAATGTGTGGTCAGTTCAGCTCAATGTGGGTTAACATTTAATATTAATTTTCTTCTGTATAGTTTTAAAGTTTCCAAAATATATGTTATATGGCAAAGATGACAGATATGTAATAATATGATATGGTCTTGGGGGCTATGGTAGATACTTGATTATTAATCATTCAATCAAAAAACACTTAAAAATCATTGAAAAAGCAGCCACTACAAATCAATATGCCTTGGTACCTAACTTCTTTTTTATAAGGTAGCGTTGTTCAAGAGCATTATATTTCTATTAGGGTTTTAGATCATGTAATCTGACATTAAAATTTTGAGGTGAAATCATTCTGTGTATTGGCAAGTCTTTGTATGTGTTTTTATTGGGAATGCAGAGGGGAGGTATAATGTTAAACAGGGAATAGCCTTTAACCTAAATTGATTAGATATTTGGTGAGTACCTTCTACATGTATTCATTTCTTCAGCTGTCCCTGAGCATGTGTGTTACTGGGAATGCAGCAGAAAACAAAACAAATACATTCTTGATCTCATGGAGTTTATAATGTAGTAGAGACCTTTTTTTTTTTTAATAGAAGAAAAACAACAGTAAGCAGACAGTAACAAGGAATATTGGTTAGGCAGTTCTCTGAGGAAAAACATTTGAGCAGATACCTATATATGGAAGAGAGTGGCTATCTGGGGAGGAACATTCCAGCAAAGGGAGCAACAAGGACTGAGGAGGGAATATGCTTAGAGTGTGTGGCTAGATGAGAATGAGCTGGTGGAAAAGTGAAAGATGAAGAGAGATTGCTAAGAAGCAGATCATGTAGGGCTCTGCAGACTAAAATGAGGTCTTTGGACTTCATTCAAATGGTGCTGGGAAGTCACTGGAAGAGTGCGAGAGTGACGTGATCTGACCTTTTTTTTATATAAATTTATTTTATTTATTTATTTATTTTTGGCTGCATTGGTTCTTCGTTGCTGTGTGCAGGCTTTCTCTAGTGGAATGCGGGGGGCTGTTCTTCTTTGCAGTGCATGTGCTTCTCATTGCAGTGGCTTCTCTTGGGGCAGAGCACGGGCTCTATGTGCGCAGGCTTCAGTAGTTGTGGCATGCGGGCTCAGTAGTTGTGGCTCGCGGGCTCTAGAGCGCAGGCTCAGTAGTTGTGGCGCATGGGCGTAGGTGCTTCCCAGCATGTGGGATCTTCCCAGACCAGGGGTCGAACCCGTGTCCCCCGCATTGGCAGGCTGATTCTTAACCACGGTGCCACCAGGGAAGTCCCTTGATCTGACTTTTAGAAGGATCTCTCTCAGTTGCCATGTGAAGAAGAGATTGTAAAGAGTGGACAAGAGAGGAAGCCAAGAGACCAATTAGGAATCATGCATTAAAGCAGGTGGCAGATGATGGTGGAGGACTGGACTGCAGGGGCACCAGTGGGTTGTGAAAATTGGCTGGTGAAGTGCTAGACTGCAGTGGGTCTCAGTGGCCGGTGTGGGGAGGAGGATGGATTTTGTCCCTCATGAGACATGTGGCAATGTCTGGAGACACTATTGGTCTCAGACTGAGAGGGTACCACTAGCGTCCAGTGAGTGAGGCCAGGATATTGCTTAACATTCTGCAATGCATAGGACAGCCTTCACAACAAAAAATTGTCAAAAACATCAGTAGTGCTGAGGCTGAGAAACCCTGCACTGTAGAGATACAAGTGTAACATAGAAAAATTACAGTCCTGCCTTCATGAAGCTTGCGGTCCGTGATCTAGTAAATATCATGTACAGTTGGAGTATCTAGCAATACACCTATGCCAGGTGTGGGTCAGAGAAGAATTTGAGAAAGTGACACATAAAGTTGAAACCTGAAGTATAAATACACTTTAACCATACAAAGAGGCTGGTTGGATTGATGTAAAAAGTGTTGCAAACCAAGGGAGGAAGTATATGTGAAAATCTAGAAGGTTTCTTTGAATAGCACCTTTGGAGATACAGGTAGGAGTCGGAGCAGAGTTGAATGGGAGCAGTGAAAATCAAGGTCACAGTGAAGTCCCTGTGAGGGACACATGGGAAACAGTTTGGAGTTTGCATCTTGAGGGCTGCTTAGGACTCTGCTTTTTTGTTGTCTTAAAAGTAAGTTTGCTGTTGTCTGATTTTTGAGGATTTTATGTCTTAATACTGGCCAAATGATTATGCTTTAAAAATCTGTTTTCCATAAATTGTAAATATAAGTGAAACATGGAAATGTTTTATTTTGTTCTAAGTATTAGCAAGTTCTGAGATTTATTTTCCTTTTCTGTTTTAAATAAATTGTGGAACACAACTAAGTATCAAAAAACCTATAAAACAGTTTTTAATTTTCCCCTTCTTATAGTCCTTATCTTTCCATTGCTTTTGTTTTCCTGTAATTATAGCATTAATAACTTTTATATTTTTACATAAAATAATAGATCAAAAGTGTTTTTCCATGTGGCTGTGCTGTGCTCATAGGGATCATTTCTACTGATTATAAACCATTTCACTCAGTGGCTATACCAAAATTTTCTTAACTGTCCTTTTATTGGACATTTAATTTGTTCCAGTTTCTGCTTTTATGAATAATGCTAAAATGAGTATATATATGCAAATAACTTTTTATCTTACTTTTTTTGTTCCTTGTGTTGTGATAGTAAGGTAATATTTGCATTTTATATTTTAAAATAGGTACTACCAAATAGTACCTCTTGTTTCACTGTGTGAATTCTGAGTTATCACATTAATTTAGGAACTCTTTTTAAAAACCTACAGAAATTATGGAGAAGTCTGGTGAGGAAGGAATGCCTGATCTTGCCCATGTCATGCGCATCTTGTCTGCAGAAAATATCCCGAATTTGCCTCCTGGGGGAGGTCTTGCCGGCAAGTAAGTAGAAGAAAAAGAACAAATTTTGACTTCATTTATAGTTAGTAATTAAATAATTTTTGGTAAGAAGTACATCAATTATCTAAAGATGAAATGGGTTGATAGTTCTTATACTAGAGAAGAACTCTAAAATTTCATCGAGAAGAGATTTTCTTTTCAAGGCATTATTTATTATACTGTTTGAGGATGAAGGTCCTTCTTTCCTTGGTAAATGAGAACAAATGGATTGTGCAGGATCAAGTTCTGAGTGAAATGCAGATATTATGTTCTTGGCAGGTATTTAATGAAGCAATTAATTTTTGAGTGTAGTTAAGATATGAAGTATTATTTAAAATACTCAGAAGCTTAACAACTGTATGTAATTTAATAAAACTAAAGCATATTTCTTTTTAGGCGCAATGTTATTGAAGCTGTTTATAGTAGGCTGAATCCACATAGAGAAAGTGATGGGGTAAGCTTTATTTTATTTCTTAAGTATTTTAAATAATTTTATAATACAAATACTGGAAATTATGACTGCTTTTCGTTTTAAGGAGTCAGTTAAAATTAAAGGAAATATATTGGAGTGGAAGGTAGAGATAAAGTTCTGTTTTGTAGATAGGTTTGTTTTCATTTAATGGGCATCAAATACCTTTTTGTGTGGGCTGTACTTACTTCTTCCCTGTATGTCTGCCTTTCCTTCTCTTTCTCCCTTAAATATTAATTTTGAGGCAAACAAAGAATGTGCTTTTAAATATGTCAGTTTCTCCTCCAGCAGGCTGTTAGCATCACTGGAAGTTAGCAATAGTGATGTTATTATTTTAAAGAGTAGACCTTTACCTTTCAGTGCCCCTTTGTGCCCAGTTGAACACCTGAGGATAATTCATTTTTAACATTCTTGTTGTGCTGTGGGTATATCTGTTGAACTGGGATAACCATTTTGTTGTATCCTGCTGTGCTTCATCAGAGCAAAACTCTTTGTCCCTTTACCTTCCTTAGAAATACTGATCAGCTGCTCCTGTGTAAGTTTTTTGTTTTATTTTAATACTAGTACAAGCAGGCAAAACAGTGTCCTTTTTAAAAAAACTGCCCTAAATTTCAAAGTCAGTAATTCAACTAACTGTCTTCTCATAGACAAGTTATGAGTTTTCAATCAGAGACAGATTATGAGTTTTCAAGCTTTTGGGCATCTAAAAATGAACAACTTAATTTTAACATGTATGCTTCAGAGATTTAAGGGAGCCAAACATAGTAATGAAACTTGTTGAGAAGAAATAGACTCACCCTCCAAGTCTCTAGCTCCTCTTGGCAGGTCTTGAGAGAGACATCAGCCACTGGTAGAAATTATGTATCATCTCAATTGCATTGTTTTCCAGGGTTCATTATTGTACAGCAATATCATATAATTTCTTTTTTCTTAACAATAAAAGTTATACTGATAAAAAGGGTAATTTTTATAATTAATGCATTTTAGTTAGTTGAATAAATGATACTATATATTGCTAATAACAGAATTTATACCTTGGCCTGGAGCAGTGATTCTGAGACTCTTTTGTGGCACGTCCCTTAAAGTATTAAGAATTGTATACAAAGATGTGGAAATTAAAAATAAAGATATGTCATGTGATGCATTTGAAGAACCCTAAACCAAACAAGTGAGGATAGGATGTTGATACAACTAAAAAGATGGTAGTAATTGGGAGGTAGAGTAAAGAGAGTCTTACCTCTTCAGCTAGATTATAGGTTCCACACAGCACCCATCACCAGGTTTGGAGGAAATGAGACCTCAAATAGTTATTGATTCATTATTAGCCATGTAAGTACTCCTGTTCCCTCATGTGTTTGAAAATGCAACCCCAGTGTGTAATCTGAAAAAATTATTTCATAATATACTTGCTGGATTTCTTGGTCTCTCAAGAACATTGGCAGCTTTTACTCCAAAAAAAAAAAGTTTGTAACTCAGAATTTCTGTTTAACATCTACCAAGGATGAATTTTAAACTTTTTTAAAAAATAGAAAATACTTATTATACATAGTAGCTATATAAACAGTGAATAAATAGGCAACAGAACCATGAAACTCAGAAGAGATGCTCAGGATATAAAACTGGCCTTAAAGACCATTATTATATGACTATAAATTAAGGGGATGTATAGTTAATCACCTTTATATATAAGCTTTCTAAGACTAAACACTGACAATCCACCGTGTAATGAATTGATATGGGAGGAGACTATGAAACAAGGCATGGTCCCCCATCCCTACTCTCAATGCACCTGGCAGTGTAGATATAAACATACAAATTAATTAATAAAAGGGTTTCACATCATTTACTAAAGGATAAAAAGAAATGACAAAATATAGAATGTGATTAATTGCCATGTGAATTGTACAGTGATTGCTTGGGAAGTCAGATTTTCAGAGAAAAGATTGGTTTTGAAGAATGGTTTGAATGGCAGAAAGTAAAGGAGGATGATGATAGTTCACATGGATGGTCAAGGCAAGAACAAAGTTTAAGCTATCTTTGAAAGAGAGGACATCGTTTTGGCTAGAGCAGAGAATTGCTATGGTGAAAAATAAGAATTCAGGATGCCAGAAGTATTTGTGAAGAGACTGGACACACCTTTTGAACTTTGTATTTTAGAGTGTAGAGCCACCCTGTGTTTGCAGCATAAGAATGACAGACTCAAAGGAGTATCTGGTATTTTAATCTGTTAGAAACATATGCAATATTAGATTAAAGAGATGCTGGAAGTCAAGTAGTTGTGAAATGATCACAGAGATGATAAGTATAAACTCATCATTAGTAGATAGATGTGTGGATTAGAGAAACTTCCTTGTTTACTGTAAAAACTCACTTTTGCAGCCCAGAATCCTATTTTGGGAAACATTACTTTACCCTTTCAGAATCATCACAACCTTAGAAAAATGTTGAACCATAATCACAAGTAGAAGAAATGTACTAAAAAGTACAAAAGAAACAGAAAACTGAAGAACTTATAGAGGTTTGATTAAATTCTTAGCTCTTAACTTTACCTACGATAGCAGTGAGTTAGACACAGAAGTGCTCCATAAATGCTTCTCAGCTTGGTTAGATCCGTGCCATGTGGAAGATGCTGCCAGGAAGTACACAGTGGCAGGGGCTGATGTAGTTAACTTGCAGAATGGGAAAGACAGAGGTATGGTAGAAATACAGAGGAGGAGAGAGTTGGGAGGTGTTATTTTTTTAAATAACAAAAATAATTTTTTATTCAGATATTTTTAAAAGAATGCTCATCAGAGTAAATCAGAGATTATTTAGATTCCTAAAATGTCTACTTTATGTCCAAGATAGAATTGTTCTGCTGTGAATGCCTATAAGTAGTACCATTAGAAATAGGGATTTATTCATTTTTCTTATATTAAAAAAATCTTTTGATTAATAAAAGTATTTTTAAAAGCTCAGTTGGATATAAGTCAAAGTAAATCATTTAAAATATATTCAGAAAGTTCATTATTTAGGGGACTCTTCTTAAGTTGCTTTACTAAATTTTTGTTTTTTAGTTCAACTTTCTGGAATATGTTCAGTCTTCTTAATATAAGCAATACTGATATTTTCCCAGCTTTAAAATCAAAATCTGTAGAAAAGAGTTAAGCATGAATTCTTAATAAAGGGGTTCGTGAATCCCCCAAAAGTTTTTGCAAATGTATTTATGTGTGTGCATACACATTATTTAATGATTTAGAGTAAGTCTGTGGTTTTCATTAGTTCCTCAGAGGAGTCTGTGACTCCCAAAAGAATAATCACCCAGAGGATCAGAAAAAGTAAAACTGCATTTTGCTTTAAGTTGTTATATAAGGTAGGGCTCTGGAATCCCCCCTCCCCCGACTGCCCTTCTTTTAAAATGCTAGTTAGCTTGTTTTTAATTGAAGAATAGTTGATTTACAGTGTTGGGTTAGTTTTAGGTGTACAGCAAAGTGATACACAGTTTTCTGTTTTGTTTATGTATTTACATATATATATTCTTTTTCAGATTCTTTTCCGTTATAGGGTATTATAAGATATTGAATATAGTTCCCTATGCTATACAGTAAGTCCTTGTTTATCTAAGAAAATGCTAGTCTGGTTTTATTACTAGAATTTAAATTCTTTGGGATCTGGGACTTCATCTGATTTGTTTATGGCTATATCACAGCACCTACAGCAGTGCTGAGCTCTCTCACCTGACATACACTGAAAGCTCAATAAATACTAGTTAAGTTAGAAATATTTCTGTTTCTTTCTCTCTAGTAGTTTGCAAGACTATTTTTTTTTTTACATCTTTATTGGAATGTAATTGCTTTACAGTATTGTGGTAGCTTCTTCTGTATAACAAAGTGAATCACCTGTATGTACCCATATATCCCTATATCCCCTCCTTCTTGAGCCTCCCTCCCACTCTCCCTATTCCACCCCTCTAGGTGGTCACAAAGCACCTAGCTGATGTCCCTGTGCTATGCAGCTGCTTCCCACTAGCTATCTGTTTTACATTTGGTAGTGTATATATGGCTAAGACTATCTTTAAGTCATGTATTTTAAAAAATAATATGAGGTTACTAATTAGAAGGAAAGTTTATTTTTTGAGCTTTATATTTTCCATGCCAAAAGGTTCACTTCTTCCCTCAATGGAGACTTAAGATGCTTTTGAATCAGTATACCACTGATCAGGTAGCTATGTAAGTTGATGATTTTCCAATGATAAAGGGGGAACTTGTATTTACCCAACTCCTACTTGTGCTAAGTCATATCTATATATCTATATCTAAATATTAGTTATAGGTAATCTCCTCAACACCCTTCTCTTACAGAGAAGACTAAGAATTGGTGCAGAGTAGCTTGCCCAGGTTGCAAAGCTAGATAAATCAAGTAGCCAGAATTTGAATCTAACTCAGAATGACTCCAAAAACTATTCCCTTTACACCTTTCCATGCAGCCTTTCTAAGATATTTAGAGATTACATATGTGTCTGTACCCCCACCTCTGTCTGTTGTGCAAGAAAAATCATTTCCCGTTCTTTAGTGAATCTCATGTTTAATAGTCTTAAAATACTCTGTTTTTTGATGAGGAATATTTTATAAACTTGTTGAGACTAAGTAGTGAAGCCCAGTGTCTTATTAGTTATTTTTCATTTAAATACTCATTTTTATTCTAACTAAAAAAACATTTTAAGGCATTTGGATTTTGAGAAGGGGAGGGAAGACAGGACAAAAGCCCCCCAAAATCTCCCTGTTCTGTTTTCACATTATTAAGTTTTATATACAGTCTTCTTTTTAATTTTATTTCAAATAGATCAATTATATTTTTATATCACAGTTTTAGGATTTTGTGAATACTAGGTTTTTTGTAAATTGTTTCTTGTTTACTTTTTCACTTGTCAAAGCATTTTTATGGAGAAGACCTACCTACACTGTTTGAAAATGCACTAATTTTAGTCACTATTTTTTTTTAATTCTTTTTTTTTTTTTTTTTTTTTTTTTTTGCGGTACGCGGGCCTCTCACTGTTGTGGCCTCTCCCGTTGCGGAGCACAGGCTCCCGAGGCGCAGGCTCAGCAGCCATGGCTCACGGGCCCAGCCGCTCTGTGGCATGTGGGATCTTCCCGGACCGGGGCACGAACCTGTGTCCCCTGCATCGGCAGGCGGACTCTCAACCACTGCGCCACCAGGGAAGCCCTAGTCACTATTTTTTAAGGTGTCATTTGACATACCACTTCTTGTAGCTATGTGGTCTTGACCATTTAAGTGACTTTTTAAAATTATTTCAGATTGATTGAAGTTTACATGATCCTTGAAGATAACATAATTTATTAGATTCTTTATTAGTCACTGTTAATTGTATCTCATGAAGTCATATTTGAGAATCTTCTAAAAATTATTTTTAACCTGATAAGCAGGGCATGGGACTCCAAAAAACATAGTAAATATACTAGCATTCTTCACTTTCTCTCCACTGTTTTAGCTAATCATTTGAAGAATTTCACTAATGACAACTATCTTTTAAAAATTGCTGCAAATAAATATTAGCTAGTTAAATTCCATTTAAAAAAATTTTTCCCCCCTTCTCTTTGCCCTCTGCTTGATGTATCCATATTCCTGTGTCTTATTTGGTGTAAGGCAGTGTTTTCATAATGAGAAATTTGATTCTCAAGCTGTGTAAGTCTAGATGACAGTAAAACCTTAAAAACAAAATCTGAGGGAAAAGTCCTAAATTCCCATTTCTGTAATTGCCTTAAATTTATTTTGCAGAATAATTTAAACCATCCCATCTAATATGATTTTTTGTCCTATAATTTTATTAATTTTTCTGTGACAAGGAAATGCATTATAGACTTCAATATGAAATAATTTGTGGTCCAGTTCTACAATAATTTTAACCAATATTTATTTAGTAAGTGTCTATTTATATGAGGCACTTAGTATGAAAAAACTGTTACCATAGTGTATTCAAAAGAACATTCAGAGGGACATTGATGTTAATTACACCTGTACAGAAATCTGAGTTCTGTCACTTACTAGCATTGTTACCCTGACAAATAACTTAAATCTTTCTGAGCCTTAGTTTCTTCACTTATAAAAACTAGAGTTGCAGTATCTATTACATAGGGTACCTGTAAGGATTAAATGAGATTATGTATATAAAGTTCTTAGCCACAGGCATTAATTTTCCTTCTCTAGGTGGTAGGGAGGATACAGAAAGGAATCGAAATTATCTTTATCTCAGAGATTTTACAGAGATTTGGAGAGACTTGTGAACAGTTGCAAGGTGGAATTAATTGCTGTGGTAAATCTATAAACGTGATGTGCTTTGTGTGTGAATTCAGGTAAAGAAGGTGCAGCTAAACAATAGATTCCTTTTCTGATATTAATGAGAATCCATGAGAGAGTTGTATAACATTATTTTGAGGAATCAAATGAAATGGCTGGGGAAGAGGTTTCACCCATCCATTGTCTATCTAGCACAATAAGAAACTGTAATTTGCTATAATATAAAATGACTTAAATGTGGTCATTAACTCAAATTCTTTTCAATTGGCCATTGTAAATCCATCCCTACTTAATTTACAGTTTGGGTTTTAATGTGTTTTTTATAAAGCAACTACTTTTCTCTCCCCAATTACCACTATTACAGCAATTCACAGAAACAGATGATTACTGTAATAATAAATGTGTCAGATGGAGAGTGAGATACATCCAAATACAACAACCTTTGATCCAACCGTATCAATAAGCTCAAAGAAGTAAGACAGTTTATCAGTGGTTCTCAACCTTTGCCGTGTATCAGAATCACCTATCAGGCTTTAAGAAAATCACCCCAACCCACTGAATATGAATATCATGGGATGGAGCTTTGGCATCTGTATAATTTTGAAAATTCTACAGGTGATTCTGATGTAAAACCAAGGTTGAGCTCTCTATGTGTAACTGTCCACTTGAAGCAGATTTTGTTTGTGTCCTAGGGAGTTGTCAAAGGGAGTTGTTGGTTTGAGGGGTTTTTATTTGGAGGGCAGAGAGGAGTCTTATGCCCTTCATTAAAAGTTCTTTGTGATATACTCTCAAATAGAAAATTTCCTTTTGGTAGACCTGATTAAAGACTGATAAGGTTTACGACTAGCAAGCATTTATCTCATTGTTCCATCTTAACCTTTCCTGAGTAGATTCAAATGAGAAACTTTATTTAGGGAAATAACATTTATTTAGTACAGAAGGAAAGGTAAGGGGGGAAAAAAGAGAAAAATCTTAACAGAGAGCACACTTTATTATGTTCTCTCCACACAATAAATTTTGCAAATTAAAAAAAGTTATTTTGATAGTTAATATGCTTGATGTAGAAAATTGGAGAATTCAAAGAAAAATAAAGCTTCTGAAACTTCACTACCCATTATTATCATTTTTATATTGCTGTATTTCCTTTCTTCCCAGACATTTTACATAATAATATCCTAAAAAATATGGACAGAACACACATATACCTACACATAAAACATATGTTATACACAGTATCACCTCTTGCTTTTTGCCACAGGGGCGATTTAAAAAAAAAATTCCAGTGCTCTGATTTTTCTAATAAACATTGCCATTTATTATGTGGTTATAGTAGTATTATCTTTGTTGTAGAATTATAGAGTAACAGCCTCCAAAGATGGTTAAGAGTTTGTAACAGATCATCTATATCAGTAACCTTTTTGTATTTTATTTTCCCAACACTTTATGATGAAAACTTCCAAACATATAGAAAAATTGAAATAATAAAGTGAACACCTGTACACCTTCTACCTAGACTCATGTTTTAACATTTTACCGTATTTGCTTTCTCTCTCTCTATGTATACGTAGATGACTTTTTTTTTTTGGACTGAACCTTTGACAGCAAATTGCAGATATAATATTTTAGCTGTAAATATTTTGGCATGCAGCTCTTGAGAATGAGGACATTTTTCTGTATACATAACCATAACATTATTATTATACCTAAGAAAATTGATAATAAATTTAATATTATCTAATATTGAGTCCAAATTTTCCCAGTTGCCCATAGAATGACTGTTATAATTGTTACATGGTCTAGTCCAGTTGTTACCAATCAAGCACATTAAGCAAGCCTTTAATGAAGCTCCCAATTTTTTTTCCCATTAACACTGAACATGAAGAGTCTAAGCCAGCTTTTTATAGGATGTCCTACATTCTGGATCATATGATTGTTTCCTTGTGGTGCCCTTTCACGTGATTCTTTATTCCCTGTTTTCCTGTAAATTGGGACTTAGCTTTATTAGAGTCATATTAAACATTTTCGGCAAGAACACAGGACATAACTTTGTACTCCCTAACGCATCACATCAGGAGTCACATATTACAAGGTTGACTTGCTTTTAGTCTGTCAGCATATCAGTATGATCAGCTTGGATATTAGAGCTTGTTCTGTAAACAAGATTAAGTAGCTACTATTGTAGAAACCTGTAGGTTTTACAAAATTCAATAAAATATAAAAGAATTGAGTAGTTTACTATTCATATCTTATTATAATGATTAAAGTGACTGTCTATTTTAATCTAGAGATGTTTTTAGTAAAATATTTAAAGACAAAAAGTAAATAGAAATTTTATCCACAGAAGCTTTACAATTCCCGCAAAATCTAGTTTAAATTTATATAATTTTACATTTTGTATCTCCTCTCCTTCCTGTCATTTAGCAGAAATGAAGAATCTAATGGCTTGCTTTTCTGTCCTTTCCTATTGCTTTAAACACTAATTTCCTTTTGTACTAAATAATTATATCCAAGTATTGTTTTTTTAATTAAGTAAGTCAGTTTTAGGAGATGCTTGTGTTGGTGTTGAATTTTAATAGCCAAGTAAATTTCAGATTAAGCTTCAAATATCGATGTGAAATAAAACATAAACTAGTTCATGATCATTTGCTAAAAATTACTTGAGATATTTCAATTGGAAATTTTGTTAATTGACACAAGTAACACTTGATACTTATTTAACGAAATGTTCTCGTTCTTAGACTATATTACTCATGGTAGAGAAATGAGTGTTTTGCTGTGATATGTTATGAAATACATGTGATATCCTAGTTTGTCTACTGACACTGGGGTCTTGAATCTTAAAAAAAGGCCTCCGATGAAGCAGAGGAAAGTGGATCACAGGGGAAATTGGTGGAAGCTCTCAGGCAAATGAGAATTAATCATAGGGGAAACTACCGACAACTTCTGGAGGAGATGCTGACTAGTTACAGGCTAGCTAAAGTAGAGGGAGAAGAAAACCCTGCTGAACAAGCTGCTACAGCTACTTCTTCGAACAGTGATGCTGGAAACCCAGTGACAATGCAGGAAAGCCATACCGAATCAAAAAGTGATCTTGCTGAATTAGACAGCTGTACTGAAGATGCAGGGACAAAGATGAGTGGTGAAAAACTATGACTTTACTTTGTGGTAATATTTTTGTGATCTTTGATTTGATGGTTTTTACTTAGGAAGTATAATGTATGCATTTATATAACCGTTTTGTTATTTGAATCTTGGTAAACTAGTTTTATTATAGTCATATAGCCTTGTTTTTTAAGAAGGCCTTTGCATACATCTTTATCAGATAGTTTAAAATTGGCTATTTAGAGTACTTTGAATTTAATAAAATTATATGTCATTTCATATTGTATGCCAGAAATGAGGCTACCAGTTATTAAAGTCAGTAGTTAAATTCATACTCCATAGGATTAGAGATTACCAATTAGCAAGATTACTTTACGTTGTGGAAGAACTTGTTAATGTAGAATTATACTGCTTCACGTATTAGTACACTCATAGTTAGCTTTGTAATAAATTTATGTTTTCTTTAGTAATTTTAGTTCTTCAAAGAACGGCAGATGCTGGCCTGTAATTTCTTTTTTCAAGGATGATAATTTGTGTGTTCTTTGACTTGTTTATATTTTACATCTCTGTAGTTTTATTTTTTAGTAGTTCTGAGGTACTGGATGTGTGGTTATTTTTCCTTTCTCTGTATTCTTTATGAGACATAATTTTTGAAAAACCTATGTATTATTCATACAGCTTTGGTTTGTATATTCTGTATAGCCTAACTACATACATCAAAATGTATGTCAACCAAGTGTTTAGAATGAAATTATAAGTGTTTAAGTCCAAATAAAGCATGTGATGTGGAATAACCTATGCATGTTGTACTTATTTTTAAATTAATTTTTTGAAAACAACCAGGTTTGGTATATTGGAAAAATACTCATTCGAATTTCATTTGTATGTATATAAAATTTAGAAAACTTTGGCTAGGTGCGGTTTTCATTAATTAAAAGGAAAAAATTTTTGAGAAGTCTTGCTTACTCAAAGTAAATCTATTCTGTTTTTTATCCCCTTTTTGTGATACAAAATATTAATCTTTGGACAGTATGGACACATGTAGACATGTCAGAAAATTGCCGTGATGAGCTTTTTAAAGATTGTAAGACTGTGAGTTTTGCTATAAGTATTCATCAGATATAAATGCAAGAATTATAAGATATTTTAAATAGTGGCACATATGAGTTTCACTTTTGCTAAAATGAATTTTTAAAATACAGATGACTCAGTCACATGGGAAAGTATTTTTAAAAACAATTATTTTGTGTATGTAGAAATTTCAACTTATCTTTTTCATGTTTTATATTTATCATGTGTCTAAAGTTGCTTAAGGTACAGTTGAAACTTTGGAATCTTCGGATGTAGCTGTTGTTTTTTTGATCTATTTTTCCAATGCCAGAATATTTTTAAGTGGTTTGAGAAAGAGGAAGGCATTTGGTGGAAAGGGGAGAAAAAACCCAACCAGTTATCTGTCTATGTTAGGTAGATCCATGTGTGTATACACACAATAAATAGTACACACACCTCTATGTAAAAATTACCTTTTCAAACAAAGAAAGGAAGGTAACTTGTTCATCTAATTTTGTTTTCTTTTGAAGTTCAATCCAACCTGGAAGTGGTGTAGGTAAATAATAATAATATTCTTCCTTTTCTCTTCCTGTAGGGTGCTGGAGATCTAGAAGACCCATGGTAGCCTTATAAGCCTTCTAAAATGCTTTTGATTCTGAAAATTGGGGGAAAAAAACTTTTAATCACAATTTTCTTCAGTACAAGGGAAAAAATATTCTTGTGGATTCCCAGCGTTTTGTGATATGAGCAGAAAATCATTAGCATTTCCCATCATTTGTTCATATTTGTGTTTTCTGGTAATTGCCACTTGTAGCATTGCCTGTACTACAGTATTTTTTGCCAACCTCAGGCATACTGGTTACATCTATATTGAACTTTTGACCCTAGAAACCAATGGAGTTATTTCACCACAAATAACGAATATGCCTGAGGTGCATGGGAATATAGTTAGCTGTACTCTGAAGATACATTATGTGTTTTTTTTTTTTTTTAAACAAGACACACAACATATAAGCATGTAAGAGTAAAGAATTGTATGAGATGTTCCTTTTTTCAGTTCACCAAGTTGGAAGCCTTTTGCAGCTCTGTGACTTAAAATTTCATTTGAGCAATTTACTATAGGATTTATATTTATTATTAATTGTTATTTAATTTTTTTCCAATTTTACCTGTATTACCAAACTGGGTTCTCCAATAATGTCCAAATTGTAATGTTGCCTGCTTCAAGATAAAGTGTATTTGGCAATAATATTATAAACCTTTACAAATTTTATGCATGTACCTACCACATCCTTCAACTCTCACTAGAAAAACCTCTTGAAACCAAATGGATTAATTTATGGCTATTTATAATTTGCTTTGACATCTCACTGCTGCAAATTTTTTTAAATGAGATTTGCCTTTATAATGTAAATTGTGATTTTTGTTTTACATGTGGGTTTCTATAGTTTTAATTTTTCAGCTTTTAAGATACAACAAGTTTTGTGTAATTTGGTATAATTTTTAATTGTTTACGTTATTTTAAAAGCTCAGAATATCACTGAAATGACTATAAATACATTTAAAATTATCTATTTTAGATCTAAGGAAATATTACAGAGATATTTTCATGGGTTCAGTAACCTTTCATTTTATAACATTGGGCACGGTACGGAGTGGCTGTCACATAAGGTACTTGAAGATTATTAGTTTAATTCTATTTTTACAATAACCTTGAATCCTTGAATTCTTTTGAGTTTTGCATGTAGCCAGTTAATGCTGAACATGAAGAGTGAAATATTTATCTAAAAGAAGCTATTGGGGTAGGAGAAGCAATGAATGTATCCATTTGTACATGGTTTACATGTTGTGGATGCTTTGTAAACATTTTCTATCTGTTTAAATTGTGTTTCAGCAGGATGTAATTGCCCTTGTGTGTAGTTAAAATGAGTCATCATCTGGTCCTGTGTGAAATGGAATTCATGGTATTTTCTGTAACATTTTCCTGAAGCTGTTTCTGGAGAGCCACACATTTGAATACAGCTTTCTTGATCATTTGATTTATTGTGCACCTGATTTTTGGTCTAAAAAGGAATTATTGCCACAACATATTTTATTTATTCTTTAGATTTTAGCCTTGTAAGTTGAAGTGCTTTACATGATAATGTTAAAAGCTGTTTGTCCCTTGACTGGGTTTGGGGGGTTGTTAAAAGCTAGGGAATGAAGAATGCAAAATGGTTTGTTGTTCAAACTGTCCACTCTGATCCAACCCTGTACTGATAGTACCTTTCCAGTATGATATTGTGATGTTTCATACAATGCAGTGAACATAACCAACTTGTTACCTAAATAAAGAATTGATAAAAACAGTGTGACATATTACTATTTCATATGATACTTAAAAATAAAAGTCCAGTTTTGAATGTTATTTTAAACATTTTATATAGTTAGAATATTTATTGTGAAAAATTTCATACAGAACCATGTAGGTGAATTATAATTCTAAGTAAGAATTAACCAAACTCTAAAGGACAATACTAAGTAACCCCTTATCCACTCCAAAAACATTTTTTATACTACTTTAAAAAATCTTTCTTAGGGGGTTTGGTGGCCCTGGAAATATAAATAATGTGTGAGTTAGCAAAAGAAAAGCCCATATTCAATACTTATTAATCTGAATTCCCTAGTCTAGCTGTTCTCAACCATTTTGGTATCAGGACCCATTTATATTTCTAAAAATTCAAGATCCCAAAGAACTTTTGCTTTTGTGGGTTATATCTGTTGATATTTATCGTATTAGAAGTTAAAACCAAGAAATTTTACATTACCTGTTAACATAAATAGCATTGTTTTATGAAAATAATTATTTTGTAAACAGTGTGAAAAGTAGCACTGGTTTTCATTTTTGTAAATCCTTTAATGTTGTACTGGATTCTCCTATCTGCTTCTGCCTTCAATTTGTTGCAGTGTGGCACTGTGTTCGAAGTATATGAAGAAATCTGGCCTCACACAAATATGTATTGAAAGCGTATTTTAATAGCTTCAGATAATTGTGGATATTCCTCTTTGATACATTATCAAAACTTCGGAATGGGTAGTTTCTTGAAGGTTAGTTGCAGTGTGAAATCTGAAACTTTATCAATCAGTTTTGTTCTTTGTTACATTAAAATCCATTTGATCTGTCTTGCAGTGTGAATAGTAGATCTTTGACTTTTGCGTGATTTTATAATATCATGCATTGGTCATTTGGAAAATACTGGTTCATTGAATTATGCAGTTCTTTAGAACATTGACATCTTATTATGCTGTGTTTATAATGTTAATATAACTGATCTCATCAGAAAAATCTTTTAAGTGTTAGAAAGCTGTCAAGCTCACAGTGATGGATACAGATTTTTCAAAATTCTAACTTTCATTTGAAAGGGGAAATTTTATCATTGGCAACAAATATTGTCAGTTGTTTTCCTTAAGTGACAGGGCTTTCTTCATTCATTTCAGAGAAAATGTCTGCTGAACAACCATAGTCTGTGAGTCATTCTTTTAAGTAAAAACAGTTTTCATGAAAAGTGGCTACTAGTTCAGCACACATCTCAAATAATCACATAAGAGACAGCCATCACACTTCAGCATGCTATATAGCCAGTACTTCTCATTTCATCATATAGGATATTAAAAAGATGTGTACTCAAGGGTAGAGGTGTAATGAAATTTTTACTGCTAAAGAACATTGTTAACTGGAATTGACTAGTTTGATGCTACTTTTTTGGTTCATGCTGGGGTGCCTATAGTTTTGCCCACCATTTCTTTTGCACAGTCAGTGCAAATGTCAGTACTTTGAAAAAGAATAAGTATTAGTATTATTAAAATAGTTTTGATTTCTTGGACCTCCTTGAAAGGTTCTCTGGGACCCCCAGACCTTCAGAGTTGCTGCCTCATCCTTTTGGACAACTTGACAATGTCATTTATTCCAAATATTAGTGTCATAGTAAGTGAATCTTAAGACATACAGATCTGACATAAAATTTACTTGGGGGAGAGAGGTGGTGTTTATATGTTTACTGTTACACTGATACTTAGCAAGATAAACAAGGTGGAGGCTTTAATATTATGTTGTTTTTTTTTCTCCCAGAAAATTCCTATGATGGGTTTCAACTTGGAAAATTTATGACTTAAGATTGTTTAACAGTAGAGTTTGGTTTTTGTATGGCTTATATTTGAATTATTTAAATCTTTTAAGAGGTCTTCAATTATTGTGGATTTATGTTATTTCTTTGAGAAGGTCTCACTTCAATATTGAATTTTTAAATTCATATTTTAAATAAAATCATTTCACCATGACTGAGATGTCATTTCAGGTGGGCCAGATAAAGACAGGACTTTTCTTTTTTAATGGTGATTAAGTGGGTCAGGGTTTTATGCTGAATTTTTTTTGTTGTTAGATTTAAAAATTTTCTGAACATTCAACAAGGTTGGGGAAAGTTAACCATGGAAGTGTTTTTTTTTAAAAGCACTCTTGGGAATTTCCTGGGGGTCCAGTGGTTAAGACTCTGCACTTCCACTTCAGGGGGCATGGGTTTGATCCCTGGTTAGGGCGGACAGAAAAGAAAAAGCACTCAATTTCTGTTACACATTTCTTGCCCAGTTATGAGGCATGGTAATTATAATATTTACTTAAGATACTTATTACTTGACTTTTTGGTTTTAAGTGTGTTTGGATAGCGAAGAATAACTGCAACTCTCTTTTCTCCCTAAGCCAGGTTTATTCTCAGATGTGTAGGATTCAGTCGGGTCTTGTCTTTTCATGGTCTGTCAAGCAATTTATGTTGCTTGAGTTAAACTGAGTTTTTATTCAAATTCAGTCATTGAAGTTAACCTGAAGATGTCCACTGTATTTCTTTTGCTAGCCAAATCTTATCCTTCTCCAGAATTTAGATTGCATTTTTAAATGACATCTCGTATTTATATTTCTTCTTCCAAATTGCCTTTATTTGTATTTTGAAATTAGTCTGGTTTGATAAGGGAAAGCATTTGATAAAGATTTTAGGACACATTCTGTTTTGGGTAGCTAAATAGTATTATTAAAAAAATACCATGTGATTTTCACATATTAAAACAATGCACAGGGCTTCCCTGGTAGCGCAGTGGTTGAGAGTCCGCCTGCCGATGCAGGGGACACGGGTTCGTGCCCTGGTCCGGGAGGGTCCCATATGTGGGCCCGTGAGCCATGGCCGCTGAGACTGGGCATCGGAGGCTGTGCTCTGCAACGGGAGAGGCCACAGCAGTGAGAGGCCCGCGTACCGCAAAAGAAAACAAACAAAAAAACAATGCACAATGTGCGTAAAATCTGTAAGATAGTCAAAAGCTAGTGTAATCATTAAGACTAGAATTTAAGTTATTTCAAAGCAATCCTGAGAGTTACTTGCTTTTGCAAATAAATTATTAGGTTCACATTATAACAATTTGCATTGTCTTTTTGTTTTTGTTTTTTATGGCCACACCATGTGGTTTACAAGATCTCAGTTCCCTGACCAGGGATTGAACCTGGGCCCACAGCAGTGAAAGCACCAAGTCCTAACCACTGGACTGCCAGGGAATTCCTATGCATTGTCATTTTTTTATGCTCAATTGCTGTGTAAGATTTTTTTTTTTCTATTCAACTTTGGGGATTATTCTGTAAACCTTAATGAAAATGATAAACGTTTATTTTTGCCCATTGTTCTGGTGACTTATGGATGTTACATTGTAATTGGAAGTAAAACAGTGTAGCTACTAATACAGAGTAAGTTGCTTTTCAGGCCGCATCACTACTGATTCTCGCTTCTTGCTGGCTTTCCTGGCAATGGTATCTTCTCTCCCTTATTTTCTTTTTTAAAATTAATTAATTAATTATTGGCTGTGTCGGGTCTTCGTTGCTACGCACGGGCTTTCTCTAGTTGCAGCAAGCGGGAGCTACTCTTCGTTGTGGTGCGCAGGCTTCTCATTGCAGTGGCTTCTCTTGTTGTGGAGCACGGGCTCTAGGCACGCAGGCTCAGTAGTTGTGGCTTGTAGGCTCTAGAGCGCAGGCTCAGTAGTTGTGGCACACGGGCTTAGTTGCTCCACGGCATGCGGGATCTTCCCAGACCATGGATCGAACCCATGTCCCCTGCATTGGCAGGTGGATTCTTAACCACTGCACCACCAGGGAAGTCCCGCATATTTACATTTTAAACTGTAGACTGGTATCACATGCATCACTCTGACCTCCTTCCTTCGTCCAATAAGGTTGGACCAGTAAAAGTACCCTGGCATGCTCTGTTGGAGCTTAAGGCAAAAGGAAAATTAAGTAATAATTGTCACTTTAAATTTTTTGATATTTCGTGCGTCATGGTTTTTGCATTCATTTTGATTCTTGTAACTGTTGGCATTAAAATATTTATCTTGATTACCGAATTTAGGCACCTCTTATATTTTGTCTTCAAGGCAAGTGCCTCACTTGTATCACCTTAGCCCCAACTGATAAACATGTTAATTCTTGGGCCTTTGAAGTGACTGTCTCTAGACAGTTTTCCTGTTTAAAGGCAGACATTACCACAGAGGAATAACTCTCCCTACTAGTCCTCTTTAGCATAGATCAATTTTTTTTTTTGTGGCACTTAGAGAAATGAGGGAAAGGCTGGTATAAGAATAGACTCCTGTGCTCTAGAAGTGGCTAGTTGCTACTGACTTTGCTTCCTTAGGCGGTGAGCCATCTTCTTATAGTTTGAAAACGTAATGCTGAGGGAAATAGCAAGTTCCAAAAGGATGTCATTTATGGAAAAGCTTAAATCTCCAAAATATATTTCTAAGTGAACTTTTTTTTTTAATATTTTAGTATCTTTGAAATTGAGAAGTGTCTTAAGTCAATGGCATCTTACAATTGCCATTGGCTAGGGAGCTCTCATGGCATAGTTGCACCAACCTGTCATAACTTCATATTTTAATTTCATAATTAGGTTTTGTCTAAGTCTTAAAAACCTCTGTTACAATAAGTATAAAATAATCCTAAGTGTTATTAAAGCATTGTTTCATGGTTTAATTGGCAACATTTTTTCTTAGTTTTACATAAAGGAATGGTGTGTAAAATAATGAAATCGTAAAGTTGATGAAGTATGGTACAATTTATAGACACATAATATGTATAAAACATGCATGGGAAAAATACACATTAATTTAGGACAGTAGTTACTTCAGAAGCATTGGGAAGTGTGAGAGTTTTATTTTCTCCTCCCTCAAAAATAAAGTTATAAAAATGTTAACGTCTGTTAAATCTGAGTAGTAAGTAAGGGTGTCTTACATTCTTTTATGTAATTTTCTGTATGTTTGAATTTTTAATAAAATTTTGAATTAAAAAGTAAAATACAGAAACTAAATGAATTCAGTTGTTCTGGGTTGCCTTCCAGGAAGCAGGCACCAATTTATAATCCCAACAGTATACAATGATGCTCATGTTTTATGCTTTCTTGCCAGTATTGCACATTGCCAATCTTGTGGGTAAAATATTGTTATTTGTGATTTTCTTGATTTAATTCTCAATTATTTGATTACTAGTGAGATTGAATTTTTTTCTCATTTTTTTGGTAATTGTATGTCTTTTATCAAAGCTTGTTCACATAAGTTGCTTATTTTCTATTAACACATTGATCATTTTTTATTGATTTGTGAGAGCTCTTTATGTATTTAGGAAATTAGCCATTATTGTTACATATGTCACAAATTATTTTCCTGAGTTCACCAGTTGCCTTTCAGTACTGTTTGTTTGTTTGTGTGTTTGTTTGTTTAAATAAGGATGTCAAGGCATGGATGGGACCAAACAAAACACATCTAACTGATACTGAAACCTCCTAATTCCTGAAAAGCTACAAGCTCAATGACAGGATTTTTCCCCAGAAAATCTTATATCATGCTACTCTGTGTCTGTGCTTTTTCTTACACAATAACTTTTTGTTCCTATGCCAGCTTTTCCTGTAGGCAGAATAAAGGCTTTCTAATCACTATGATTGGAGAGTCACTAGAGAGAGCTAAGATGCTGTCATCTGAAGAGTACTGGATAGTTCTCCTTGGTCAAAAATGATTATCTTTTATTCTCCATATGCTGTTTTAAGAATAGAGTGGGGTGTATTTTTTGTTTTACTTTTTTAAAAAAATTGAAGGAAAATTTACATGAAGTAAACTGCAAAGATGTTCAATTTGATGAGTTTTGAGAAGTGTCTCTTGATTTTTACATTGAATAGTGTTAGAATTGTATCATTTTCTTTAACAGTTTGAACCTTCAGTTGTATACTTAGACAGCCTTTTCACCTTCTGAGTAAGTATTTACATATATTTTCTTTTACGATTTTGACCTTTTTATTGTAAATATATAATACAAATTGAACTTACTTGGAGTATTACTATAGTGCAAAAACCTAATGTAATATTTTCCATTATTCCCTCAGTAGCTAATACATAAACCAGTCTTTTTTGTTTGTTTGTTTTCCGATTGTCTCTTTTTTTTTTTTTTAGTTTTTACAGTTTTTTTATTGAGGTATGATTGACATATAACATTATATTAGTTTCAGGTGTACAACATAATGATTCAATATTTGTATATATTGCAAAATGATCACCAAAATAACTCTAGTTAACATCTGTCTGCATATATAATTACAATTTTTTCTAACGATAAGGACTTTTAAAATTTACTCTTTGCAACTTTCAAATAGACAATACAGTATTATTAACTATAATCACCCTCCTGTACATTACATCCTCATGACTTCTTTTTTTTTTTTTAACATCTTTATTGGAGTATAATTCCTTTACAATGGTGTGTTAGTTTCTGCTGTATAACAAAGTGAATCAGCTATACATATACATATATCCCCATATCTCCTCCTTCTTGCGTCTCCCTCCCACCCTCCCTGTCCCACCCCTTTAGGTGGACACACAGAACCAAGCTGCTCTCCCTGTGCTATGCGGCTGCTTCCCACTAGCTAGCTGTTTTACATTTGGTAGTGTATATATGTCCATGCCACTGTCATACAGAGTGAAGTAAGTCAGAAAGAGAGAAACAAATACCGTATGCTGACAGATATATATGGAATCTAAAAAAATGTTTAAAAGGTTCTTAGAATGTATTTTTAATTCATACTTTCTTAGTAGACAGCTGACTTAATCACTTACAAAAACCATTTCAATTTCTATCATTTCCACCAGATGGCAGGCTTGGGCACATCCACTTGTAAACCTGTTGAGAACTTTGGTGAAAAGAAAGGCAGTGGCTGGCAGACCTTACAAGGCCTTAAAATTACAGGAACAAAAAGGTTTTTTGTAAACATGAAAGACAAACGAACCCAACATTATGTAATTATAGTATTTATACTGCTGTTAACCTTTAATCTTACAGCCCATTCATTAATGGAGGCAGAGAAGAACATCGCTGCACCCTTCAAAATCATATTTTGCTCTGTCCACGTGTTAATTACCTGTGGCTTCTTGGCAGTACTTTTGCTTTTATTCCAGGGACTTTCATGGTTAAGGGCAGGCTTTAATAAAAGTCATTATTGTTTCCCTTCTAAAAGCACCATTTAAATCAGAAGTTACTGGATTTCTAAATGTTTATGTAAGAGCATCTTGTGACTCTGATTTTATGGCGCCCAGATCTCATCTGAAATATGAGGTACAGTGTTTATAGTTAATGTAAAGGGAAATAGGTTTGTAAGTGGCTTATTCTACATGAATACAAATCTTAATAACCCCCCTAAATTAGACACTTTTTAGCTTAACTTTGATGACTTCAAAGACCTGCCTTTAGGAATATAGAAGGTAGTGAATTTCTTGATCAGGCAAGGAATTGGCTCAAGTATTTTCTCATAGATGCTTTTTCCAGTGGCCAAAAGAGAGTCCTTTTGGACAACAATACATCATCTAGGTAAGCTCCCCTTTTGTACCTTTTATTACAATTCCATTTGCTAATTTACTTATTTTATATTTCTTATTGTGTTATGAATGAACTGTTTTTCTTCCAATATATTTTTAATTCATACCTTCTTGGTATAATCAGGGAGTAGTAATTGACTGACTGAACAGTAACTATATACATTCCCTTTCTGAGAGATTTTATTTCCACTCTGAGATTGAAAGGTACGAAAAAGTATAAGAACAAAAAGAACAGGTTCGGTCCTTATGCAGAATGGTATGCCAAGGTTAATTCTTGCTTTTCCAAAGAAAATTGACGTAAATATTCTAGGAGGTAATATAGAAAAAATGTTGACAGACAGTAAATAATTTCTTTTAGGGTAAATCATGAAAAAGTTTCCTTTTTAAATCCCTGATGATTCTAGGATATAGTTATGTGGAACAGCAAATTTCTTTCATGTGTTACATGGATTTATTCATGTTTTGTGTGATCTCTGAGAATGAATGTTGAAATGGTCTTAAGGGAATCTCAGCTATGCAGTAATTATGCCTAGAGCTTTTGTGTAGTGTACCAAGACATACCTTTAACGAAGACAAGTTGAAATCAGTTAGAATTAGGTTCATGCCACATATTTTCAAATAGTTATGGGTAATCTAAATTATATAGATAAAGCCATAAGTTAAATACAGCTGGAAGATTGGCTATGTAAAATTATCTTTGAAAAGGAAGCAGTTCCCTTCTAAGAACCCATGTTTGTATATATTTATATAATATTTTTTAGGGCTCTTGGCTTTTTCAGGGTGGGACACACATGAATCTGGCAGTTAAGACAGTGTCCCCTATTATAGTATAACAGCGTATACAGTACGCTAGTCAAATGTCTTTCACAATCAAAAGTTTACACGTCAATGCTGGCTGCTTTAACACTTGGGAAAATTTCACTATCAGAAAGCAACACACTCACAAATGTTTGTCAATTTGAGAGAGAAATTGTGGCCCATAAAACAAACTGAATGTTTTGTAGTTTTACATCCTCAAAAGTTTTAACATAGTAGTTCTGAAGAATTGTCATTTGTGTATTCTTCAAAGAGAGTAATTTTATAACTGGACAGATCTTTAAATACATATTTATGAAATCTCAAAGTTGGAAAATCCCTGAATACCAAATGGGCCGCTGATCCAATTCTCCGGGGACCAGAATCTACCTCCATTTTGGGGGCAGCTCTGCCTGTCCTGGTTGGTTCTGTTTCTTCCTATCATTTGTCTTATGAACCCCTTGGGGCCAAGCATTTAACCATGGCTGTTATGATGACTCCCAGTATCTTCTCTTTTCTGTCACCAGTTACTTCACTGATACATTGCGGCTTCAATTGCCTTTACCATTCAAACCCCAATTCTGCAAAGGCTCTAGTTTTCTGTATCTTAAAGTATACAACCCAGAACTGAACATTTATAGGTAGTAGAACTGTTATCTTTTGTTCTAGTTAATGCTCTTCTGTTCTTCTATTTAACATTCAAATACTGAACTAGCTTTTCTGACACCCACATGAAACTGTTTCAGTCTCTGAGGTTAATTATTTTTACTGATGTTAATAGTCTTTCCCCATCCTACACTTGTGCAGTTGGTGTTTTGTTTAACCTGTTTTGCAGGACCTTCATTTATTCTAAGTTTTCTTGTGTTAGATTTATTAACCTTTTGAAATATTTTTGAATTCATCTAAGATATATATGCTATCTTATTCTTTTTGGTCACTCCAAAGTTTGATAGGTAAACACTCAATATTGAATGAAACAAGTCTGAGGACAGTGGCCTGAGAAACTTCTCTTTGATGTGATACAAATTGCCCAGCCTATTAATCAGCACCCATTAGGTAAGAATTTCAGCAATTTACTGATTCATCTATCAGCCCGTTTCTCTCCAAGTTTGTCTATAAGAATATCATGGGATCTTACATTCCTTGCTGAAGTCCTGCATTTCCCAAATGTTAGTCAAGTAACTGCCCCCAAAAGTTCATGAAGTTAAGTCAAACCTGTTGGTACGTAGTGAACAATGTTCTCTTCCAAAAGGCTTAAAAAACATTATCATTATAAATAAGGATCTATTCCAGGGCCTTTCCTGGCCCTAGAAGTTGTCCCCATTTTTTACCTCTTCCAAAACTTGGAACGGCATTTACCCTTTCTGATATTGTGGCCAACACCCACTCCACACTTCTGTATAACTACAGTGGGCCACCCAGAAATATTCCCAGATTTTCAGTATCGTTTCCTTGTTTTCCATTAGCATAAAATAGGAAATCGAGTTCTTATTGGCCCTATCACTTGTGTGTAATTCAACTTATTTGGAATTTTCATTTTGACCCTATTCCTGTAGGCCCATGCAAATTTAGGTGTTTATTTTTACTTGCGGTGTTTCTTGTATCATTTATGAGTTTTTGAGATTCTGAACTTGTTACATTTCTTCCTGTGTAAACTTGTGGTTCTTGTTTTTGTTTTGTTGTTTTACTTCTTTTAGGTACATCTCTCTTTTAATTCTTATGTATATGATTCTTCAATTTAAAAAGTATTTAAAAAAATAACCCTGATGCATTTAAAAAAAAAAATCAAATCTACAAACTTGGCCTACAGCCTGAGGCCAAGTGTAGCATGTGGACTGGACAGAAAAGAACAGTGCCACGTCCAGAAGATGCTATTCACATCACAGACATTGGGTGCTCTTCTATACAACTTTCTAGCAAGTGGCAGGAAGGTGTTCTTACGAATAAAATTAATATAGTTATATTACAGCAAATATCTGTCAGGTGGGAAGTAAGGTGACTTGAGAAAGGAGTCCTTTTTAGAGAGTTTTTTTTTTTTTTTAATTTATCAAGGATGCCACGTGGGCCAGCAGCAGCACTGGAGCCTGGTACTTATTCTAGGAAAGGAGATGATGTAGCTTCTCTCTTTACATTCTTCCCTACCTATATTATATCCTCTTTCCATTAAAAAAAATGGGAAAAGGTAGCACTGTAGGAGTGTGGCAGAGGAACTGAGGAGCATATAGGTGATTGTAAAGGACCAACTTTGGCTTTCTAGCCTTGAGTTCAGACTTCTTGGAAGAGCCTCTCTGTGATACACTCTGGCCACCTTTTATTTCACTTGTTTTTCTTGACTTTTTTGATTACTAGGGCTCCAAAAATAGCAAGTAAGAAAGAAGATATTAGAATGGAAGAAAATGCCCCAGTTGTAGACAGCTTTATAAATTTCTGCAGGTATATGAATTATATATAATGTATATATAGGTAGTATATTTCTTGGCACACAGTTCTGTGTACATGCTATACTTCAATAAAAACTTATTTTAAAAAAAGAAACTTGGCTGGTGCAGTAAACTTCCTATATATTTATTTTTATTTATGTGAAGGTTTTGTTTGTTAATGGAAGACATGAAAATATTGAGTAGATGTGATGGGTATGCTTTAGATAGTATGAACTGAAATATAGGTTATGTGTTTTGTGAAAAACTCAGGGAAGTGGGAGGTAGAGGGCAGCCTTCAAAAAATAGGCAGCATTTAAATCAGGGTAAGCTAAACTGATATAACAAACAGAACCAAACCTGTAATGGTTCAAAAAATAGGTTATTTCGTGCTCATGTATAGACCAAGTTGAGTGTTCCAGGTAAGTGGCTTCTTTCTTCCATGTAGTGATTCAAGTCTAAGACTTTTTCCATCTTGTGGCTATATCATCACCCAGGGCCTTGCTATCTGTATCCAACCAGCAGAAGAGGAAAGTGAGCAAGGAAAAGGTACATCGGCTTCTTACAAGTCTCATTAAACTTAAGGGGCATTGAAATCATACAAGACATATATTTTCTGACCACAATGGAATTAACCTAGACATCAATAAAAGAAAAATAAGAACAATACACTTAAATAATCAATATGCCTAAGAATAAATTGTAAGGGAAATTAGAAAATATCTTGGCTAGAATGAAAATGAAAATCAACATATCAAAATTTGTGGGCTACAGCTAAGACAGTATTTAGAGGGAAATTTATAGCTTGAAACACGTATTAGAAAGAATGTAGGGTCTCTAGCTAATTAAATTTTACTTTCCAAATTAAGTAACTACAAGTGCAAGAAAAGAAGAATAAGAACAGAAATCAGTGAAATAGGAAACAAAAAGAAAAATCAGAAGCTGGCTCTTTGAAAATATTGATGAAATTGATAAACTTCTAACCAGACTGATCCGGAAAAAAAACAAAAACAGAAATTATCAATATCAGAAATGAAAGGGGAAATCAACCATATACTCCAATAAAGATTTTTAAAAGAAACAAAAGGGGAGATACCAGCATGGGTCCTACAGACATTAACAAAAAAAGGGAATATTATGAAATATTTTATGCCCATGAAATTGATACCGTAGAGGAAACATTTGAAAGTTAATCAGTGTAATTCCACCCTGGGAGTGAAAAAAGAAAAACCATATCTCATTACATTCAGAAAAAGCATTTGACAAAATTCAAGACCCATTCCTGGTAGAAATTCTCAGCAACCTACAAATAAAAGGGAACTTGCTCAGCCTGATAGAGGGTAACTATGTAATACCTAAACCTAATACCATAGTTAACGGTAAAAGACTAAATACTTTCCCTCTAATACACCAAACAAGGCAAGAACGTCTGATCTCACCACTTGTATTCAATACTGACTGGAGGTTTTAGCCAGTGCAACAAGACTAAAAAAAAAAAAAAAAAAAGACAAAACAAACAAAACATACAAATTGGAAAGAAAGATACATAAAACTATTTGCAGATGACATGATTGTGTAAGTAGAAAATGATAAGCTATAAGTAAGATACTACAACTCAAGCTTAGCAAGGTCACAGGATACGACGTCGGTGTTCCAAAATATATTTCTATATATACTAGGAACAAACAATTGAAATGAAAAAATAATGCCATAGCATCAAAAACCATGAAATACTTGGAGATAAATTTCATGAAGTATGTGCAAGACCTGAACGCAGAAAACTACAAACCATTTTGAGAGAAGACCTAAATAAACGGAGAGATACCACATTATTGGATGAAAGTTTTAATATGGTTAAGATGTCAAAGCCAAATTGATTTATAGATTAAATGAAACCCTAATCAAAATGCTTAGCCATTTTTTTGGTAGAATTTAACAAGCTGATTCTAAAATTTATATCTAAATGCAATTGGATCTCAAATAGTCAAAACAACTTTGATAAAGGATTAAATTGGAGGATTTATAATGCCTGATTGCAAGAATTACTCTAAAGCTACAGTAATTAAGATAATGTGCTTTTGGAATCAGTGTGTATATATATATATATATATATGTATATATATATATAAATAGACACATATACATATGTGTGTGTGTATATATATATAATCTGTGGAACACAATAGAGAGTCTAAAACTAGACACTGTAACTATGTAACACCTATATGGTCACTTGATTTTTCACAAAGCTGACAGTAATTTGGAGAAAGGAAAGTCTCTTCCACAAATAGTTCTGGAATAAACACATACCTATATATTTTTTAAAATCAACTTTTATCCCCTTATGTCACACAAAAATTAACTTGAATCACAGACTTAACTGTGAGAACTAAAACTTCTAGATGAAAACATTGGAGGAACTTGGGTTAGGCAAAGCTCAGATAAGAATAACTTCTGCTCTTCCACAGAGAGAGACTGTTAAGAAAATGGAAAGGCAAGGCTAAGGCAAAACATCTCTGATTAAGGAGTGGTGTTTATAATAGATATATTTTTTAAATATGTAAATATTGAAAAATTGAGGATTTTACCAAGGAAAAAATACAAATAGCACATAAGCACCAATGCTCCAAGTTACTAGTCATTAAGGAAGTACAAATTGTAATACTGCTACAACTCACTAGAATGACTATAGTTACAAAGACTGGCATTGCCAAAAGTCAGCGAGAATGTGCAGTAAGTGGAACGCTCACATATTGCTCATGGGTAGGTAAAAGTCCAACCGTTTCAGAAGACAGTTTGACAATTTCTTATAAACTTAAATATTGTACTAACCTTATGACCCAGCAATTCCACTCCTCAGTATATACCCAAGAGAAATGAAAACATGTCCACACAAAAATCTACATGAATGTTCATAAAAGCTTTTTTATGGTCCCAAACTGGAAACACCTCAAAAGTTCATCATTGGTGAAAGGATAAACCGCATCCATACAATGAATGCTAATTAGCAATAAAAGGAACAAACTACTAATTCATGCAACAACATGGGTGAATCTCAGAAGCATTATGTTAAGTGAAAGAAGACAGACACAAAAAAACATCATACTGTATGATTTCATTTATCTACAATTTGAGAAAAGGCAAAATTTAGTGACAGCAGATGAGTTGTTGCCAGGGGCTGGTGGGAGGGACATGAGGGAACTTTTGGGGGCTATGGAACTGTTCTATACCATGATTGTGGTGGTGGTTACATAACTAGACATTTGTCAAAACTCATCCAATCATACACCTAAGAGTGGTTAAGTATGTATTTTATATGTCATGAATCTGACTAAAAGAAAAAAATAATAAAAAGAATAAGAATGTTAATGTAAATTTGGGTTTATGGGTATTTGCTATAATATTCTTTCAGATCTGTTTTATATTTAATAATCTTCATTTTAACATATTTCCAAAGATATGAACTTGAGATAAAATTCACAAGAGAAGAATAGTCCAAATTTTATACTGAGTTACTTTTCACATGTGCTCCTCTATGTGACCTGCTTAGGGTAAGTAACACCAGGGATTTACTATTTATGTATTTATTTAGTAGTTATCTGTATATATGAATGTATTTTTTATTTGATTAATTACTTAATGGTTTTCTTGAGCAGCTGCTGGGCTGATGGGGTTGGATGATCTATTTAAATGGATTGAATTATATGATGTTGATGGATATAAATTGATCAAGTCCACTTTATTATATAATCCCATCTGCTACCCTCTCCCAACAATCAGGAAGGCTTACTAATAAAACATAAAGTTAAAATTTTGTAAGAGTAATTAAAATTTTTATTGAAATCCAGCTATAGAAGATGCCCATAGTTGATTTCCTCAAGAGCCACAGTTTTGTAACCTTTTAGAACTCTCTCTTTTGCATGGCATCCTCACTAATGCAACATTCCCCAAACCAAAAATAATTTCATTTACTACGTATAAGGAGTAGAGTGCCTCCGTTTTAATTTTGACTTTCATTTTGGTGTTTCCTCAAGCTTCGGAAAGTAGAATTCTACTTTTTAAAGCAAGACTATTGCCTTTCTGGTACAAAGGTATATAGACTTAGGGTTGCATCCTTAGAGGCTTTTGGAGTGATAACTTTTTCTTTTTTAATTTATTTTTTTATTTTTGGCTGCGTTGGGTCTTTGTTGCTGCGCGCAGGCTTTCTCTAGTTGTGGCGAGCGGGGGCTACTCCTTGTTGCGGTGCGCAGGCTTCTCATTGCGGTGGCTTCTCTTGTTGTGGAGCACGGGCTCTAGGAGTGCGGGCTTCAGTAGTTGTGGCACAGTCTCTAGAGCTCAGTAGTTGTGGCGCACGGGCTTAGTTGCTCCATGGCATGTGGGATCTTCCCAGACCAGGGCTCGAACCTGTGTCCCCTGCATTGGCAGACGGATACTTAACCACTGCGCCACCAGGGAAGCCCAGAGTGATAACTTCTTAAAAATAATAATCCCTTAACATATTTAGTTATTGCTCTTTATTCTGTAGGTCTAGGTTGACAAACTTTGTCTGTAAAGGGCCAGAGGGTAAATATTTTAGGCTTTGAGGACCAAATGGTCTCTGTCTCTCAACTCTTCTATTGTGGCAAGGAGCCACAGATATAAACAAGCGCAAGTGGATGTATTCAAATAAAACTTCATTTACAGAAACATGTATTGGGCTGGATTTGACCTGGGACAAAAGTTTGCTGACCCTGGTTGGAAATTATAAACACCCCCCAAAGCAAATCCACTACTTGTTGTGACAAAGGGTTCGTAGACTCAAATAACATAGGTACTTCTATGAAGAGAACTAATAATGGTAATGATGGGGTTCAGGACATGTTACCCCAAAATATGGCACCTTGGCATATTGAACATTTTAAGCTGAAGGAATTTGAGAAATGGCACATGCAGTAAGGATGTTCTGACCTTCCCTGAAGCAGGTCATAAAACCCTCTTGTGAGAGATTTATGCCCTCCCCATACCAGGAGGAAAGGAGCATCTTTATCTCTGAAGACAAAGGGACACAGAGAAGACTCTGAATAAATATTAGCCTTGCTAAGTTTCTCCAGTTTCCTACTCTTACCTCATACCTTTTGTCCTATTATATCTTTCCATTCTTCAGCAAACTTAGCATAAAACCCATTTCTTCGGGTTCTCATTCCCTTATGAAGGCTCTCATGATAAAACTTACATTATATGAATTTGTATGCTTTTTTCTTGTTAATATGCCTTTTGTTACAGGGGTCTCAGTCGAGAACTTAAAAGGGTAGAGGAGAAAGATATTATTCCTCCCCTACAATAATAAAGTGTTCATTAGGAAGGCTCCATATCAAAATCAGGGTGTGCATATTCTGTGACTCTGTGTGATGAACTGTGTACAAAAAATCTCTCATTCCTGGAAAATATGAAGATATTTGTCCAAGATAGCTAACAAAATATTTCATGTATTCGATTATGACTTTGCTTGGTAAAGTTTGCCTTAGTTACAAGTGTAAATTTCAGAGAGTAGGTTTTACTTCTATTTTGTTTCCCCTTCTATAAGACTATACTTTTTTATATTTAGCAAGTAACCAAAGATGACTACTACTCTTGTTAAAATAGTCCAACAAATCAAATTCACTTCTGTTGAAGATTTAGTTCCACAATTTTTCATTCTTGGTTATAAGGAGTAGATAAGGACATGACTAACATCAGTGACTAGAACCTATACAACTTGTGGTGCTCCCTATATTGAGATCATTTCCCCCGATTTAAAGCTGAGTTACTAATTATGGACTAACAAATGATCAATTATGATTCAAGTAAAAGTACTATCATTAAGTAGAACTTGAAAGAACTAAGAGTCCTTGTCCTCATGGTCTTATTCAAATTAAACAAATATATTTTTAAAGTGGAAATAGAGGAAATAGAAGCAAGAAGTATATGATGGTAGATATTATGATCTGCCGCTTCTTGCCAGTTTTTACTATGAAAGAGAACTAATATTTATTAGTTTTAGTACTAATATTTTAGAACTAATATTTATTAAAACTAGTATTTCTTATTTAGTGAGAGAACTTTCCAGTTGCCTCTTAGGATAACTGAGGATGGAGGAATTACCTTTAAGCAGATCATTCTTGTTTTGTGAAGGATAATTTGAGAGGTTCCCTTTAGTTCTGTAAATGTAGTGAGTAGACCCCATTGTCCTGATACTTAATACTTGATAGTAATTGTTATTATTATAATTATAATGTTAACAGTAGCAACTTTTATCAGTGACATAGGCCTTGCTCTGCAAAGCTCTTTGCTGGGGAGGAACCTAACCAACCTTTACAGGAGGAGCCTATTGCCACTGGTAGGTAATTTGTATATGCTATTTAATTAAATTTAAATCATTTAAATTTAATTAAAATTTAAAATTTATGTGTATTTTATTTAATCTTCATAACAACACTATGAAGTAAGTGTAGCCGATGAAAAAGCTGAGATCCATGTAAAGAGGCTGAATGAATTACCCAAGACCACAAAGCTTAGAACTGGCTGATCTGGGATTCAAACACATGTCTATTTGGCCCCAGACTTTCCCATTTCACCGTGCTAGTGAAGATAAGTTACCATGAAATTGTCACTCCACCCACAAGAAGAGAGGACAGCACTTTACTGAATTTATTGATGAGTTCTAGTAGTTTTCTTGTGGCATCTTTAGGATTTTCTATGTAATGTGCAATGACTGTTTTACTTCTCCCCTTCCAATTTGGATTCCTTTTATTTCTTTTTCTTATCTGATCACTATGGCTAGGACTGCCAATACTATGTTGAATAAAAAATGGCAAGATGGGGCTTCCCTTGTGGCGCAGTGGTTGAAAGTCCGCCTGCCGATGCAGGGGACGTGGGTTCATGCCCCGGTCTGGGAGGATCCCACATGCCGTGGAGCGGCTGGGCCCGTGAGCCATGGCTGCTGAGCCTGTGCGTCCGGAGCCTGTGCTCCGCAATGGGAGAGGCCACAACAGTGAGAGGCCCGCGTACTGCAAAAAAAAAAAAAAAAAAAAAAAAAGTGGCAAGAGTGGACATCCTTGTCTTGTTCTTGATCTTAGAGCAAATGCTTTCAGTTTTTCACTGTTGAGTATGATGTTCACTATGGGCTTGTTGTATATGGTCTTTATTATGTTGAGGTACATTTCCTCTATACCCACTTTGTTAAGAGTTTTTATCATAAATCGATCTTGAGTTTTTACAAAACCTTTTTCTGTACCTATTGAGATGATCATATGATTTTTATCCTTCATTTTGTTAATGTGATGTATCGTTTGATTTGTGAATACTGAACCATCTTTGCATCCTTGGAATAAATCCCACTTGATCATGGTGTATGATCTTTTTAATATACTATTGAATTCATTTTGATGAGGATTTTTACATCTACATTCATCAGTGATATTGGCCTGTAATTTGTGTTTGATATCTTTACCTGGTTTTGGTATCAGGATGATGCTGGCCTCATAGAATGATTTCAGAAGCATTCCTTCCTCTGCTTTGGAATAGTTTGAGAAAAATAGGTGTTAACTCTTCTCTAAATGTTTGTTAGAATATTCCTCTGTTGCCTCATTTTGCCTGATTCACTGTTTTTATTTCTATGTATTTGGTAGGTTGGTTGCGTTTTCCAGTCTTGGAGAAGTGGTCTTATGTAGGAAACATCCTGTGGGGCTTAGCAGCACACTCCCTTGTGGTCACCAGAGCTATATGCTCTAGGAGTTCCCTCTATGTGAGCTGCTTGAGTCCTTCTGTTGTGTCAGAGGGTACTGTGGGTGTGCTGGTAGGTGTGGTTGGCCTCTGGTCTGGTTGGTGGTCAGGCCCTGCCTAGTGCAGAGGCTGCCAGGCTCTGGTGGGCAGGATTGGGTCCTGGCATGACTGGCTGCATGGCCAAGGGAGTCCTGGTCTTGGTGCCAGCCCACTGGTGGAGCAGGGCCATGTCACAGGCAGCTGGCTACAGAGCTTGTGGGAGGGACAGGGGTGCTTGGGCTAGTGCTGGCTCACTGGTTGGCAAGCTGGATCCCAGGTTAGCTGGCTGTAGGGTCGGGGGTCCTGGAGCTAGTGTCAGCCTGCTGGTGGGTGAGGCTGGTTCCTGACAATGATGGCTGTGGGATCCATGGTGTCCTGGAGCTGGTATTGGCCTGCTGGGTAGGTGGGCCAGGTCTTGACATGGCTGGCTATGGGGCCACTGTGGCCCCAGGGCTCATGTAACCCCACTGGTGGGTGAGGCTGGTCCCAGGGCTAGTGCTGGCCCACTGGTGAGTGGGGACGGGGTCCTGGGCCCTCTGGTGGGCAAGCCCAGGTCTCAGGGAGACTGCAGATTCAGGTGGCTCTCAGCAGCCAACCTGCTGGTGGGTATGGCCGTGTCCCACCCAGCTAGATGCCTGGCCTGGGGTGTCCTAGTACTAGAGCCAAATGGCTGGCAGGCGAGACCAGGTCCCAGTGCTCATTAGCTAGAGGGAGGATTCCAAAATGGCACTTGCCAGTACAGTGTCCTCATGTTGGGATGAGATCCCAGAAATGGCTGCCGCCAGCATCTATGTTCCCAGGGTGAGTCCCAGTTGTCTCCTGCCTCTCCAGGAGGCTCTCCAAGATCCACAAGTGGGTCCAACCCAGGCTCCTTTCAAATTACTACTTCTGCCCTGCGTCCTTGAGCATGTGAGGTTTTGTGTGTGCCTGTTAAGAGTGGAGACTCTAGGGGCTTCCCTGGTGGCGCAGTGGTTGAGAGTCCGCCTACCAATGTAGGGGACACGGGTTTGTGCCCCGGTCCGGGAAGATCCCACATGCCGTGGAGCGGCTGGGCCCGTGAGTCATGGCCGCTGAGCCTGCGCGTCCGGAGCCTGTGCTCCGCAATGGGAGAGGCCACAACAGTGAGAGGCCCGCGTACCGAGAAAAAAAAAAAAAAGAGTGGAGACTCTTATTTCCCACAGCCCTCTGCTCTCCCAAAAGTAATCCCTGCTGGCCTTCAAAGCCAAACATTCTGGGGGCTCGTCTTCCTGGTGCAGGACCCCCAGGCTGGGGAGCCCAATGTGGGACTCAGACCCCTTGCTTGTTGGAGAGAACCTGTACAATTGTAATTATCCTCCCGTTTATGAGTTGCCTACCCTGGGGTGTGGGTCTTGACTACATCGCGACTCTGCCTCTCCTACCTGTCTCATTGTGGTTCTTTTTTTTTTTTTTTTTTTTGCGGTACGCGGGCCTCTCACTGTTGTGGCCACTCCCGTTGCGGAACACAGGCTCCGGACGCGCAGGCTCAGCGGGCATGGCTCACGGGCCCAGCCGCTCCACGGCATGTGGGATCCTCTCAGACCGGGGCACGAACCCGTGTCCCCTGCATCGGCAGGCGGACTCTCAACCACTGCGCCACCAGGGAAGCTCTTTGTGGTTCTTTCTTTATATCTTTAGTTGTAGATCTTTTCTGCTATTCTTCGTGTGGTTCACATCCGTAGTTGCTCTGCAAATAGTTGTGATTTTGGTGTGCCAAACTTACGTGGGAGGAGGTGAGCTCAGGGGCTTCCTACTCTACCATCTTGGCCTGAATCCTAGATTATTTGTTAATATCTTTATTGAGCAAAATAAAATGCTGGTACCATATTTCGATTTCCAATTTTTTTTTTTTTTGGAATTTTCCTTGCCTATAAAATCCCAAAGTTTGGGCATCATTGTTCTAATTACACACAAACTAGCTGATGGAATATTTATTGTTTAGGACACAGATTATTTTTTTCAGGACTTCCCTGGTGGCACAGGGGTTAAGAATCCGCCTGCCAAGGCAGGGGACACGGGTTCAATCCCTGGTTTGGGAAGATCCCATATGCCGCTGAGCAACTAAGCCCGTGCGCTTCAACTACTGAGTCTGCTCTCTAGAGCCCACAAGCCACAACTACTGAGCCCGTGTGCCGCAACTACTGAAGCCTGTGTGCCTAGAGCCCGTACCCTGCAACAAGAGAAGCCACTGCAGTGAGAAGCCCATGCACCACAATGAAGAATAGCCCCTGCTCGCCGCAACTAGAGGAAGCCCGCGCACAGCAGCAAAGACGCAATGCAGCCATAAATAAATAAATAAATAAACAAAACAAAAAAAACACTGTTACAACTCAACAGCAAATAATGATTTATTTGCTGATTTTTAAAATGAGCAAAGGACTTGAATAGACCTTTCTCCAAAGATGATATGCAAATGGCTAACAAGCACATGAAAGATGCTCAATATCACACATCATCAGGGAAATGCAAATCAAAACCACAGTGATGTACAGCTTCACACTCATGAGGATGGCTACTTTCAAAAACAAAACCAGGGCTTCCCTGGTGGCGCAGTGGTTAAGAATCTGCCTGCCAATTCAGGGGACACGGGTTCGAGCCCTCGTCCAGGAAGACCCCACATGCTGTGGAGCAACTAAGCCCGTGTGCCACAACTATAGAGCCCACAAGCCACAACTACTGAAGCCTATGCGCCTAGAGCCTGTGCTCCGCAACAAGAGAAGCCACCACAATAAGAAGCCCTTGCACCGCAACAAAGAGTAGCCCCCGCTCACCGCAACTAGAGAAAGCCCACGCGTAGCAGCAAAGACCCAATGCAGCCAAAAATAAAAAAATAAAAATAAATTTATTTTCTAAAAAAGTGTTGTGAAGGTACATGATAGATTAATTGCATTAAAAGCCCAGTTAATGGCTTCCCTGTATGTCCTTTGCTCTGTAACTTCTCACATGGGCTCTGGCCTTGGTACATCAAGTACAGTCAAAAAGATGCTATGTGACTTCTGAGGCTAGGTCACAAAAAGCATGCAGTTTCTGCCTTGCTTTCTCTCTTCATCTGGGACACTCACATTTGGGATCATGCCAGAATGCTATGAGGAAGCCCAAAGTAGCCAATGTGGAGAGACAGCATGGAGACACCCATGGGTAGAGAACTGAGACCCCCTAGCTCACCCCCTAGCCAGCATCAACTTCACCAGAAAGATAACGGGTGGCAAAAAAGCACTGAAAAGATACTCAACATCATTATTCAAAAGGGATGTGCAGGGCTTCCCTGGTGGCGCAGTGGTTGAGAGTCTGCCTGCCGATGCAGGGGACATGGGTTCGTGCCCCGGTCCGGGAGGATCCCACATGCCGCGGAGCGGCTGGGCCCGTGAGCCGTGGCCGCTGAGCCTGCGCGTCCGGAGACTGTGCTCCGCAACGGGAGAGGCCACAACAGTGAGAGGCCCGCGTACAGCAAAAAAAAAAAAAAAAAAAAAGGGATGTGCAAATTAAAACAGCAATGAAATACCACTACTTACATACTAGAATCACAAAAATTAAACAGACTGAACATAGCAAGTGCTGGCAAGGATGTGAAAGAACTAGAACCTCAGACGCTGCTGAATGTAACGTAAGATGGTGCAAGCACTTTCTGAAATAGTTCGGCAGTTTCTTACACGGTTAAACATAGACAATGTACACCTTCCATATGATCCAGCCATCTGCTCCTAGGTGTTCACCCAAGAGAAAAGAAAACTATATCATTACAAAAATTTGTACCTGACTGTTCACAGCAGTTTTATTTATAACAGTACAAAACTGGAAAAAAAATACATGTTCAGTTATCAACAGTGGTGTATATTCATAGAGTGGAATACTACTCCATGATAGAAAGGAATTAACTAAACACTGGGATACCACTATAATCATATTAGAATGGCTTATATCCAAAACACCAACAACTCTAAACATTAGCAAGGACGTGGAGCAACAAGGAACTCTCATTCATTGCTGGTGGGAATGCAAAATGGTACAGCCTTCCAAAATAGAAGACAGTCTGACAGTGTCTTGCAAAGCAAAATAGAGTCTTACCATAAAATCCAACCATCACACTCCTTGGTATTTACCAAAAGGAGTTGAATACTTACGTCCACACAAAAACCTGCACGTGATGGTTTACAGTAGCCTTAAAATTGCCAAAACTTGGAAGCAACTAAGATGTCTTTCAGTAGGTAAATGGACAAACTCTGGTACATCCAGACAATGGAATATTATTTGGCACTGAAAAGATCTATTAAGCCACAAAAAGACATAAGGGAAACTTAAATGCATATTACTAAATGAAAGAAGCCAGTCTGAAAAGGCTTATACTATATTATTCCAACTATATGACATTCTGGAAAAGGCAAAGCTATAGAGACAGTAAAAAGATCAGTGGTTGCCAGGGGTTCAGGGGGATGGAGGGATGATTATGTGAAGCACAGGGTATTTTCGAGAAAGTGAAACAATTCCATTATGACACTATAAAGGTGGATACATGACTGTGCATTTGTCAAAACCCTTAGAACTGTACAATGCGAAGTGAACCTTAATGCAAACTAGGGACTATAGTTAATAATGTATCAATATTGGTTCATCAATTGTACATGAAATGTACGATGCTAATAATAAGAGAAACTGCAGACGTAGAAGAGAAGAGGGGGGTATATGGAAACTCTCTGTAGTTTCTGTTCAATTTTTCTGTAAAACTACAGCTTCCTCTAAAAAAAAAGTGTTAGTTAATAAAAATGAATGAAATATTGATACATACAAGTTGGATAAATGTCCAAATAATTATGCTGAGTAAAAGAAACCAGACAAAAATTACATACTGTATGGATGATTCCGTTTATATAAAAATCCAGAAAATGCAAACTAATCTATAGTGATAGAAAGCAGATCAGAAAGCAGGGACAGGCATAGGCTGTGGCCGGTGAGGGTGAGGTGCAGGGAGGGGTAGGAGGGAGGGACTACGAAGGGGCAAGAGGACACTTTTGCAGGTGATGGACATGTTCATTATTTTGATTGTGGTGATGCTTTCATGGGTATATATACATGTTAAAACATCAAATCGTATACTTCAGAGTGCAGTTTATTGTATGTCAATTATCCCTCAATCAGTCTGTTTTTTAAAGGTCAAAGCCAAAAAGTAACCCAACCATTTACTAATTTTCATGACACTACAGTTGTTCATAGGCCAGTTTGAACACTGGTCCTGGCTGGACTCACTCAAGCATCTGTGGTCAAATGGCTGGCTGCCTGGGGACTGGCTAATCTAGAGGACCCTCGATGGGAAGGCTCCAGAGTCCTTCCCATTATCTCCCACATCCTGCAGCAGACCAGCCTGGACCTAATCTACCCGTGATGGCAGTGATCTAGAAGAGGAGTACTTTTTAAAGCCTCTTTTTGTGTCAAGTTTCTTTTTGTGCCATTGGCCAAAGCAAGCCATACGTCTAAGTCCAGACTCTGTGTGTCAAGGGACTAAGGAATGATGGGGCAAAAGACCATTAAGGGATACAGGGATGCCATTAATTAGCTACTAATACAATTAATCTATCATGTACCTTAATGTTTTAATTTGTATTTCTTTAATTCCTTCAGAAAGGTACTTTTTTTCAGTAACTTTTATGTGATGTTAATTTCTTATATATAATTTGCAATCCTTTTTAATCTTATTGAATGTAATTTAGCTATTGATTTTAAAGGTTTGCATTCATTCTTTATACGTAGAAATAGTAAGGTTTTGTCCTGACATCTGTCACATTTTCAAGTTCTGTTAACATTTCTTTTGCTATTTGTTTTGTTATACTTTGTTATAAAAATGTTTTAAAATAGCTTAACTTCCAGCAAAAACATGTTTAGATATTTTCCTTTGATTTCAATGGTTATATAAATTGAACTTCCTTCTCTAGCTGGGACAAATCTATTTTAGTGTTTCCTTCTACTTAAAACTGTTTTACAGCTGAGGTAACAGAGGCTCAGAGAAAATTTTGTCCAAGATCAAACAGAGAGCAAGTAGTGGAGGCAAGCTTGAATCTCACTTCCTCTGACTTAAAATTTCACTCATGAAACTGTGTCAAGGTAAGAACATTTGGCTAAGTGATAAAAATCTACATTTTTGTGCAGAATGTACTTTCCACTTTTCTTTTCCCCCCCTCCCCTCTCCACCTCTTCCTTCTAATCCCCCTGCTTCCCCTCCTGCCCCCTTTTTTTCATCCCCCCCTTTTTCTTCAGCATAGGGTTAGGTCTATCTATCTTTAAGTAACTACTTTTATTCATTTAATAATCTACCAGGCACTGAACTGGATGCTGGGAACTTAAAGATGACTATGCAGCAGATCCTACCCTTAGATCACAGAGGCTATAAACAGGTAAATGCAATATGGAAAATCTTTCTATTTTAAATGTTTACTAATCTGACAGGTTATATACTGTAAGTTATTTTGGTGGGTTTGCTGCTGAGTGGAAGTCTTTATGAGTGAATGGCTTTAAAATTCATTTAATGAATCCTAGTACATATATATTTTAAAATACATATATATAATATAAAAATACATTTTTTAATTGATTACTGCTTTCTATATGTTTGTTTCTGTTTAATTGCAGGATGTTTCTGGGTCCTGTGATAGCCTCCATTGTTCTGTTATCTGTTTTCTAGATAGTTCATTCTTCTTTGTTTTATTATTGTGATTGTGTAACTCACCTGGGATTTGAATTTACTGAGAGATTATCTTCATTATCTCTGATTCTTTGTTTTGATTATCAGAGTTAGCTCTTAAAGCTTCCTTAGTGTTCTTGTTCCTTATTCATGTTTAGAAGTTTTAACAGTCAGTGTGTTTGGCTTTCTACAATCAATATTTCCTTCTAAGTCACCTTGAAAGTAAGTAATACTGATACTTTGTATTTGTTTGGAATTCTTAACTTTGTGGCTATCTTTTCCGAATTGCCGCCAACTTCCTCTTCTCTCCAGCGTTTCCATACTTGTTCATTGAATCCATGTTTTCTTTCTGCTTTTTGAAGTTTGCTTTTTTTTTTCTCTCTTTAGTTTAAATCTCGAGTATGGGATATTTATGAATTTTAGATGGCTGATGTTAGGAGGAGTCACCTTAAACTGAACTCTAGCACCTGACTGGAAGTTCTAGGGAGACTCCAAACTCAGGGTTTCCTAACTTACATTTTTTCTAATGGACGAGTAATACATATTCATTACAGAAAAATCAGAAAAATCAGAAAAAGTTTAAAGAACAAAATGGGTATCACGCATAATCTTAGAACCCAGAGATAAACACTGTAAACACTTTTTCTAATAGGACTTTACAAATCTACATGAAAAAAATTTTTTTTACATAATTAGGACAACTACTTTATAGCCTGCATTTTCCCCACTCAATGCAATAATGTGGGATTTCTTCCATGTCATTAAAAATCCTCGAAAATATGCTCAATGACTAATATTCTATAACATGGATGTACAATAATTTACTTAGCTAGTCTTGAACATTTTGGTTGTTCCCAATATTTGTTGTAATAAATAACACTAATTAATAAGCCTATTATTCATAAACTTTTGTCCCTGTCCTGAATTATTTCCTTAAGATAGAGTTTTGGAAGTGGAATTGCTGAGTTAAAGGATATGAACATTTTCTCCCCTCTTTTTATTATGAAAGTCATATATGCTAAGGACAGATAACTCAGGGTAAAGTATAAGTCCAAGTATAGGTACAAGAAAAGCATTAAGTCCAAGGATTCTCATCCTCATTCTCTTATTCTCAGCCTCCAGGCAACCACTAGCTGAAATTCAACATGCATGCACAAATGTGCGTGCTATTTTTTCCCACATGATTCTGATCATATTATACTTCCTCTCCTTATCCAATTGTCCAACATCACTTACTAAAAAATCTCTCTTTTCCTCACTTTTCATATTCTAAATTCCCTTCTGTATAGGGAGTAGGGGTCCATTTTTGATGACTCCAATCTGTTCAATTGATCTTTTGACTTATCCTTCTTCAGTAACAACTCTTCATTTTTCTGGAGTTTTTATTTTAAAATCCAGTACAGCTAGCCCCATTTATTTATTTTTAGCCTCTGAAAATGTTAAAACTCATGATACACATTGCCAGATTACTTTCCAGAATTATTATGTCAATTTACACTGGACCCTTGTCAGTACTATAATCTTTTAGAAATTCTTTGCCAGTGTGATTGAAAATGCTTATTTATTTCTCTAATGTTAGTGAGTTGATTTGTGTTAAATACGTTTACATTCTTTTTTTCAAGTTTCCTACTGACATTTTAAAATTGGTATTATGAAATTTCATATATGTAAAAATATGTTGAACAATATATACATATCTTTAATGTTAAAAACATAAGTTCTTTGGCGTATTTATTACCAATGCATTTCCCAATTTGTCATAAGCTCTTCAATTAGTATGCTTTGTGATATAAAAAATTCAAAAATTTTATTCAGTCAATTCAATCTTCTTTTGTAATTGCTTTTATTGTTTAAATGATCCTCCCACCAGAGACCAGATGATTATTCCAGATTGTTTTTTAAAAGATTCTAGTTTGCATATTCTGGAAGTTCGAAGTATTATTGTTGTTATTGTATTTTATTTATAAATTTATTTATTTATTTTTGGTTATGTTGGGTCTTCATTGCTGTGCGTGGGCTTTCTCTGGTTGCGGTGAGCCGGGGGTGCTCTTCGTTGCGGTGCATGGGCTCCTCGTTGCGGTGTCTTCTCTTGTTGCAGAGCATGGGCTCTAGGGGGGTGGGCTTCAGTAGTTGTGGCACATGGGCTTAGTAGCTGTGGCTCGCGGGCTCTAGAGCGCAGGCTCAGTAGTTGTGGCTCACGGGCTTAGTTGCTCCACGGCATGAGGGATCTTCCTGGACCAGGGCTCGAACACATGTCCCCTGCATTGGCGGGTGGATTCTTAACCACTGCACCATCAGGGAAGCCCCTGTTATTGTTATTTTAAATAAAATGTGGAGAGGTCAAAATGGGACATTTCTGTCATGAAATTGTATTGTTATGATGTAGAGTTTTCTTTGCATTTGTATGATTGAATACTTAGAACTTAAGTATTTATAATTAAAAGTTATTTTTATAATTTAAAATTTTTGTAAAACTAGGGGTATTTTTGCATTTTGTTTTTTATCCCCAAATAGTAACTGCATTTCAGTTAGCGTCTGTTGTGAAAATTACCATTATGTGTTTGAGTGATGAAGCAATTTGAAGACATAAAAGTTAAATTCCTTTAATTAAAAAAAATATACAACATGCCTAATTAATAATGATGAGAGATGCCACTTATTGGATGCATTCAACGAGCTAGATAGTGGGATTTACTCATTTTAAAAAATAACTTAGTGAAAATCAAATCGCTCATTCCTCTGTACCAATTACTGCTTCTAAGTAACGCTACAAAATAACAATAATATTAAGAATTTATATAACTTTCCTCATTTAAAAGAAAAAAATTCTTATTTGATCAAATGAGTCATAGAGCTGTTTATTATATGTGCCACTGATTAAATGGAAGCCATGAATCATTTGCATTCTTTTAAGGTTTGATAATCTTCTAGGAAAGCACAACTAACTTTAATGCAGTTTCCTCAGGGTTGCAAATTTGTATTTTATACTTGTCAATGATTCAACAACTCTTAATGCTCGCATTAAGAACTGTTTACCTATAATAAAGCACTTGAACTTGCTAGACATGGAATTCCTCATTCTGCCTCTCCCACTTTGAAAGTGCTTCCAAGAATGGACAGCCATTTCCTCTTCTGAAAATAGGAAAAACTGAAAAAACTGAAGGCACCTGGGGTCAAACTGAGCATACAAATAGGTATTTATCAGGTTGGCTTGAATTGAGATAAAATAAAATAGCTTCAGTAACAAAGGTTTTGTTGTTCCCTGCCTCCAAATCCTCTTCCTCTTGCATTTATAGGAGAAGAGACCTTCAAAACAAAAAATAAAAAGCCTGTTTCCCCTTGCAAAATTTGGTGTTTGTTTCTTTTTCTCAGAGCTAGCTAAAAAGAAAAAAGAAATGTAAGCTATTTTTTTTATTGCGGTAAAATATACATAATATAAAATTTACCACTTTAAGAATCTGTAAGTGTACAATTCAGTGGCATTAAGTACATTTACATTGGTGTGCAGCCACCTCCAGAACTTTTCATCAACCGAAATGGAAACTTTATATCCATTAAACAAAAACTCCCCATTACCCCCCTCCTTCCAACTCCTGGTAACTACAGTTCTGCTCTCGGTCTCTATGAATTTGTCTAAGTACTTCATATAAGGGGACTCAGACCATATCTATCCTTTTGTGTCTGGCTTCCTTCACTTAGCATAATGTCTTCAAGGTTCATCCATGTTGTAGCACATGGTCAGAATTTCATTCCTTTTTAAGGCATATGTCACATTTTGTTTGTCCATTCATCCATTGATAGACACTTGGCTTGTTTCCACCTTTTGACTGTTGTGAATAATGCTGCTTTGAACATCTGTGTACTCAATCAAGTAACACCTTAAATTGCAATGGAACCCTGTGTCCTCTTCCCATTTGCCCTCCTCTATGCCCATGTCCCAGTCCAGAAATGAATCCCTCAGTGTAGTGACTATAGTTTCATCAGCCTCACAGGTGTAAAGAGAATTTTTTAAAACTCCCTTTACCTTTACCCTTTCTTCCTTGGCTGGGCAAAGTCCAGCCAAGTTTATTCATAAACCACGCAAAGCTCGTTAACACGACCAAGCAATTCAGCGAGTTCCCTTCCCACTTTTGTTACTGCAGGAAGGCACTCCGCAGGGATAAGATTGTGAAACATGGCTGAGGATAAAGGCAAGAGAGATTCCATTGGAATGAGTATGAAGGGAGGCCGGACAAACAATGGGTTTGTACAAAATGAAGACATCTTGGAGACGGACCCGGACCCAGGCAGCCCAGAGGACAGCCCAGAGTACAGCCCACAGCACAATGCCGTGGACATCTTTGGCCCTGCGGAGCCCGACTTGAAGGATGTCCGGCCCTACGCGGGGATGCCCAAGGAGGTGCTGTTCCGGTTCTCGGGCCAGGCCCGCTACCGGGTGCCCCGGGAGATCCTCTTCTGGCTCACCGTGGCTTCTGTGCTCGTGCTCATTGGGGCCACCATAGGCATCATTGCCATCTCTCCGAAGTGCCTGGACTGGTGGCAGGCGGGGCCCATGTACCGGATCTACCCGAGGTCTTTCAAGGACAGCGACAAGGATGGGAACGGAGATCTAAAAGGTGCGTGCCTTGAGAGCTTGGGGCGTGTCCGAGATGAGGTTGTAGAGGATTCTTTCAGTTCTTGAAGGGCATTATGCCTGGGTTGTGCGGTAAGCACATTCCATCCAGTATGACTGGTCACGCCACGTTTCTCCTTGTTGATGATGTTTAAAAGCCCCTCCGCAGAGCCCAACAGTTCTTCCCATATGATGAAAGGTTACTTGCTGGAGCCCTTTGAGCCCCCAAAGAGCTGTTTAGTTTATTGCCTGCTGGGAACCTTTGCGTAGTTGGTCATCCATTCTAACTTCCTACGTGGGCAAGTTTCCTCTTGAAATGTGTCCTGCTTCTGTGCACTTTAGGGTTGGTTATCTCAGAGTGACTGTTTAGCATTCCTTTTCCAGTGTGCACAGTGGCTGGTTTGGCAGTCTGGTGGAGAGTTTCTGATTACTGAACAAAGCATAAATAATATTTTAGAAAAAGATTAAGTGATGTCTTTAAAATGTGTAGGCTGAGTCTCTAAAGCTTAAATTCTGAGAAATGAAGGAAAGAAGAAAAGGCATAGAGTGGGTTGGTCATTACTTGAATTAAGGATTATTTAAAAACAATATCCATATTAATAAAAAAAGTTAAAAGAATTTAAAGTTATGCTAATAATTTCCTAGTGTGTTATGTGTGGAATGTCCTAATTATTTATTGTGTAAACAAGGACACAAACCATACACAGGAACTGTCCCAGGCAGATTGGTTGATATGGTCACCCTAGTTAAGGGCAACAATAAGGAACAAATAAACTAATAAGGTAATTTTTGATAATGATATTTGGCTTGAAGAAGACAAAACAGAATGATTTAATAGAGTATGGGAAGTGGAAATGAGCTTAATCAAACTTTAAAATGTTATAAATACACTCTTGAAATCTCCAACTTTCCTGGTAACTAATAAAAGGCTTTTCTTTTTCACACTCATATAATTTTTCTCTTTTTAAAGTCATCCTGCATCTTAGCTAATTGAACTATTTTCTGTCCTTCAAGATGCAGTTCAAACCCGCTTCCTTCATTAATCTGTATTTAACCTCCCGATCAGTGGGTGCGCTCCCTTCCCCAGAGCTCTTGTGGTGCTTTGCAGGAGCAGCACCTCTGATACTGCCTTGTAAGTGTCTGGGTGAGTTTCCTTCCAACCCCCAGCCCCCAGCATGGTCCTAGCACCTGCTTCTTACAAAGGAAATGCTTTGCAAAGTGATGTTTTGATGGAATAGAGCCCAAAACCCTAAACCCAAAAATACACTCCCCACTTCCTGGCCCTCCCTCTGTAATCTCTATCTAAATTCTCCTGCAAAGGGCAACTTCTAATCACCTCTCACATTTGCCATTTCCAGTAACTTTTCCTTGAAGGACTGGCTGCTTCCTATAATTAATAGGTATTTTTCCTTGAGGTTGAGGGGTTTTTTTGAGGGGGTTTTGTTGTTATTACTTGAAGAAAATGTTCCAGGTTTCAGTTCAGTTTACTGCCTTCTGTCCCCTGGAATGTGGGTCTGGGAGATCCCTTGTTTACTTTGTGTCTGTTCAGCCTCTGTTTTTATCATCCTGTTCCTTTGTGCTGGTTTTTGATATAAATCAAAATTCTGACTTAAATCTGCCTTAAAATTCTTTTGTTGCCTTTTGACACTCTGTGTGGTCTGACAGCCACCAACATAGGGGAATTGAGGTACAATGAGGACAAAGATAAGCAGCCTGTTACAGGGGAAGAGCCCCAAGGCCAGGAGTCAGGGGACTTTGTGCTTTGGTCTCTGTGACCTCGGACAGGCTGATTGTAGGAAGCCACATAGAGTCCCACAGAAAGTTACTGGAGGCTGAATACTAAACTCAACTCTGGCTCTGCATTTAGGACTCTGAACTAGAAGCACCGCCCCCCCCCCCCACCCCATGCCACTATCTGCTAATTATCCTACGAGGTCCCAAGTACAGTTTCATTCCCATATCTCTTCTCAGCCAACTCTAAAATTCTCTTCTGTATAAATTCTTGGCTTCAGCAATATCCAAAGGAAATAGAATGTGGATCACATAGGTAATTGTCAGTTTTCTAGAAGCCACATTAAAAAAGTAAAAGAGAAACGAGTGAAATTAATTTTAATAATATACTTTGTATACTCCAACACATCCACTGTATCACTTCAACATATAATCAATATAAAAATATAAATGAGCTATTTTACATTCTTTCTCTTCATACTGGGTCTTCAAAGTCCAGCGTGTGTTTTACATTTACAGCATATCTCAATTCAGACTAGTCACACTGCCGGTGCTTGATAGCCACATGGCAAGTGGCTACACACTGTACAGTGCAGCACAGACCACTTGACCATCAGGGGCCATGTATTATTCTTCTTCATACCTTGGCACTTAGCCCAGCATCTGGCTTGGATTAGGTGCTCAAAAACCACGTGTAGAATAAATTAACAATAGTGTAGTCTTGGTTATAAGTATAAAATATGAACAAGCCACAGATTTTTTTAAATGTTATGCATTGATGTTAAAGGTCAAAGGTTATTGCTAGAAGATTAATTTGCTGTTGTTTGTAGAACTAGACCTTGCTATTTGGATTTCACCCATATTCAACAAATTCTAAATATTTCTGTCTCAATATAAATATTTCCATCTTAGACCTATTCCTTTTATTTTTAATCCTTCAACTAAAAAAACCCAAACTTTATTTATTTTTCATGGCTTTGACTTTTTCATTCAGGTATTCAAGATAAGCTAGATTACATCACAACTTTAAATATAAAAACTGTTTGGATTACTTCATTTTATAAATCATCCCTTAAAGATTTCCGACATGGTGTTGAAGATTTCCGAGAAATCGATCCCATTTTCGGAACAATGAAAAATTTTGAGAATCTGGTTGCAGCCATACATGATAAAGGTAAATTGAGTGGAAGGTGGGTGGGATGGGTTAAGAAAAGCATTTCTCCAAATGCTTAACTTAAAGCATTTTTTCCTTCACTGTTACATTATTCTAATATAATCTTGTCCTAACATTTGAAATGTTTTCATTCATTAGGTTTAAAATTAATCATCGATTTCATACCAAACCACACCAGTGATAAACATGCTTGGTTTCAATGGAGTCGGAACCGGACAGGGAAATATACTGATTATTATATCTGGCATGACTGTACCCGTGCAAATGGCAAAACCATACCGCCCAACAACTGGGTAAGTACCGAAGTGCTTGATTTGCAGAGGGAAAATGGGCAGCTCTTTAGTGATTAAACTGGTTATTTAAAAAGCCCTCTTAAAAGAAAAAAAAATGATGGGTATAGTTTATGGGAAGGGGAACAAGTTTCCCAAAGAAATAGAAATAAAGTCCCAAGCCTCCTAATCATTTGATTTTGGATCTGGAGTTTTCATTTTATTGTAGAGCTGATGTATTTCAGCAAATTAAAACCTATGCTCTCTATTAATGTCCTCTTCCTTTACTTCCCACTCTGTCTAGCTTAAACTCCATGTCCTATTTGTTCAGTAACTGTCTTGCTACTCTTCAGACCCCTTTGCCTTTCTGGCTTTTTGACTCCACTGTCGAACAAAACACTAGCCAACCATCCATTTTCTCTTTACCTGAACCTCGGTATCTAAGCCTCTGGACACACTCATTGTCCCCACCTGAACTGATCCAGCCATTCGTTTGGGGGAAGTTTACTAAATCCAGCTGATCAACATACCCTCCCGCCTCTTGCCTTCTCCCCATCTTATCACTCTCGGCAGCAAACTCTACTTTAAAGAAAGAACAGAAGCCATCACACCTGCCCCCATTCCCACCCTCTTCCTAGTCACTTCTTTTGCAGCTGAGACCATGTCTCTCCTGTCTGGGGTTACCAGACTTACAAATGAAAATTCAGGAAGCCCAGTGAAATCTGAGCTTTAGATAAACAGTGCATAATTTTTTAGTGTAAAATATTGCATGGGACATACTTACACTAAAACAGTATTTGTTGTTTATCTGAAATTCAGATTTAATTGGATGTCTTATATTTTATCTGGCAACTCTACTCTTGTCCCAGGACAGTCCCTCTGCCCACTCTAGTTCACCTTCTCTCCTGCTTTCTGCGGAGCCTTTTCCTCTGGATCGTCTGTCCCCCCTCCAGGGCCTCCTTCTTGACCTCCATAAACATTTAAAGAGGCTGACTCCTGGGCATCAACTTTTAGATGACCCAAGGGCACTCAAAGGACACGTGTCAAAGCCGACTGTGTGATCTTCTCCTCCAACCTCCCGTATCCCAGGTTCCATGAATGGCGCTAATGTGCAGCCTGGTGAACAGGCCTTTAGCAAGTCCTGGCACTTTCATCTCCCTAATTTTTCTTTTCCCTGATCCACCACCTTTGAAAGTGATGATGACATTAGCAAACATTTGCTAGATGCTTACTGTGTGCCAGGCTCTGTGCTAAGTGTTTTATATTCATTAATTTATTTAATTCACCCTACAATCTTATGAGTTAGGCTTTAATTCCTATTTTGCAGATGAATAGACCAAGGCAGAGAAATGTTAAGCACATTGCCCTGGTTCACAGCTAATACATGAAAGGGCTGTGGACTGGATCTAGTCTAATTTTTACCGAATGAACATAAATTGGTCTTAATTTTACATTTCTCTAATTGCTAATGATTATTATCTAATTACACTGAGGTCTTAATTTTACATTTCTCTAATTGCTAATGATTATTTATCTAATTACTAGTTATTAATGTAGTAGTTGCCTAATTACTAATGATGTTGAACACCTTTTCATCCATTTATTCACTTGAGCTTCCACTTCTGTGGAACGCCTGTTTAATGGTTTCTTTCCCCAGTTTTTTGTTGGATTGTTTGTCCCTTTGAAATAGATTTGTGGAGTTTGTTTTTTTTTTTTTTGTATTTTGTATACTGATCTTTCTGTATACTGATATATACCGTAAAAATCTTATCCTGGTTTGTATCCAGGTGGGCCATGAGGTGATCTGGCGAGAGTATGTTTCCTCAAAAGGCATCAGCTACTACTTAGCTTGGGCCAGTTGTTGCCATGGAAATGTGGACCCAGTGTGACTAGGTCTTCCAACTAAAAAGAAAATATTATGCAAAATCCCTCAGTTTGTAAATGCTGTCCAGATGTTCTTTAGTGTGAAATGAACAAATGGCTCAAGACAGAGCCCTGAGGAACCCTCACACAAGTTCCTCCTTCTGGAAATGCCACGGACATGAGCATTTCTAGAAGGAGGAAAGCCGCACCCATGTCAAACGCAGCTGGGAACCAACACTTGAAGTTGCTAGATTTCTTTTATTCCCGAGGACTAGTAGAGTTTTTTTGTTTGTTTGTTTGTTTTTAGTAGAGTTTTAATTTGAATGCTTCTAATACTTTTCTAAGGATACAGTTTAAACACTTGCTCTCTCTGGATTCAAGCTCCAAGACCAATACAATATGTCTTTCTCCCAAATTGGCCACCATTTGCTTTTCTTCACAAACAGGATTCCAGAGCCTGGATAGAAGATTCAAGAAAATATATTAGAAATGTCTGCTCCTTAAGCTGGCCTTTGTCCTGCCTTTGAGAGCATTGGTTTCATGTTGTGGTTGTTGGGAACAGCTTCTACTGTACAAACACATCACAACCACACTTGTGGGGCATTAGGCCAGTGGATGGCATTTTTGGGAATTAATTTACCTAGTGCTCCCGCTAGAAAAAAAATTCTGGGGATTTGTGCACTCAGTCCTCAAGGGGCCGGGATGGCAATGATCATTCCTTTGTGGGCGATACCATCATAGGAACCGTGCTAAGCAACTGATTTGCTATTTTCTGTTTGCTAGTTAAGTGTATATGGAAACTCCAGTTGGCACTTTGATGAAGTACGAAACCAATGCTATTTTCATCAGTTTACGAAAGAGCAACCTGATTTAAATTTCCGTAATCCTGATGTTCAAGAAGAAATAAAAGTGAGTATAGACACCCACACAAACTTCTCTGTTACATGGGTGCTTAAATGGTTATTCGATATACTTCATGTTAAAAAACAGTAACTATGTGGGCAAAATCAAGCAGTGCAATTCAGTTCTGGGATTAAGGTGTCTGAAGCAAATAGACTCTTAGATATGTCAGTGGCTCCTTCCTTCCTCTAACCCAAATAACCGAAGTGGGAGGGAGGCAGAAACGCCTGTTGCCTTAGCTTTGAGGTGCTCATCTGCCTGTGACAATGAGCTGGTGCGGTGAGGCGGGGCCAGAACGGGGGCTCGGGGGTCCAGCTCCTGTGTCCGGACCCAGCCCACCACTGGCTGCAGGGGGCTTCTGGGCGAGTTATTTGGCTTTTGTGTGTCTTGGATCCCTCATCCATGAAACAGGATTGATTGCAGTCTTTGTCTCAGAGAACTTTTAGGAACATTAGATGAGATAACCCATGCAAAACACTTCTGTATTCACTCAGTAAATATCAACTTATTGTCTGCTCCATGCCAGGTCCTGTTCTAAGCAATGGGAATGCAGCAGGGCATCAAAGCCCTGCCCTCAAGGAATTCCCAGTATCCTGAGGGGAAGGCAGACAATTAACAACTAAATATATAACATGTCAGGTGGTGATGAAAGCTTAGGGTAAAGAGCCTCGGAGTGCCAGGGAGAAGTTGGCTCAGAGACACCACTATATTGAGGTCCCATTTGCACAAAAACCTGACATTTGAAAGGGAGTCATGTGAACATCTGGGGGAAGAGAATTTCAGGCAGAGAGAAGAGCAAATGCAAAATTCTTTGGGGGAGACTGAGCTCCACATGTTTTAGAAACGGGCCTGGGGGCCGGTGTGCAGGGCTGCCAGATACAGCAAGTAAAATTACAGGACACTCAGTTAAATTTTAATTTCAGTTAAACAGAGACGTACAATATTTGAGACATTCTTCTACTAAAAAATTATTCACTGTTTATCTGAAACGAAGGCTTAACTGGTTGTTCTGTATTTTATCTGGCAACCCCACCAATGCACTGCAGTGAAATGAGGGAGAGAGTAAGGGAGCTGGGGTGCAAAAATGAGGGTGGGAGCTGATGCCGCGGGGCAGTGGATGCTGCTGTAAGGGACGCGTGCTGAGTTAGAGACAGGACGGGAGAGCTCCCTCAGCGCCCCAGGTGAGAGCTGATGGGGCTCACACCTGTGTGGTGGCCGTTCCAGCAGCACGTGGCACATAATTCACAATAAACATTAGCCATATTGTTGTTTCCATTATTGCTGCTGCTTCAGCTCTGATGGGCAAGAATTTAGGTTAGTGGGGTAGTGCTCTGAGGTAGGTCAGGAGGAGACCCAAACAGAACGGGACAGGTAGCCGTGGGTCCCTTTCTACAGTTCACCACATCAGCCAAATAGAGAGGATGCAGGCTGTCAAGTTGGAGTCACTGACCACACCTGCACCCCTTAGTCTGTTCTTGTTTTGTTTTTAAATAACAGATTTATTGAGGTAGAATTCACATACCATAAAATTCACACCTTTCAAGTATATAAGTCAGGGGTTTTAGTACATTCACAGAGTAATGCAAGTATCACTACTGATTGCAGAACATTTTCCTCACCTCCAAAAGAAACCCCATACCCACTTGAAGTCACTCCCATGGTCCCCTCATTTTCTCCCCCTGGGCCCTGGCAACCACTAAGCTACTTTCTGCCTCAGTGGGTATGCCTGTTTTGGACATTTCATATAAATGGAATCATACAGTACCTATCTAAATGTCTATGATTTGTATCTATATTTATAATTTGTATTTAACTATTTGAGAAACTGTTTTCCAAAGCAGCTGGACCATTTTACATTTTTACTAGCAGTATATGAAGTTTCCAATTTCTCTGCATTCTCACCAACACTTGTTATTGTCTGTATCTTTGATTACAGTCATCCTGGTAGGTGCGAAGTGGTATTTCACTGTGGTTTGGATTTGCGTTTCCCTGATGGCTAATGACGTTGAACATCTTTTCATGTGATTATAGTTTGTTTGTATATTTTCTTTGGAGAAATGTCTATTCACATCCTTTGTCCATTTAAAATTGTGTTATTTGTCTTTTTTGTCAAGTTGTAAGAGTTCTTTATGTATTCTGGATATGTGATTTGCAGTTAATTTTCTTCCTTTCTGTAGGTTGTCTTTTTACTTTCTCGATGGTGCCCTTTGAAGCACAAGGGTTTTTAACTGTTAGGATGTCCAACTTATGTTTTTTTCTTTTCTTGCTTATGCTTTTAGTGTCACATTTAAGAACCATTGCCTAACCCAAGGTCATGAAGATTTAACTCATGTTTTCCTTACAAGAGTTTTGTAGTTTTAGCTTTTACACTTAGGTCTCTGGTCCAGTTTTTGTTCATTTTTGTATATGGTGATAGGGAGTCTAACTTCATTCTTTTCCATGTAGCTATCCAGTTATCCCGGCAGCATGTGTTTACAAAAGATTATTCTCTCATCATCGAACTATCTTAGAACCCTTTTGAAAATCAATTGATCATAAATGTCGGGGTTTATTTCTACACTGTCAGTTCTGTTCCATCAATCTATGAGTCTGTCCTTATGCCAGTACTGTCTGGATTACTATAGTTGTATAGTAAGTTTTGAAATTGGGAAGTGTGAACTCTACAACTTTGTTCTTCGTTTTAAGACTGTTTGGCTATTCTGGGTTCTTTGCATTTCCCTATGAATTTTATTATTTGTTTGTCAATTTCTGCAAATAAGCCTGCTGGGATTGTATTGAATCTATGGATCAGTTTGGGGGAGTATTGCCGTCTTAACAATATTAAGTCTTCTGATCCACGGACGCAGGATGTCTTTCCACTTACTTAAGGTCTCCTTAATTTCTTTCAACAATGTTTTCAGTGTACGAGTCCTGCACTTCCTTTGTTAAATATATTCCTATAGACTCCTTAGTTCTAAGACTATTTTTACTATATATGTTTTCCAGAATTGAGATGAATTGCTTTGCGACCTCAAGGAGTAGGCACCTTGTCAAGGCAGCCTTGTCTCAGTTGGGAGAGGGGAGGTAGACATGGTCAGCCAGCTAACTAGGGGTTAGTTTTTTTTTGTTTTCTTTGTTTTTTTTTTGCGGTACGTGGGCCTCTCTCACTGTTGTGGCCCCTCCCGCCGCGGAGCGCAGGATCCGGACGCGCAGGCTCAGCGGCCATGGCTCACGGGCCCAGGCGCTCTGCGGCATGTGGGATCCTCCCGGACCGGGGCACGAACCCGTGTCCCCTGCATCGGCAGGCGGACTCTCAACCACTGCGCCACCAGGGAAGCCCCAGGGGGTTAGTTTTAAACTTCTCTGTTGGAGTGTGGACTCTCCTCTTCTCCATCACTGAAGATCATCTGCATACTCACACCCCCTCTTTGGGCCCCTACCACTCTTATTAGCCACTTACTTTGTGCTTTACCTGGATCATCTCATTTAATGCTCAGAAGAAGCCTAACTTAAGAGATTTTATGACCATTTTAACGAGAAGGAAACTGAGGCTTAGAGAGGTGACATCACCCACCTTGGGAGTGAGGGGACAGGATTCAAACCCAAGCACTGAGATTCTGGAGTCCACATTCTTAGCCACAACTCCACACCTGATTTGAGGCAAACTACTTCTCTCTGTGTGTTTCACTTTTCCTGCATAGTTTTTAAAAAATTAATTAATTAATTAAATTTTGGCTGTGTTGGGTCTTCACTCCTGCACGCAGGCTTTCTCTAGTTGCGGCGAGCGGGGGCTACTCTTTGTTGCGGTGTGCGGGCTTCTCATTGTGGTGGCTTCTCTTGTTGCGGAGCACAGCTCTAGGTGCAGGGGCTTCAGTAGTTGTGGCTCGCTCGCTGGCTCTAGAGCACAGGCTCAGTAGTTGTGGCTCACGGGCTTAGTTGCTCCGCGGCATGTGGGATCTTCCCCGACCAGGGCTCGAACCCGTGTCCCCTGCATTGGCAGGCGGATTCTTAACCAGTGCGCCGCCAGGGAACTCCTCTGCGTAGTTTTTGCGAGGAGGTTTTCAATTGGAAATTCATAAATGGGAATATAAACCAGTTCTATCTGGTAGCGGATTTCTCCAGGCTCGTTGTAACGACGTTGATGGAGTGTCTGGAGATGTGTAGACAAGTGTGATAAATTTTGCCAAAATATGCCAGCAATACATAAATCCTTTCTTGGCTAACCCAGCTGTTCTCTTGCAGGCATCCAGGTAGTGGAGCACGTGAATAGGAGTCTTATTTACTGGACCTGCAGGATGAAATCCCTCTTGAGATGAATCATTATTGCCTCTGGTTGAGAGGTTAGACATTTTTGTAAGGCTGGTTTGGAAGACTTCTTATTAGAAGTAAATGAGAAAGGCTGAAAGCTGTAAGGGAAAGTTCTTTGCTCATGGAAAGGGACCTTTCACATGAAGGGGCTTCCGACACCCTCCTTCCCCCCAGCAGCACTTATCTCTGCAGCAGAGTTAAGCAGGTTAATAATTTGCAACGCTGAGAGTCTGTGGTGGGGAGGCATTTGGAATGAGCCCTGCTTGCGGACCAGCTTGTACTCAGAGTCTGAGCCTTCTTCTGCTGGGCTCCCATCCGATTTCAGCTTATCTGCACAGTGGGAGGCTGGCAGGGCAGCACGGAGCACCCTTCTCTCCTCTTAGTCCTCCCCCCTCCCCCTGCCTTGCACTGGCCGTTTGGGACTTGGCTCTGCTCTGAACCTCTCAGGGCTAGAGCATTTTCAGCTGGAGAAGTCAGGAGGTTTCCTCAGAGGAGGTGGGAGCTTATATTTGTCTAGCTTTTTTTTTTTTTCTTTTTTTTTTTTGTGGTACGAGGGCCTCTCACTGTTGTGGCCTCTCCCGTTGCGGGACTCCGGACGCACAGGCTCAGCGGCCATGGCTTACGGGCCCAGCTGCTCCGTGGCATGTGGGATCTTCCCGGACCGGGACATGAACCCGTGTCCCCTGCATCGGCAGGTGGACTCTCAACCACTGTGCCACCAGGGAAGACCCTGTCTAGCATTTTATACTTTTCCGATCACTTTGGTTTTTACTTGCCCTCCAAATCCCTTACTTGACAAATGAGGAAACTGAGGCCCAGAGAGGTGAAGTGACCAGTGGATGAGCTGTAGAGCAGGGAAGAGACTCCGATGGCCTGGCCCCATGTCTGGGGCTCAGTGTGACCCTGAAACCACCACATGGGAAGGCTGAGCCCTGGTGTAGGGGAGTAGTATGTTCATGGCAGCTGGGCACTGGGAACCAAGATGCCCTCCTGGCTTAAGATGGAATCAGAGCATAAATGTTGGCTCTGCTCTGCCCCTATTAAGCATGGTATTGCTGGAGAGAAGCAGCTCAATTCAAAACAAAATTTACTCATTACCTTCTTTATAAACCAGCTCTGTGCTTGATGCTAATCACTGCATGTTCTGTGTGCCATGCACTTCATTCTAAATCATTCCCTCATTTAACAGTATGTGTTGTGTATTGGCCATTTGCCAGGGTGTGATGGTTGATAATATGGGCCCATGTTGTGGCCATCACAGGCTATAATATTATATTATATTCTGGAGGGGGAGGTAGACAAACAGGAAATTACAATAAAGTGTGCTGAGTGGTCATGACAGTGGGAAGTAGGAGAATGCAGGGCAGGCACCTAACCTGGACACAGAGTGGGAGAGACTAGGGTACGCTTTACAGAGGAAGCAGTGTTACCTAGAGGATGAGTAAGAATGAGCCAAGAGAAGAGACACAGGTGGGAGTGTTCCCCGCAGAGAGGAAGCAGGGTCACGGCACCGTGAAGGTGCTGGGAGTTGTCCAATATGGAGACATGTTGTCCGGAGGTGGGGGTGGGGTGACAGGACGAGATGAGAGAGGAGGGTAGGAACCAGGTCATAAGCGGCATTGGAGGCCATGGTAGCATTTGGGTTTAAAAGGTCTTGGGCAGGGAAATAATTTTTGATTTGCATTTGGAAAAATCAATCTGGTTGTGGAGAAGGGGCTTGAGTAAGGCAGGTTCGAAGGTGGAGGGACCAGGGAGGTGGATGGTACAGTGACCAGGAAAGAATGGTGGGGGCTCTGGGCCAGTGAGGGTGGTGGGGTTGCAAAGGCATCATCAGGCCTTAGAGAGGAGTCCGGTGTGACTCCCAGGTTTCAGATTTGAATGCTGGCTGGGTGGTGGGACTGCTTCCTGGGATGGGAGACATGGGAAGAGCAGGGGTGGCGGGGGGTGGTCTCAGTCATGCAGAGTTTGAGCTCTCTGAGAGACATCTAAGTGCTCAGTGGATAGCTGGATATAATGACATGGAACTCAGGGGAAGGTCTGGTCTGGAGATAAGACTTTGGGATTTGTTGACACATGGACAATGCCCACAGAGGTCAGGTAGGTAATATCAGTGAGAGAACTGGGCCAGCTGAGGTGAACAAGGGGGCCAGTTGTCACTTAGCTCATAGGGGTTGTTGTCATGTGGAAATGAGGGCCAGGTGTAGCAGGTCCTGCAACTAAAAAAAATAAAAGTAAAGGAAGGCCACATAACAAATGGATAAGGTGCCACACAGGGTTCCAATTCTGATGCACCACTTATTGCCGTGTGACCTTGATCAAGGTACATCATCTCCTTGTGCCTCAATTCCCCCGATGGTAAAATAGGAATAATAATGGTACATACTTTGTGGGGCTGTTTGGGGATTAAATGGTTTAACCTTTGTAAAGCACTTAGGACAGTGTGTTGCTTTTGTATAAGCATTAACACTTGTTAAATAATCAATAAATGATAGATAAATGAGTCAATACTGTTGTGAAGCGAAATGAACAGAGGGTATAAGATGGAGCCCCAAGGAGTATTAATATTTAAAGGAGTGTTGAGCAGACAGAGGAGTAGCAAACCAGAAGCGGGGTATCCTAGAGCCAAGGCGTATGAGTGTTTCTAGACAACAAGGTTAGTCTGTGTTGTCAGACATGGCAGAGAGATCAGGTAATATAAAGACCAAAGCGTCAGTTGACTCTGGCAGCAGTACCGCAATCCTCACAGAATTCCTGCAAGGCAGGTATTATTTTATTGATGAGGAAACCAAGGTTTTTGGAGGTTATGCAGATAAGCTAACTCATGCAGCTGGACAGTGGGGGAGATGGGATGGTACCCAGATGGGTCAGATTCTGGAGCCCATGATCTAGGTCCTGCTTCCGAAAGAGTTAACAAAGAATTTTACCCAGGTTTCTGGAGAGCAGTAGGGCTGGTTTACTTTCCTTGCTTATAAGCAGAGGATATGGTTTTCTCTCTGTCCTTCTGAAATAGCCTGTGCTTTCTTATTCCTTCTTGAGATGGATGACCTGGGATTTATGTCATTATCAAGAGGATGTCTTATATATCATCACATGTAAGAGCAGAGCTTTTCTCTGTTCCAAACCTGGCTTTTTGGGTAAATGGGCCCAGTAACTTCAGTCATCTCAAAAGGAAAGATTTGCCTCGAGGTTTCGAGAATTTGGATATCAATACAGTAAGTCCCCTACATACGAACGAGTTCCGTTCCGAGAGCGCGTTCATAAGTCCAATTTGTTTGTTAAGTCCAACAAAATTAGCTTAGGTACCCAACTAATACAATCAGCTATATAATACTGTACTGGAATAGATTTATAATACTTTTTACACAAATAATACATAAAAAACAAACACAAAAAATAAAGAAAACATTTTAAATCTTACAATGCAGTACCTTGAAAAGTACAGCAGTACAGTACAACAGCTGGCATACAGAGGCTGGCGTGGAGTGAACAGGCAAGAAGAGTTACTGACTGGAAGAGGGAGAGGGGGTGGCAGATGGTAGAGCTGAAGCTGCAATTTCACTCACGCCTGATGTTGATGGCATTGGTTCTGGTTCCTTGCTGGATTCAGTTCTATCTACCCTCTTGAAAAAACGATCCAGTGATGTCTGGGTAGCAGCTCTCATCCTCTTCCCGTATCTCCAGTAAGGATACTGTACTACTGTACTCTATACAGTACCGTACAGTAAAGTACACAAAAGCACAACCACGTGTAGAGGAGGCATGCACGTGACAATGTATGCCAGACGCATGAACTAACTTATGTGATTGTACATGCGAACGCACGTTCGCATCTTTGAAAGTTCGCAACTTGAAGGTTCATATGTAGGGGACTTGGTGTAATGCTGAACTGATTCCTTTTTCACTCAGAGCAGCAAGTTGTTTAAGGAGAAAAGAATGAAAATGTGCCTGGTGGAACAGGACTGTGTGATGTCATGGGAGTTAGTCAGAAATCGGGAACACAGTGTACTGTCCCCAGAGTCCTGTTGTCCCTACATGGGTCACCCAGACCTGGCGGAACCAGGCTCCTTGCCCATTTCCGCATCTGGCCCCTGGGGGAGCTTAATTGGCATAAAGAGAGGGTTAACCATTAAAATCTGGAGCTGTCTTTTTTCACCTGGTTGAGAAATAAATAGCACGAAGCAAATCTTTTTCAAGAGCAAATTTTGGATTATCTGGGTGAAAACCTCAGCGTTTAAAATGACTCCCAAAAACAAGCATCCAACTTTTGCTGTTTTGTTTCACCAAACAATGATAACATCTCTTCTTGGACTACAGTGAACATCCCTGCCGGGGCCGTGTGCCTACGCTGGCGTACACGTTCCTCATTCTTTAATGTTGGGTTAATAGTTAGCAATGCTGAGATCCCCAAAGTGAATGAGGACCCCATGAAGAAAATGAGTAGCTTTATTTTAGGAAATCAGTGATCAAAAGCTTAATGTTTACAGCAGCATGGTGTTTAATGTTTTCCCACTTTTTTTTCAGAGGTTGCTTGGATGAATTACAGTTATTTGTGCCCCACCCCCACCTAGAGCCCCTTCCAGTGTTCCCGCTTGTAGAGAACAGCGCCACCTGGGGGTGGATCCTGTTTGCGTGGGATCTGAAGCTTGTAAGAATTGGGGGACTTTTTGAAATGAAAAAGAAAAAAAGAGTATAAAATTAGGTACAGAAGAATGAGTGCTCATTTAGAATGAAAAGCGAATGTGGGTAGGAGCCCATGCAGTGAAGGGTCCTGAAGCTTCAGCTTCGTTAGCTTCACGCTAATTGGGCCCTTAGAGCCCACTACAAATGAGGCAATTCTGCAGATCCTGTTCTACAAATGAGGCGCCTTCATATCTGGTGACTTCTCCAGCTGAATCTCTAACCAACTGCCTTCCCTTCCCGCCATCCTGCTGCGCTGACCTCCCTGGCAAATCCTGCTCTTTCACCCCCTTGTGTAAGCTTTGTGTAACCAAAGCTCCTTTCCTTCAAAGTTTCATCGTGTCTGTGATTTAAATATTTTTGCATTAATATTTGTCCAGCTAAGGATTCTAAAAAAATCCGTGAGACCTAGGACTGTGTTTATGTTGTGTTGTATTTTGCTCATGGTTCTAGTACCAAGGCTTATTAGCTAAGTGCCTGGTCCCTAGTTGGAACCCAAATACTTATTGAATGAATGAATGAATTTGTGAAGAAGGATGCTAGATAAGAATAAATTTGTGGGTTTTGTGCCCCAAAGAAAAATTCCACTGGGTAAGGCCAGCTTAAGGGTATTTGGGTCAACTGTGGTCAAGATGAGGATTGTCAGCAGCAGAGCCTGCTCTTACATTTGAAAAATTTGTTCAAGCTTTGCCATTCAAAATCTCACCTTGAAGAGGCTTGACATCAGCCTTGCGTTCAGCCTGTAGAAACCTTTGGGAGCCTTGGGACTTCCCTGGGGGTGCACTGGATAAGACTCTGCGCTCCCAATGCAGGGGGCTGGGTTCGATCCCTGGTCAGGGAACTAGATCCTACATGCATGCCGCAACTAAGAGTTCACATGCCACAACTAAGGAGCCTGTGAGCCACAACTAAGGAGCCCACCTGTGGCAACTAAGACCCAGTGCAACCAAATAAATAAATAAATATTTTTTAAAAAAGAGAAACTTTTGGGAGCCTTGAACAGCAGCACTCCAGGCTCCATATACACATGTAGATGCAAGAAACATTGAATCAAGCAAGTGATTCTGGGAAGTCCTTATTTGGGATCTATAGCTCTGTTCCCCTCACTAGGTGAGAATTGGCTTCTTCACTCCACTACTTTAAATTACAGGTGGTTCTGCTCTAATGTGATATACACATTCCTATAAAACCTTCCTTTCAGCAAGGATTGAGCTGAAAGGAGAGCAGGGAGAGCCACTGTCCCTTTGCAGGAGGGTGGCTTTTGGTGGGTGCAGGAGTAGGCCCAGCTGGGAGGGGTTGGCATGCGAGGGGAGCTGAGACTAGGCCCTCTGCTTTTCAAGGTCACCTGGTCCTCCTAACCTCCCCAATACAGGCCAAGTCATCCTCTGCCTCCATGCTTGACTCATGCTGTACCCCAAACAGTCCAGAATGTTCTTCTAGAGTCACTTCCTGATCACATCCCACCAGCCAAGTTCAAGCTCTAGCTTTTCCTTGCTTGGCTGTGCCCACCCATATTAAATTTGATCTTCTCGGAGGTCCAATAGTCATGCAGAGTAATCTCCTCCCATGATTTTGAACCGTGTCCTGCCTTGTGTTAGGTAACCCTCTCATGTCTCATGTGTCCCCAACTACTCTGTAGATGCCTCGAAGCCAGGGAACATGCTGTACTTCTTTGGTGTCCCAACAATATCACACCATGTTTGACTCATTCAGGCTTGATACCTCATTCTTTCATTCCACGACTGGTTCACTAAATAACAGTTGCTGGGTCAGTGGCAAGGGAAGCAGAAATAAAAGCTGCAGTTCTTTCCCTCCAGAATCTCCCAGTCTGGTGGAAGAGCCCTTCATGATTGGGTGCTTAATTGGTGATTTTCTCTGTTCGGAGTGACCTTGAAGGAACTGGGCATGGGGCAGATGAACTACATTCCCAGTTTCTCCTGAGTCCCATCTTTCATTTTGAGTGGATTCTTTAAACTTTGGGAACATGCTCATAGCATCAATTACAAATGTAACATTCTGAATTCAAATATGAGAGAAGAACGGGAGCCCATAAATGCAGTTATTCAAAGTTCATTATGCTCAGACACTGTGGTGCTAAATAGGTAAGAATACGAGTGCTGTGCTTGTTTTATATGTGGAGGTGACTGTTTTATGATGGAAGTCATTAACAGACAAGGCCTTTATTAAACCTTATGACAACAATGTGTGGTTAACGTAACCAAGTGTTTCGCTGCTTCATGTTTAGGAAATTATACAGTTTTGGCTCTCAAAGGGTGTCGATGGCTTTAGCTTCGATGCTGTTCAATTTCTTCTAGAAGCAAAGCATCTGAGAGACGAGGCCCAAGTGAACAAGAACCAAATCCCGGTAAAGCTTTAAACATATACGTATATATGTTTTAAAAATATATTTTTAAATATATATTTAAAAATGTTATATATGTATATATTTTTTCTGAAAATGTCATCAGAGTGTTGTCTTTTTTAGCCTGAGACACCACTTACCAGAGGGAAGTGTTTTGAATCATTTTCTTTAGAAAATACAGAGGAGTTTCAAATGCATGTGACCAGATATTTCCTTCCACTGCTTCCTCCTGAGTGATCCCTATAGGAGTCCCTCGAAGGCGAGGTTTCTGGAGGGCATGGACAGTGTGGACTCCACCGGAGGCCATAACTTACTCACTGTGATTTTGTCAATCACTCAAGCTCAGGGGAGGCGGCCTAAATTCCCCAAGTGCTTTTGTAGTCATTAAAGGACACACAGGTAGAAGGGAAGGGAACTAACACTTGCTGAGTGTCAGTTGTATGCTATTTGTTGTATCCATTTAACACTCTCAACATCTTGTGAGGTTTCATGATCCCCATTTAGCAAATCTTAGAGAAATTAATTTATCAGGGTGACAGAGGTGATAAACAGAATTCCACCCAAGCCTGCTGCAGAATTTGGGCTCTTTGTGCTTCCACACCAGTGGTTCTCAACCTTCCTCCCATGTCACACGTGAGAGAGTAATAATCCCATGCCCCCCTCACTCCTCTAGTTGACCACCATTCTACAGTCTCTCTGTTTTCAATGGCCAAGTAGACAGTAGTCCTAAAATGCATTCCAAAATAACGGATTTGTACATTTACACAATGAAATGTCAAAATAAATGAATTATAGTGACACAGCAATATGGGTCAATCTTAGTGATATAACGTGCAACAAAAAAATCTAAAATTATTATATATAGCATGATGCCCTTTTTAGAAAGTAAAATTAAATTCATATGGTCACCAGCTTGATAGTCCTGTCTGAGTAACAAAGGGAAGCTGGCCATGCATGGGCTAATTATGAGACCATGTCATGAACCAAAGTTTATGATTAAGCTTTTTTTTGTTGTTGTTGCACATGATTTCCAGTAGAAAGGAAAAATGAAGGGGAAAAAAGGTTGTGTATTAGCCAGTTGTCCCAAAGAGAAGCACTTATCCTTGGAGGAGAAGAAATCTCAAAATAACCTTGTTAATTATAATAAGATGTCCTAAGACAGGCATATGTTTCCAGTCAAGACAAATGATCAGAACAATGGGTTTTGTGTGCTACCCAAGAAAAACTTAAATAACATGTAATTTCCGGAAGACATCTAAGATTTCAAAAAACTTCCCTTGATCTAGCAAGGGAAAATCACTTATAAAAAAGGGGTCCACTGAATGGATAGCAACTCATGGACTCTCTAGCCTGTCCACGTCCTAACCCAGGACTTACAAACTGAGCCTGTATTAGACATAATCTTTTACTTTGATTCCAGAAGATTACTGTAACCCTAGGAAGGCAGAGAATGAGTATCACAAAAAATTACTAAAACCCTGGAAAAGTATAACGGTAAGAATAAAGGACAGAAATGGTAAAGAAACAAATTTAAATGCATGATATTAATAGTTTTATAAGCAGATAATGTAATAATACACTCTATAATTAAGATAATTTGTTTTGTTTGCCTTTAAAAATGTCTGGTGTATTTGGGACAATAAAATGTTTAGGAGGATTTTATTAAATACATTTGTGATCAGTGTTTAGGTGTTTAGTAAAATTTAACTTGTTTACTAGATTTTAGTTAATAATTTATACACAAAATGAAACACTAATAGTTTCTAATGTTCTTTTCCATCCACAAATTCCCTTGAGCAGCATATGTCCTAGGACCATCTTTGAGCATGTGGTCTCAGCTTGAGCCCTTTGAAGAGACAGTCTGTATTCACATGAGGCCAGCTATGGGCATTTGACATTTGACATGATGGTAACCATGCTGTCCTGTTTTCAAAGGACACAGTCACTCACTACTCGGAGCTGTACCATGACTTCACCACCACACAGGTGGGAATGCACGACATTGTCCGCAGCTTCCGGCAGACAATGGACCAGTACAGCAGGGAGCCTGGGAGATACAGGTAACCACGGGCGCAGTGTGTGATCTGCACTTTATCCCTCACAACCAAGCATTCTTAAGAGATTCAGTTATAATTTAATAAACCGCATAATTACAATGTATCATAACTCAGTTATGCTAGGGCCTGGTATAGTCTCTCACGTTCCTTAACGTTGCTGATTTTGTTTCCTTTTGTAAAATGAAGCAAATCCCACAGTACTTATTCACAGGAATTTTGTGAAGATTAATTAAAAGATAATATATTATCCAAAGGTTAGTCATTAACCATTACTATTTTTTATCATTATTTGACCTGTTAGCATGCAAATGTTCCAACTAAACTGTTAGCTGTTAGGTTAGTTAACATGTCTCAGTTTTCTCAACAATTAAAAAGTGATGATGACACCCCCATAAGGTTGTTGTGCGATTACATGAGATAATGTCTGTGAAGCACTTAAAACAATGCCTGGCACATAATAAACACTCAATGAATTTAACTCTTAATGTGTTTATATAGATTACCCAATAGAATCAGTGGAAAAGGAGTTCAAGAAATTTCTTCTCCTTAAAGTAGGTCCTCTGATCACTATTCCCACTTTACAGATGAGGAGACTGAGACTCTGAGCATGCAGGTAATGGTCACATAGGTAGTGGCCGCAGAGATGGGACTGGAACTGAAACACGCGAGCTCCAGATACTGTGTAACTTATCCATTAATGTAATGTCTCAAACAGCTAAAACCAGCATTGATGTGGGTCATTTCAGGCTAATATGTCTTCCCTGAAGTGTTTGGTTTTCAACAACTGAGTGCACCCCAATAATAAAGTGAGACTTTATAGGGATTCCAATACAAGGGGAATTTGGGGGAACCCCTCTTACCTTATATGCAGACATATACTGTACATTCTAAGTGGAGTGATGAGAATTGCTAAATAAAGTCTTCCTACAAGTTACTGAGTTTCATTCAGAGTTAGAAAGAACAGAACAGTATTGACTGAGATCCAAACGTGTTTTAGACATGGCTTAGTATTAAGCTAGTCTTTGGGTTTAATATGAGAAATTGGCAGGTGACCCAGTGTGCCATTTCTTAGTCATCTGGCTTGATTCTGCTTCCTAATGAGCCCTAGCCAATACTGTTAACAGCATGCATTCACCTCCCAACATCCTGTCCATGAGACACAGCAGCTGCAAAGCACTTTCCCAGTCTCCTGATAGGCCCTGATGTCACTGCACTGCCAACTCTTACAGGTTCATGGGGACTGAAGCCCATGGAGAGAACATTGCCAAGACCATGATGTACTACGGTCTGCCTTTTATCCAAGAAGCAGATTTTCCCTTCAACAGTTACCTCGGTAAACTAGACATGCCTTCTGGGAACAGTGTGTTTGAGGTCATCACATCCTGGATGGAAAACATGCCAGAAGGAAAATGGCCTAATTGGATGGTAAGTCCTTATGCGCAGCTCAGCATACGGTGCTGGTGTGCTTGCTGAGTAGTCCTCTGAAACAAGGGGCACATTTGTCTCTAAGTGACCTTCACCTTTCCTTCATTTTGTGATTTAGTGAGCCAGATGCATCCCAGCTCCTGACCAGGTTCTTGTCATTCTTCATTCTTTTCCTTCTGGTTCTGAGACTAGATAATTTCAACTGGTCTGTCTCATTTGCTGAGTCCTTGGCCAGTTCAAATCTGTCCAGCCCATCTAGGGAATTTTTCACTTCCTTTATTGTATTTTTCAACTGTAATTTTTTTCATAATTTCTCTTTATTGACAGCATCTATTTGATAAGGCATTGTTCGCATACTTTTAAAGAATCCTGTAGATGTTGTTTAGGTTTTTGAACACGCGTATAAGAGCTGATTTAAAGTCATTGTCCACTAAGTCCAATGTTTGGGTTTCCTCAGCCAAGTTTTCTGTTGATGCTTTTCCCCCCTCTGTATGGGCCATGCTTTCCTGGTTCTCTGCATGTCTTGTATTCTTTTTTGTTGTTGTTGAACACTGGATATTTTAAATAGTAAGTATAGAAATTTTGGAAATCACATTCTCCCCTCGCCAGTGTTTTGTTTCTTCAGTGACTTTCTTGGATTAATTCTGTAATATCTGTGTTACTTGTTGTGTGTGACCATTGAAGTCTCTGCTTGGTCAGCTAGTGATTGTTAAGATTCCTTAGATGCCTTGAAGTCTCCCAGCCTTTGCTGAGGGCTGTGTGCGGGGTGGGCATGCTTTCAACACTTTGGCAGGCAGCTTACAGCTCCGCCTTAGTCTTTCCTTTCTGCTTGAGTTTCAGGGTTAGCCAGAGAGGACAGATTAGATTCTTGGGGCTTCCCTGGCTACCTGTGCAGCCCTGTGCATGTGTGTAGGCTTCTAGATTCCAGGAAAATGTCAGAGCCTTTCAAAGCCCTTTACGGTCATCTTATTCCTAACTTTAAAGTTTTTTGGTCAGTCTCTGTTTAGTCCAGGTTGGTAACACCACCTCAGGCAAGTATTGACAATCAATTGCTGCTGATTGTTTTTGGCAAATGCCTTGGGGATAAGACAATCTGCACAGTTAGCTTTGAGTCAGATCAGATAAAGAAAAAACCCAACCAAAAGTGAGCTGCTAGAAAGGTCGAACAGTGCCAGTTCTCTAGAGATGGAGCTTTTGATGAACTCAAAACCTATTTTGGTCCTCCAGTGGCTACTAGGCTGCTGGGTTTTACATTTTCTGTTGGTTTTCAAGGCTATCTTGAATCTGAGGGGAGGGGCATGAGATTATGGCCAGTTAAAATGATACAAAGCTTGCTCTTCTGAGATCCAGCTGTTTTTCTTGAACACTCCTTGTATTGTTGTAAGCCTTTCATTTCCAAGTTCTGAAAAAGTGGTTTTTTACAGTTTTTGCCATCATTCTCCTTGCTTTCATGCTAGAGATTTTTGGAGGTCCTTACTCCACCATTCCAGAAGTACCCCCTCTCTATACAAATTTTATAATGTAGTTGTAGCACGTTTTTTCATATACTCGAAGTCTCATATCATAGGCAACTGGATCTCAGCCTGTGAGAGGCCCTGATCTCTGTCCAATACTAATCTTGATTTCAGTTCTGAGAAAGAAAAGTGATCTAGGTTCAGAAGACTTGAGAAATCACAGGGTTTCTTGTCAGATGCTTTTGAGATAATGAAAAGAATAAACGGTGGAAAAGTTTGACCTAATTTTCTGGCCATAAAAATACAATGGTCTATAAAAAGATAATTGTAAAGACAGTTTTAGTAAATCTAAAGAATAAAAAAGCAAGCTCCCTTTTTCCTGAATTCTAACAACCAAGTTCATGTTCTCAGACTCAAGTTCAAAGGCTGGTTCTGCCTCATGACCTTAACCTGAATAAATGATGCAGTCTCTCAGAGCTTGTTTCATCATTTGTAAAATGGAAAGGTTAGGTGATTTAAATAAACTCTTAAATAAGGACTAGATGTTAAAATATGTAATCAGAACATTTAACAAAGAAATATATTTAAAAATACGAAGTCCTGTACAAAATTTCTTCTTAGACTGTAAATATTTTTGTAAAAGTTGATTTACCTTTTAACTTAAAAATTTTTTGAATAGTTCAAAAATCACACACACACAAAGGGACAGATCAGAAGTCTCTCCCTCACCCCGGTGCCCTCCACCTGTTCCCTCCTTGGAGGAAACACTTGTTTCCTTTCCTGTCAATATTCTCTTATCCAAATGTGCAAAAATATTAGTATGTACCCTCATACATTTCATCTTATTTGCAATATGAATGTGAAGTAAGCTGTTATCACCATTTTGTTGATCATAATGGCCAAGTCAGTCAGATGGTCAATTGTACAGCAAGGAACTGGGTTAGGACTCAATTGCAGGCTTGCTGATACGAAGGTACCCATGGTTAACCATGTTTTTCTGCCTGGTGGACTTTTTGTGAAATAGGGTAAATCTTTCAGCAAACTCTGTATAGAGCTGTGCTCTTAAAATAAAGTATCTGCCTTTCAGACTGGTGGACCAGACAATGACCGGCTGACTTCTCGTCTGGGGAAACAATATGTCAACATCATGAACATGCTTCTGTTCACACTGCCTGGAACTCCCATAACTTACTACGGGGAAGAAATAGGAATGAGAAATATTTTAGCCACAAATCTCAATGAAACCTATGATGTTGTAAGTTAATATAACTTAACCATGCACCACACCAAATCCTCATTTTTTGCCAAATCAGAAAATTTACTATTTCTATTCTGCTGCTGCTGAAAATCATGATTACTTAGCTTTTGTTTCTCACTGTTTGTTAGGCAGTGAGAATTTTCCAGCTTTCTTGATTGGGGAGCTTGTTAAAAATGCTGCTTGCTGAGCCACACAACTGAATTTCTTGTGTAGAGCCCAGGATCTGCATTTCAAAGATGTTTTCCAGCTGATTCTCAGGTGCACTAAAATTTAAGAAGCCATGTTTTGAGTTTCGAATGCCCTCTACCTGAAACATGGAGTTAAGAACATTTATTATAGTGCTTGTCTGTATTGCTAGATCTCGCTTGGCCATAACATAAAAGGAAGAATCCTTGTGCTAACAAATGTAATGGACAGCCTTAGGCCTGGGAAGTTTAAATTTTGTTTTTTGTTTGAGGCTATGGATCTCACAATTGTGTTGCTGGGCAGATGAAAGACCTTGAAGCTATAATTTGTATGGTTACCTTTCAATGGTGAGATCCAATTTCCCTAATATTTAGTCACAATGAAACCTTTTCTATTTAAGCTCCTAAATTTGTGTGTGCACTCATGCGATAACCAGGCTAAAAAGGATACAATCTAGGCTCACCTGTACATGGCTGCATGCCTGAATTCAGCAATCACTGTATCACATTATAATGAGTTTGTAAATGGCACATTTTGAAATCCTACATCACTCATTTTTAGGGAAAAGCAGCAAAGATTCCAAGCATGTATCAATGTTGTTAGTAGTTTATTTACACTCAAGATGTCATTAACTATTTTCCAATTGAAAGTGTAAAACTGGTGTTTATGTACTGAATATTAAGGCCTTTTCGTTATGAATGCTAATGAATTTGAGTACTAGCTGAGAAATATAGGGAATTAAATACTTCTGAAGTAAATCATGGCCAAATTACATTTCTTTTAATAACCAGATCACTGTTTTTTTTCTTCATGGTCTTTTGACATAGGATACTCTTCTCTCAAAGTCACCAATGCAGTGGGACAATAGCTCAAATGCTGGTTTTTCTGAAGGCAATCACACCTGGTTACCCACCAGTTCAGATTACCACACTGTGAATGTTGATGTAAGTATCAATGAAAATTTCATGCTAACTCCAGAACAGGAAATTAGTTCATGTTGCTGACAACATACACTCACCTTGAGTTGTCTAAAACCTTAACTGATGCTCTTTAAATCAATCACATAGACTTCTTTTGCAGTTCTCATTTTTAAGGAGTTTGTAAATCATGTTTTTGTGGAAATACAAACTGGTGCAGAAGTATACCATCTGAAGTATCATCCAGAATACACAACTCTTCATTGGAATGACTTTGAGCTATGAAATATTAAGAACATTTTATGGAGGGCTTCCAGCAAGCCTGCTATCCTTTCTCCATTCCACCCCCCAAAGGAAGGAAAGAAAGTAGGAGATCAATCAATCAATCAATCAATCGAGGGTAAGATTCTTGAGAGCAAGGCTGTTTACCTACAGAAACTGAAGCATGAATAATCCCTAAAAGTAGCTGTTCTGGAAAAGCATACCCTTCAGCTCTTGCCTATACTATTTTCTGTTCTCATGGTGATCAACTTAGCCAAGTTCAGCAAACAAATTTCTTAAACAGGAATGCATTAATTCCAGCAAAGTGCTAAACACATTTCCTTAGACCAGAAAAATGTGAAATGGCTTCAGGTGAGTTTCAGGTGTTTTCACTGGAAAACACAATCTGAACTACTTAATGGGGAGAGAAATTACTGGCATCACATGAGGATACAAGTTTTATAGCATCTACTAAGTATTTTGAAAACAATCCCCAGATTATTCTGATACGGAACTTCAGGCAAACCCTCCTGGTTCCCACATCTCCCTGATCCAAGCACCCCAGTGATAACTTTGTTTTATATGGTCATAGGTCCTTGAAACACAAAAATTGTATATTAACATTTGTGTTTTGGATTAAGTGCACTTACTGATTTTCATTACGTCCAAATGTCCAAAATATTCCCATAGGCCAATGTGAATCCAATATGTAAGAAATCCTACATAAAAAAGTACAGCAGCAAAGATGGAAAAATGTAAATGCAAATTAAAATAATGGTCAGATCAGTCAAGTCGTTAAAATGATCATGAGTAATGCTTGGAGGGATGCTAAACCATAATCAAATAACCGGAAGTCCCAGGCAATGCCATTTTAATAAAACACCTCCATAATAGCTCTAGAACAAGGTGAGAATTTAGGTACTTTCTAGAAGATAGAAAGTAAAATTAAGATTACAAAGAAACAAGAGCATAGAAACCATAATCTAAAATACACAGGAGAAAACAGCACTGACAGTTACAGGTGAGAGCACTGCAGGAATTCATCCACCGCTGCAATTGGCTGCCCCAGAATTTGCCTGAGGAAAAAACTCAGGGCCTGTTTGGTGATCATACTCGTGTTGAATGAGTAGAGCAAAGCTTGAAATAGTGTTAAACTTCTACAAGCACAGTCGAAGAAAGAAACGGAGAAGAAAACCTAATTCCCTGGGATGATTCACTGAGGAATGATCTCCAAAGTAAGAGTTTTTACTCCTCAGTTCACAGAGGCCTTAAGAGGAGGGTAGGACCCTAGGGAGCTGGTCACCATTAAACAGGAAAAGAACCCCTACACCCCAAAGACAAACCAGACCTACCTCCAAGTTGGCTTCTCACAGTTAGTAGAGGCAGGCAACTGAAGACAGGCAAACAAGGAGTATCAAATACAAAGGTAAATGAATCACCAAAAATCACACTACATTTGAGAAAAATTAAGGCCATGAAAGAGAAACACCACTCCTAACAAAACATTGTAGAAAGCGAAGAAAATGTAACATAAGACTTCATTATTAGTAAAACTGCTCCCTCCCTGAGAGACTATTGTTTTATGTAGCCCTTGACGCTCTTTTAAAGAAGTGATTAGGTATCTTAGAAATATGAAAATATTGTCAAAATAAACAATAAGATAGAAGTTCTAATTAGTGTGCTGGAAAACTGACTCAAGGGTTTACCCCAAAGTGTACTGTAAAAAGACAAAGAAGTTTTTTCTTTTTAGAACACAACATGATTGTATTTTAATACACGATCAAAATACGAAACACCATAGTAAATTGATAGCAATAATAAAGGGCTTTTCATTTGCATTGCATGTAACAAAAGACATTGATATTCCAAGGGAAATGGAAAACAAAAAGGCAAAGAAGTTAACAGTATAAAGAGAAAATTTTTGATATGTGGAGAATAAATCTAGAAATTCCAACATATAACAAAAAACAAATTCTAGAAAAGAACAGAGACTAATAAAGAGAAAACCTAAAAATTACAGAAAGAAACCAAACTCGGAAGTAGATTGCCTGAGAAAAGGACTGAAAATTGGACTGTCATCAGACTTCTCAACTCGATACTAAAACACATTAGAACTTTACCTTCAAAGTTGTAATGGAAACTTGATTCTAAACAAAGAATCCTATATCCATTCAAACTAGCATTCAGGAGCAAAACAGAGATGGAAGAGCAAGGACCCAAATTTTACCATGTACAGCCAGTTTCTGAAAGAGAAACTGGGGACTCCAACAAAACCAAAAAGGAATCTAAAAGGTGGACATGATGTATGAAACATAGTGAGGAAAGGAACCAACAAAACTTAAGGATGAATAATTTTTGATACATAATGTAAAATAAGGTATTCTGGAGTAAAAATCTTAGTGATTTCTTTCTATTTGGGAAGTGGTGGCAGGGAGGGTGTGTGTGTGTGTTTGAGTGAGCAAAGGCACATGTGCGCAGGCTAACGCACTTTACAAGGATGGAAACAGTAACTCACTCTAGATTTGAGCTGTCCAGTAGCCACTAACCACTGTGACTACTAAAACAGAATTAAAAGTTCAGTTCCTGTTTCACACTAGCAACATTTCAAGTGCTCAGTAGCTAGTGGCTACCATATTGTACAGCACAGAAACAGAACTGTTGGCACTGTAGGAAGTTCTACTGGACAGCACTGCTCTGTATGTTGAAAAAAATATGTTTTAAATGGTTATTACGGTTTTAAGGGTAACCATCAGAAGAAAAGACACAAATGTGTAATTTTTGAACGATACTGGAAGGAAAAAAATTACATAAAGAAAACCAATTGATCCAATAAAAAGCTAAAAAGGAAGAAAATAAAACATTAGTACAACTAAAATAAAACATTAGTACAACTAAAATAAAAAATAAGGCTACAGGATTATGTCTAAACATATGGTAATCACAGATATGAATGGGTTAAATTCACCTATTAAAAGATACAAACTCTTAGATTAGAAAACAAAGAAAGTCTGACATAAGAGATATAGCTAAAACAAAAGGACAGAGAAAGAATTAAAATAAAGATATTACAGGCAAATGCTAACAAAAACAAACCTTGCCACCTGGCTGTAGCTTTCAAAACAAAAAGATGCACCATACCCTTTAATTTAGTAATTTCATTCCTAGATATCTGTATCTAGGAATACTTGCACATGTGGAAAATTCAAGGATCTCTACTGCAGCACTGTTTTTTTAAAAGAAATATAAATTTATATAACATTTTTAACCTATTTTTTTTTAACATCTTTATTGGAGTATAATTGCTTTACAGTGGTGTGTTAGTTTCTGCTTTATAACAAAGTGAATCAGTTATACATATACATATATCCCCATATCTCCTCCCTCTTACGTCTTCCTCCCACCCTCCCTATCCCACCCCTCTAGGTGGTCACAAAGCACCGAGCTGATCTCCCTGTGCTATGTGGCTGCTTCCCACTAGCTATCTATTTTACATTTGGTAGTATATATAAGTCCACGCCAATCTCTCACTTCTTCCCAGCTTACCCTTCCCCCTCCCCGTGTCCTCAAGTCCATTCTCTACGTCTGCATCTTTATTCCTGTCCTGCCCCTAGGTTCTTCAGAACCATTTTTTATTTTTTTAGATTCCATGTATATGTGTTAGCATATGGTATTTATTTTTCTTTCTGACTTACTTCACTGTGTATGACAGTCTCTAGGTCCATCCACCTCAGTACAAATAACTCCATTTCGTTTCTTTTTATGGCTGAGTAATATTCCATTGTATGTATGTGCCACATCTTTATCCATTCATCTGTCAATGGACACATAGGTTGCTTCCATGTCCTGGCTATTGTAAATAGAGCTGCAATGAACGTTGTGGTACATGACTCTTTTTTTTTTTTTTTTTTTTACATGACTCTTTTTGAATTATGGTTTTCTCAGGGTATATGCCCAGTAGTGGGATTGTGGAGCACTGTTCTTAATAGCAGAAGACTCTGGAAATGATTTATATATTTCGTCAATAGAAAGCCAGTTGAATCAATTATGGTTAATCTATACAAGAGACAAGTACGCAGCTGTGAAAAAGAATGAGGGAGTTCTCTGTGCATTGATAAGAGACCACCTCTAACATGTACTAAATAATTAAAAAAACAGCGTACAGAATGGTAACATGCCACTATTTGTGTAAACAAGGGAAAAGTATGTCTCCCTATGTCTGCATAGGCACAGAATGTATTTCATATGAAACATAAAATGAAAGAATATAAACAATTATAGTGTCTATCTCTGGGAGAGAAAATGGGAAGCTAGGGGATAGTGTTGAAGAAAACCATTTATATATTATTCTTATAATTGAATTTTATATTGTATGCATGCAATTTTCTATTTAAAAAATATAGTTACAAAAAGCAGGTGTGGAAATATTTAATAGCAGACAAAATAGAATTCAATATGAAAAGCATGAGACAAAGGCAATTTTCAAAAACTGATGAAAGAACATTCCCCTATAAATCATGAATCTATGCATCTAACAATACCTTCAAAATGTATAAAACAAGTACTATGAGAAATGCAATTAAAGACTGATAAATCAACAATTACAGAGAGACACTTCAACATACTTCTAGAAAGTGGTAAATGAAGTAGACAAAAATAATAGTTAACACTTACTGGGCACTTCTTATGTGAGTGGCACTGAAGTATGCTTTTTCATGCATTATCTAAGGCTATAGAAAACGTTAGTAGTAATTTGACAAGTCATATACATATACCATATACATGTACCATAAACACCTTTGTACCTGATAAACACAGAATAAACATTTTTTTCAGACATTCATTAGATATTCACTAAACACCACACATTACGCACCTGCCCCAAACAACCACCAGTACCTCTGAGGTCAACATGGCTGGCAAGACTACAATGAAATGAATGCTATCACTGATTTGGCAACAGCTTTTATGAAGACAAATTTGGCATTATGTATCAAGTATCCATACTCCTTGACATAATTGTCTTTCTGATATTTATATCTTAAATAAATAATCCAAATATGGGGGAAGCATATTAGAAACTTGAATGTCAAAATGAAAGGGAATGATTAAGTATCGTATAACTATTCATTAGAATATTCTTCTGCCATTAAAATGACATTTAATATAACAAGATGCTTAAAATGTTAAAGGAAAACAAGAAAAGTACATTAAATTATGTATATTTTATACAGCTGTTAAAATTAACCCCAATCTTCTTTAATGGGCATATTTTAACTTTCACTTTAGGCAGCATTTTGCTTTGCATCCGCTTCTGCAATTTTCTGTTCATAATTAGCATCTGTTAATGTTACACCAACCTACACATTATTCTACAGAAGAGAACAGAGAAGCCCCAGTTCACCAGAGGTGCTCGGAGTCCATGGCCATGATGGCTGCTTTTCTGCCAGTTAAATATAGCATAAAGGGACTTTCTTTAGGCAAGTTAAATATCCATTAACTTAAACACGGACATTTAGTGGAGTCAAATTTGGCCTCTACATCAGCTCTGGCCAAGATGTAGCAGAGAACTGTGCATGCAGCAGTCACTCCCAGACAAGGTGAAACCCTGAATTTGTAGTTTCTATCGGTAGTTAAATAAACTATTCTTACCTACTTATTAATACTTAAAAGTTGGTAGTTGTTTTAAGGGTTAAAATAGAAGCAAGTTTTCTGGGGAAATAATTCCTTATTTGATACTGTTAGAATCAAACATTTATGTGAATATTGTTTTTTAAAAAAATAGGTCCAAAAGACTCAGCCCAGATCAGCACTGAAGTTATATCAAGAATTAAGTCTGCTTCATGCCAATGAGCTGCTCCTCAGCAGGGGCTGGTTTTGCTACTTGAGGAATGACAACCACTCTGTTGTGTACACAAGAGAGCTGGACGGCATAGACAGAGTCTTCCTCATGGTTCTGAATTTTGGAGAATTATCACCGCTAAATCTAAAGGAAATGATTTCCGATATTCCCACAAGAGTAAGGATAAGGTTAAGTACCAATTCTGCCTACAAAGGCCGTGAAGTTGATACGCATGCTATTACACTGGACAAAGGAGAAGGACTCATCCTTGAATACAACACGAGGAATCTCCTTCATCACCAAACAGCATTCCAAGATAGATGTTTTGTTTCCAACCGGGCATGCTATTCCAGTGTATTGAACATACTGTACAGCTTGTGTTAGGCACCTCTGTGAAAGAGATGGCGACGCTGGCATTCTGTTCTACTGTAAGCATTTGCAGTAACTTCACGTACAGCAGCATGCTGCTGGGTGAACTTTATGCTCGGTAATTAATTCTTAGATATTTCTGTAGCTTGAGTGAAACTGCTTTAGGATAGGTTCTCAAATGTTTTTCAAGAATAATAAAGTGTTTAAAAGAAATTATCCCTTGCAGGAACTTGTAATTTTTTTGAGTTAGCATCAATAAGAGATGATCAGAGCACCTTTGGACTCCAGAATTTTAGAGAGATCTAATGAATTTTAATGTGAGGAATATCATCTTCTTCCATAAAATGCAGGTACAGAAACTGGAGGATGACTTAACTGCTAGAGTATCTAAAAATGTTCACTAGCAAAGAAGCAGGACCTTGATTTATAAACTGTTCAAAGAAAATCAGAGTAAAACAAACCTGTTCTGATGCGGGAAAGGGGAAAGTTCTGCTGTCACCAATCCTTCCTTCACTCCCTTCTCTATGTCCTTCTACAGAGCATGGTTTGAAAACTACTTTCCTAGGTTAAGGGGCGTGTGCATCAATGGAGACAACGGTATAAGCAAGTGAGCTGTATACAAAACAAAATCTGGACAGAGAAGCAAATTTTAAAAATTATTTACTAACTTAAAAAACTCACTTTTGTTAATGTAACTGGAAATATGACTATGAAATATTTCAGTGTGTTTCCAATTTCCACTGAATGCAGCATTTCAGAATTTTAGATATTTCTTAAGATTCTCGAAAACACTGGTGCTGTCAAGTCCAAGTTCCTCATACAGGAATTTAATTTGGGCTGTAATCTAAAAGAAACACATTTAAAAAATTAGATAGAAGGCCTTTGTGGTACAACTCCAGTGTTCAAATCTCTCCTTGTCCATCCATCTTCACCTAACCCTGAAGTCAGCAATTTATGGCAAAGGTACTTTTTATTTGGCACAGAGGCAGAAGGCTCCCAACAACTGAGATTCAACTACTTTCTCTGACAGAGCTCCTGTATCAAGTACCTTTTCTCTTTATTGACTCTGAGTTCCTCCTTCCCCCTCAGGTCTCAGCCATAGACCTGACAGTTGGTGAAGCAGCCGGCACAAACCCTGCTGTAATCACTGAAAGGCTGAGTACAACACATCACTAATTGGGGATCTGTCAACTTAAAGGGGCTTGATAGCATACCTTTTTGTGAGAATCCTCAATCACATGATTGCCTCCAGGCTGAATATCTAAAATAATATTGGGGGCTTGATAACCTGAAAGAGTTAACATATGAAACAATTAGAAGGTTTCGGCCAACTGAGACCCACCCACTTCACCCGGGTCCTTCCAAGCACTCTATTAAAATAACAGCGAAGGAGAAAGGCATAAGCCACGACCACCACCAACAACAAAGACAGGAGAGTTGGGGAGAGCAGTAGAAAACAAATTCTTGAAACAGGAAAAGCAGGAGGAGGCCCAGAGGCAGAGGAAGCTGGATGGAAGAGACTGCAGGGCTACATGGAGAAGGAAGCCAATCGGTCTTATGGAATCTGAGAGCCTTGTGACCTGGAAACACCAACTATAGCAATGGGTGAAAGTGAGACACAGAACTGAATACAGGGCAACTGTCTGGAAACTTGTATGTGAGACCCTCCAACCCTGAGCCCAGAAGGTCCTGGCATGTCTTGGCAAGGAAAAACAGTAAGAGTTCTTGTCTAATAAAATTGAAAGATCTAGAGAAAATTAAAGTTGCTAGTTTGGGCACTGAAGCTGCAGAGCAAAAACTTCAGAATTTGTTTTTAGAGATTCCCAAGAATAACAGCTCAATTAATTTTGTTAAAGAATGAATGATATGATACGGTATGATAGTACACATCCAAGTTATGTAGATATTTAAATTTACTTTTTTCTTTGTGCGTTGCCTACCTTATTTTAATGCTGTCCTTTGAAAAACAGGCGAGGCAGTTATAGTTATTACATTTGCTTCAAATGGGTAGTTGACACAGGAAAAACTGATTTGTCTAAAATCATGGGTGATTGATCTGGTCTGCAGTACTACTCTGAGCAGTACACTGAAGGTGACAGTCCATGTAGCTACGTCCCCTGCTCCCAGGTGCTCTCCTACCTTCCCCGGTGTCCTTAGCATGCTCCACGATGGCTTCCTTGAGTTTCTCAGTATAGTTTACAATTCCTTTCAGAGGTACACGTTCGTCGTTTTCATAAGCTGTGATGTGAATTGAAGGATAATGCTGAAAGAAAAGAGATGTACAAAGAATTTATATTATTCCTTATGGTCCCTTTCCACCTTATGGATTATGAAAAACAATTACCTCCAATTTCTTTTTCCCTAAGTGCTAGAACTTTTTTTCTCATTTGATATTCTTGAGAGAGATGTGGCATCACAATACTAGACTATTTGTTACCTGGAATAACCTTTTCTTGACTAGTGAGACCTTGATCTTATTGAATCTAGTCTCCTGAGCTATTAAGTTGAAACAAACATGGAGTATGAGCAGAGAAGGGGCTGAAAGGTGAGTATTATAAGGAGAAACAATCTAAGTCCTTACTAAATTCCTGCTTTGGCTCGGGTAAATATCCTTTTCATTATTCTCTCATCACTTCAGCATAGTATATCATAATGGTCTTTCACTACCTTAGGTTTAATGTTTTGATAGGGACAGTAACGTTTTATGTAGTTCTTGTGTTTTTCATCAGATGAAGGATTCCCCCACTCTTCTAATTCTTCTAATGTCAGAGGAAGTGTAGTGTCCATCATGGTGTTGAGAACATCCAAGAAAGGTGCCTTAAAAAAAAAAAAAGCCAGAGAAATTTAAACTTCAATTAATAAACTGGTAAAATGAGTTTCAGAAAAATACTATACTTTATGAATATACATGCTCACATCACAGAACAAAGCTCAAGAAGTTATGTACATTCCCAGGAGCCAGATTTATTAGCCAGTCTGTAACCAAGGCCTGTGATTTATAACTGGCTTTTAAGGTATTCAGAATCCTTAAATGACAAAGGATTTATCTTCCAATTTCCCAATTTTTGCCTTTAGTTTTGTTTCTTTTATTCACATAATAAATGCCACCACCTCACATCCATTAGGCTACTATAAGAAAAAAAAGTGTTGGCAAGGATGTGGACAAACTGGAACAATTGTGCACTGCTGGTGGGCATGTAAAATGGTGCGGAGAGTATGTTGGTTTCTTAAAAAATTAAACTTAGAATTATCATATGATCCAGTAATTCTATTCCTAGGTATATATCCAAAAGAAATGAAAGCAGGGTCTTGAAGAGTACACCCCTGTTCACAGCAGTATTTACAATACCCAAAAGGTGGACATAACCCAAGTGTTCACTGATAGATGAATGGATAAGCAAAATATAAATACAATAATACAATGAAATTCAGCTTTACAAAGAAGGAAAATCTGACACCTGCTACAACACAATAAACCTTGAGAACATTATCTAAGTGAAAGAAACCAGTTATAAAAAGACATATATAAAAGAAAAAAAAAGACATATAAAACATTGTACGATTCCACTTATATAGGAGGTACCTCAGTGTAGTCAGATTCATAGAAAACTAGAATGGTGGTTCCCAGGGTCCAGAGGAAGGGGAAATTGGGGAGTTGCTATTTAATGGGTACAGAGTTTCAGTTTTGTAAGATGAGGAGTTATGGAAACTGGTTGCACAACAACGTTGAGTGTACTTAACACTACTGAACTGAACACACTTAAAAATGGTTAAGATCGGGGCTTCCCTGGTGGCACAGTGGTTGAGAGTCCGCCTGCCGATGCAGGGGACATGGGTTTGTGCCCCGGTCCGGGAGGATCCAGCATGCCGCGGAGTGGCTGGGCCCGTGAGCCATGGCCACTGGGCCTGCGCATCCGGAGCCTGTGCTCCACAGTGGGAGAGGCCACAGCAGTGAGAGGCCCACGTACCGCAAAAAAAAAAAAAGGTTAAGATGGTAAATTTTATGTTATTTTACCACAATTAAAACTTAAAAATAAGGGCTTTCCTGGTAGCGCAGTGGTTGAGAATGCACCTGCCAATGCAGGGGACATGGGTTCGAGCCCTGGGCCAGGAAGATCCCACATGCTTCTGAGTAACTAAGTCCATGTGCCACAACTACTGAGCCTGCACTCCAGAGCCCATGAGCCACAACTACTGAAGCCCACATGCCTAGAGCCCGTGCTCCGCAATGAGAAGCCACCACGATGAGAAGCCCACCACTGCAAGGAAGAGTAGCCCCCGCTTGCCACAACTAGAGAAGCCTGCATGCAGGAACGAAGACCCAACGCAGCTAAAAATAAATAAAATAAATTAAAATTTAAAAATAAAACCCCAACTACACATGAATAAACTCAGTTGGACATTTTACATTATAAAAAGGTAATAAATGCTAATTGAAGAAAATCTGAAAATTATCCAAGTTGAAAAAGAATATCACTCATTGGCTTATAACCAGTATTAACACATTTAATAAAATGGGAGCTGCTTTGTTCATATAGCTATATGATCTTCTGTTAACACGTTTTGCAGCTTTCTCTTTTATTAACATTAAGCAAATATGGGCAAATGCAATTCTTTTTGGCTTCCTAGCATCTTAGCTCCTTTTCTGCATTTGGAATATCCCTAACCTTACGAGACAGCCTGCCTCTCACTGTAGAGGAGCTAAATGCCAGATAGTTCCTTTCCCAGCTTTCCCTCAGAGTGAGAGTAGCCACATGACTTAGGTTTACCAATCAGACATAATGGGCTCCAAACTTTGAATGAATTGTGGGATAACTGCGTTACCTCCAATTCTTCACTATTACAAGCAGTGTGGGATAAATATTCTTATATATTTCTGATTATTTCCTTTCTGATTTCTTTCTTTTTAAAAAATTTATTTATTTATTTTTGGCTGTGTTGGTTCTTCCTTGCTGCATGCGGGCTATCTCTAGTTGTGGCGAGCGGGGGCTATTCTTCGTTGAGGTGTGCAGGCCTCTTATGGCGGTGGCTTCCTGTTGCAAACCACGGGCTCTAGGCGCACGGGCTTCAGTAGTTGTGGCACGCAGGCTCAGTAGTTCTGGTGCACAGGCTTAGTTGCTCCGTGGCATGTGGGATCTTCCCGGACCAGGGCTCGAACCCGTGTCCCCTGCACTGGCAGGCGGATTCTTAACCACTGCACCACCAGGGAAGCCCTCCTTTCTGATTTCTGAAAGTCAAAGGTTAGTTGCATTTTCTTTATAATTCTGACATTATTGTCTTTGTGCATAGAGTTTTTTCCCTTCTATACTTAGTATTTCTATTAAAAAACAGATGTACAGATCAGGAATATTTAACACTTATTTACTTAATACAAGCCCACAGTGTATAGCCCACACCCTCAAAAAAAAAAAAACCTGAAAATAATTTACTCTCCATCTTAATCATTATCTTCTAGAATATCTATTGTAGAAGAACAAAATTTGTCACCCCCAGATTACTTCAAGCTGAAAACAATCAAGGCCCAAAAGACTCAGGAAGAAACTTTGATATTCTCCCTAACAGCCTGAAGAATTTAGATAGAGGGTGTATTACAGGAACATCACCAGATAATAAATATGGACTAGCTGTGGTGGGGAAATGCTTAGAGACCAGAGTCCACTCTGTGTCCCATGGTCTCTGCTAACCCAGCAAACATCTGTTTATCAAACTTTTGCTTTTCCACCTCCATGTGAACTGCCTTCTACCCCTTGAAGTCTTACCCCTAACATCCTCTTTCATCTTTAGCTGAAGATGGTGTTTAAGGTGAATAACCATGGCCACCATTCTGGTCATTTTGGTGAGTTACTCAGTCTGCTGGGTCTCTTCCATGTATACATGTTATTAAACTTTTGTTTGATTTTTCTCCTGTTAATCTGTCTCATGTCAATTTAATTCTGAGACCAGCCAGAAGAACCTAGAGGGAAGAGGAAAATTTCTTTCTCCCCTACACTAACCAGGAAGCAGAAGAAAGATGGAGGTGAAATGAGCGGCTATAATTTCATAACTTTGGACATCAGGAAAAGACTATAGAGCCTTTTCAGAACAGGAAAAGATATTTCAATTTAAATATAGAAAAATATTCCTAAAGACCATTAATAAAAATAGAGTATGTGAAAACAGAGAGGCCCTAAATCCAGGACTGAAATGTTGATGGGCAAGAAGAGTCAAAGGATTTCACACATTCCAGAGTCAGTGTGCTTGACCTGACTTCCTGGATCTGGTGTTTCGTATATGCTTTGTCTCTTTTCCACCAACTCTAAATGTTCTTACAAATAAAAAATGATCAGTGGGAATAGCCATTAATATCCTTCAGAGGAAATCCTTAAATATCAATAAAGAACACTGTCAGGGAAGTTCTCCCAGAGCTGTAATTCTGTGCTTCAAATTTAAAAGCTTTGTTATACTCCTATGCTATGGTAAAACTGTAACAGAAAATTTTTCTTAGAGCATCTATTACTTCACGCCTCCCTATTCTGTAAACCGTAGAGGCAGAGTACTTACCTCCAAAGTCACAGCTCTCAGCAGCTCTGGATTAGAATTACACAATGCTCCCACAAGCACCCCTCCAGCACTGAAAGCAGTCAGGGTTGTTAGACTTGGCTGAGAAAAGCCTTGGCCATGAAGTGTCTTAATGCAAGCCTCTAAGTCAGCAAGGCCGTTGAGTTTTTTAGTTAGACGGCCATCAGCATGCCACTGGAGGCCTAACTCACCACCTCCCCTGAAATTAAAGGGCAAAAAAGTTTTAGTGGGGAAAAAATGTAAATGATATATAGGTCAGGGTCAGCACACTACAGTCTGCGGGTTAAATCTCCCCAGAGGCCTGTTTTTGTATGGCCCTTGAGCTAAGAAGGATTTTTACATTTTTAAAGGTTGGGGAAAAAAATATCAACCAGGAATATGCAACAGAGACCATATGTGGCCTGCAAAGCCTAAAATGTTTACTATTTTGTTCTTCAGAGAAAAAGTTTGCCAACCCCTGACACAAACAATCAAAAATTGATTCAAGCCTGTGCTGAGACCTGGGCGTGCAGTGGGGGGCAGCAGGCGTGGGGCAGGCATGGGGGCCTCATGGGCCTGGCACTAATGTCTCGCTTTGTGCCTCCCCGACTCCATCCTCTTCCCTGGCGTGCCGGGCCCTGCCAACCCTGCAGGACAGCCCCGACTTCCTCTCAGAGGAGGACCGCGGACTTAAAGCAATAAATGTAGATCTTCAAAGTGATGCTGCTCTACAGGTGGACATTTCTGATGCTCTTAGTAAGAGAGAGAAAGTAAAATTCACTGTTCACACACAGAGTTCATTGCCAAATTTTAAACAAAATGAGTCTTCTGTTGTTCGACAACACAAGGAACTTATCTGGCTTCATGATTCCTTCATTGAAAGTGAAGACTACGCAGGTTACATTATCCCTCCAAGCACCACCAAGACCCGATTTTGATGCCTCAAGGGAAAAACTACAGAAACTTCGAGAAGGGTCTATGACAAAGGAAGAATTCACAAAGATGAAACAGGAGCTGGAAGCTGAGTATATTTGGCAATATTCAAGAAGACTGGGGTGGGAGGGAGGGAGACGCAAGAGGGAAGAGATATGGGAACATATGCATATGTATAACTGATTCACTTTGTTATAAAGCAAACATTGTAAAGCAATTATACCCCAATAAAGATGTTAAAAAAAAAAAAAAAGACGACCGTTGCAGTGCATGAAGTGTTCCTGTGTTGTGTGGCAGCACACCCCATTTTGAGGAAAGATTTAAATTTCTATGTCTTCCTGGAATATAATCAACATTTGACTGTGCGAGGACAAAATAAAAAAGAGAAACTTGAAGATTTCTTTAAAAATGTGGTTAAATCAGCAGATGAAGTAGTTGTTTCTTGAGTAAAGGATGTAGATGATTTCTTTGAGCATGAACGAACATTCCTTTTAGAATATCATAACCGAGTTAAGGATGCATCTGCTAAATCTGATAGGATGATGAGATCCCACAAAAGTGCTGCAGATGATTACAATAGAATTCGTTCTTCATTATATGCTTTAGGAACTCAGGTTTCTACATATATACGCAAGTTTTTCTTAAAGGTTCAGAACTGTTTGATAAAACCAGAAAAAGTGTCAGCTGATGAGGACCTCAAACTTTCTGACCTTTTAAAATATTACTTAAGAGAATCTCAAGCTGCTAAGGATCTCCTCTATCTAAGATCTAGGTCACCACTGGATTATGAAAATGGTAATAAAGCACTGGATAAAGCAAGAGTGAAAAATAAAGGTGTTCTGTAGGAAGAAACGTCCCAACAATTATGCCGTCAGAAATTTGAAAAAATATCTGTATCTGTAAAACAAGAACGTAGAGATTTTAAGACAAGAAGAGTTGCTGCATTCAGAAAAAATGACTGGAACTGGCAGAGTCAGAACTGAAACATGCAAAGGTAGTGTCATATTAAAGATTTAATAATTTAAGTGACATACTTTAGTAATGAGTCAGTTATGAAACCTTATTCTAATTTTAAAAATAGAGAATCTTAGAAATGAGAGGGATTTTAAAGATCATCTAATTTAAACAATAATATCTATTATAATAGATCTAATGGTTAGCTTTGCAAGACTCTAGTACCTAATATGGAAAAACAGTATCATTTTTTGACTAGTTGTTAAATAAATCTTCCTTAAAAAAAAACAAAACTGACTCAACAAATATGCTTTGAGTGCCTGCTTACTGTTTACCAGACATTGTGCTAAATGCAGGCCTTAAAAATATAAAAAAGTAGAATCCTCTGTCCTGGAGGTCATAATTTTGCGGGGAAAGAGAACAGCTACCAAGCAATGTGGTTGCTGCTATAACAGAACCAGAACCAGAGGAGAGAACATCCACCTGTCAGGTTAGGGGTATATACAGGAGTCAGGAACATGAATGCTTTAAGGAGGTGATATCTAAGCTGAGTCTTGAAGGAAGAATGGAGTTCCCACTAGGGCAAAGAAAGGGAAGGCATCAAGACACAGCATGTGCAAAGGCACAGAGGGGAAAGAGGTTGTCATTTGAAAGCATGTAGCGAGGCTGGATGTGTAGGATGTGCATGTCTGGAGAGCAGGACATGTTTGGGAAGTGATGACAGATGCCACTACAAAGATAAGCCAAATCATTAGGACGTTAAATACTGCACTGAGGTATTTGGATTTTATTGTGGAGATGGGGAAGTGGTAAAGAATTTTAAGCAGAAACATATAATACTAATTGTGTCCTGAAAACAGCTTAAATAAAATGGAAGTTAGAGTGGAAAAAAGGGAGTCCAGCTTAAGAGGCTATTTTAGAAAAACCCAAACTCATGAGAATTAAATGGAAATAATAATGTAACTAAGAAAGTACAGTGCTTAGTTTATCTATTCTAAAAATCCTAAAAATCTGGTGTAAAATCCGAAAAATCTACCCTTTTGCTTTTGGGATTAATTAATATGTTACTGAATCAGGTTCTACTAGCACAGGTTTAAGAATACACAAATTCAACAATACAAATGAGAAAATAAACTTCTGCTCCCCAATATACTGTTATTTTGAACATGCGACAATACTCCAGTACTCATATTCCAGGCAAAATGTGTTGACTCACCGAACGTGACAATATGCTAATATCCATCCATCGTCCACCAACACCCGCCTTTCAGGCCTGAAATTCATTTTCAAATCCATTCCATAAGCTCCATATACATGTACCAGGAGAGGTTTCTTCTGCAAGTCTTCAGAATCCGTTTTATGGAAAATAGTCATTGGCACTAATTTTCCATCCTGGAAATGAAGATTTACTATGCAGGTAAAGAAGTCTTCTCAAACAGTTTTAACCCCAATTTTATGTGCTGCTTATTGATGTTGAGCACCAACTTCATTTAATTAATACAAAAGAGTTACGGTCTCTAAAAATCCCTCAGGTCCTTAATTTTCAGCTACTCTGCTGACCTATAATAGTAACTAGAAAGGAACAGCAAGAGTCTGGCTTGAAAACAGTTTATGAAATGTAGCTTTTCAGGACAGTAAAGTGACTTTAAAGAGTTCTTCACTACTCAGTATAACAATTTTTTTTCTTTCACAACAAGCCAAAATACCTATCAAGGTTAGATATACTAGCACGGTATTCTTCCTATACCTCGGGTTACATATGGGCATTTCTCATCTTTGAATATATACAAATATGCTAATTAAAGAAGTTTTAACAACTCAATTTTCTGTACTCAATAGTCAGAATTCTCAATCATTAAAACCTGAAATCTCTTACTGACCTAACACCCACCCACATCCTCTTCAAAGACCTATTTATTTTTAAAATGTTTAAAAGCAGTTTAAGTTTTATAAATTTTAACATCTAAATTATTTTTAGGGCAAATAACTATACTCCAGTGTAGTTCACACTCAACTGACTTCCTTTCATAGAAAAAGGGTAGAAAATGTTGGTTCTCACCCTGCTTACAGAAACTTAATGAAAAAGCACTAGTTTACATAAGGAAAATAATATAACCAGGCCACTCTCCCTATTTTTTTCATTCCCATTTTGAAAACTTCACTTTGGGGCACTAGAGTGTTATCAAATAAGGAAGAACTCTTCCTCTCATTATTATACCCGTTATGACAGTGTAACTGAATTTTCACCGTAACTGAATTTTCACTTCTCAGTAAGATTCATTCTTATAAAATGATGCAGATTTATTTCTATAAAATAATCTTGTTGTGTTCATCTTCCTGCCTCCTACCCAACTTCACTTAAACAAGCAGAGAAAAGCTTGTTGGTTGAAAACTTATGAAAAGGAAGAGGTAAGGATGGTAGCAAGTCCCGTGATGGCCTGAATCCCTGAGTTCATCAGCAGTGCAAAATGCCTGTAGTTACAGCAGCTTCCCTTTAGCAGTTGTTTCCTTCTTTCCTAAGGTACGAAGAATCCCTTGGCTCTCCAAAAGCTTAGCTTCACTGTTCTTTCCATTTGGGGTAAAATTACAACATTTTGGGAGATTGGTATAAATCCCATCTTTGTAAAACAAAACAAAGCCTAAACATATGTATTTTGTTGACAAAACCCCAAAATCTGGAAGGTGATAATGTGTTAACAATGATTATTTCTATGCAGTACAGCAAATAGGACTGAAAAGTAGTCATTTAAACTTTATACATTCTATATTTTTGTATTTGTTCTAATAAGCGTGTATTGCTTTTATAAAGTAGTTATTAAAGTATTCTTTGCTTCAAGATATTTTTTAAAAAAATCAGTGAATTAAAGAAAAAATTCACAAGGAAAAAAGGCTTCTGTTTTGATTCATTCTTTGTCAGTACATGCAAAATTATCTGATGTATGATGTGCTAAGCTCTGAGAATTCCTTAAATTCAAGGCCATGGTTTATGTATTAATTTGTTCCTCACTTGCTCAAATTTTCTTCTCTACTTACTACCTCCCCAACCTCCCACTGCCCCCGGACAATCTTCCCTCTTTTACGCTAGACTTTGGCCATACTGTTCTCCTTTATACTTCTTGAATGCATTATTTCTCCCTCAATTCAGGGCCTCTGCACAAAACAGAATCCTCCTTCCCCTTTTCTAGCTTAACTCTTGATCATCTTACTTCCTCAGAGAAGCTTTCCCCAATTTCTCCAGACGAGGTAAGGTCCCTTTACCATATGTTTCCACTGTACTCAGTACGTCTTCCTTGGCAGCAATCAGTACATTAGTAATTACTTCTTCAAAATCTAGCATCTTCCCCACTAGATTTAACCTCCATGAGGGCATGGAGTCTATATTAGTCTAGTTCACTCTAGTCAATTGCTTACTACCTTCATAATTTTTGTCATAACTACACAGAAACTTGATTATTTTCTTCTTGAAATCAACTTTTAATATTCAAATATACACAACACATGAAACCAAGGGCTTGCTATGATGGTTATAAATTTTCGAATCCATGTTAAAATAAATGCATGAGTATCAGAAGTTAAAAAAAAAAGTCCATGTACCCCCTAAAATCATTTGGGTCTTGCTGTGGAGTGTGAGATCCACTTTACTAAACTGTGCTAATGTAATCCCAGCAATTGCACAATACTTGACAAATAGTATCCTTTCAACAAACAGAGGCTGACAGTGGGGATCACAAAGACTTACCTCGCTTTTGGCTTCTATACGTAAAACACGACTAGTCTTTGTGATTGGGTCTTCATGTCCAGTTTCCTCAAACAGTTTACCTTCTGAAAACTTATACGTGTAATACTTAGGGGGGCGTATAGGAGAGCAAAGCTGAAAGGGGCAGTTCTTTGGGTCTGAATTTGTATCCATTATGAATCCACAGGCCCAAGGTGGGAGCTGAAGAAATAAAAGTTATTTTTACTCTTTATCTAGACACTAAGTATTATTAATTAAATTTCTGGGTCTGCTCCAAACAAGATGATGTGGACATCAAATTTATTTTTATCCATTATCACATAATGCCTCATCTAAGGGTTACTTCAGCACAACAAAAAATATTTCAAGTGAAAAACAAAACGCTATGCAAATGACCAATAAAATAAGGAAAAAGTACAGGAAAATGGTTTATCATGAATCTAGATTTACATGAAGTCTCCTTCAATAAAAAAGTTTATTTTGGGGGTATATAAACTTGGGCAATGAAACAGCAAAATGATTAAGAATAACAGCAAATCAAGTAGTAATTCCAGAACCCAGAAACATCTCCAAGATCTCTATTCTCTATTCTCATAGAACACGATATTTCTCACGTGTTTTTAATAATTTATCCAGCAGCCCTTACTCTGCTGCCTGGACAGCAGAAGTGATGACAGTTATTATTCCAGGGCTACAAACTGGCTCAGCAGCACTAAAGCATTTACAATTTGTTTTTAACTTTAGCTCCCAGGGTAACCATTGTGCAGAAGAAAACCTTTCCCGCACATCCACTCTGAGAGACTCACAGCTATTACGCTTAAGATTCTTAACTTTAAGAAAAAAGGAAAGAAATCAAAATTTATTCTCTCAGAGCAGCAGGGTCCAGCCTCAAACCTTCCACTAACATCCCTCTTACACCTTTTAAAGAACTCTAGTAAGCAGGCTGACAGTGTGTTAGAAATGGTACTGAGAGTCAGAACATTAAAAGAAAATTGCCTTTCTTTTCCTGAGTAATTGTAGAAAGAGCAAATTCCTTAGAAAATCAGAGGTCTTGGCACAGCAACGTCACTGGTGGGCACTATTTAGAAAGGGTAGGTGGGGGATGTATGCATAAAGAGTGTACCATTTAACCTGTAGAAACTATAGCCAAAGAGCTTATGTTCACAGAGCAAATTCCTTGCAATTAATCCAAAGAATCCACTGCCCTGAAACACCAGGGACATAAATTTGCAATGTCTCTCTAAAAGAGTTCCTAATTTATTCTCCTCAGATTGTGGGTTATTTTCAAGGATAATTTGTTTATTTAAATATAAGCCATAACTAGAAAGAAAAATGTAATCATGAAAGTTGGGAAATCTGGTAGCAAAAGTGAAACGAGTAAAAATTGAGACCTCAGTGGGAAAAAAAGGAAGAAGCATTGCTATTAACCTTGTAACAGAGGCCTCAGATTGAGGGCACAAGGCTCCTCAGCCCTCAGGGGTACAAGTTTTTCTCCCCTTTGGTGACACTTTAAAACATTTTCCATGTGACTCATGTAGTAAGTTTAGTTTTTTTGGTTTTTTTTTAGTAAGCTTAGTTTCTGATTAAATGGTTCCAATAAATCAAAAAGTCTTTTGGGTGTATTTCTTAAACTAATGGGACCAAGGTTAAAGTTTTAATCATAACAAAAACTGTTCCAAGGCTATGGACTTTTTAAAGTTTGTCCAGCTGATATAGAGGTATTAACTATCTCAAGGATATCTTCAGCCACATTTCCTATTGAGATAAGCCTGCAGTATCATCTATGTATATTAATGAACAGAGCCTGAGAAGAATTATAAGCTGGCCAGGTGATATGCCGATATTCCTTGAGATATTTAACAGAAACAGGTTTAGTTTAAGCATTCTACCAGCTAACCACAGTCATTTCATCAAAAGAATGATTAGGACATACATGCTGAAAGAAAATCAGCCCAAGCATGCAGGCTGCTCCAGATGAATTGATGTTAGCACAAAGCAAAACATTTCCTAATTTGCTTTAATTAAATATCATAACCAAATAATATATCATAACTAAAAACATCACCAGGAAATACTGATGACATGATGACCAAGGATATGAGGCAATATATTAAGGGCTTCACATTTTCTATTGCTGAGATTGAGTTTATAAAGCTCTTTTAGTCAAGTGCGCACTGGGCAGAGATGTTACATACAGAAATACTTTATAATCCACTCACAGTATGGCTTACAGATGTCCTTCGTATATAGCACTGTCTGTGCATATTAATCAGTGTTATCCAGTTCATAAAAAGGCTCTGATCTATAGAATTCTCTTTAACTAGCACCTGGTATATAATATAGTATTTGATTCCATGTGATGATGACTCAGAACATCATACTCATATCATAATAGGTACTACAGGTTGGGAAAGGTCAAGGAATAAAGAAATAAAGGATACAGAATAAATGAAAGACATGATGTTTGTGTTAATGGAAGTTAAAACAATGGAAACTGAAGCATATCTTAAAAATATAAAAAATATAAAAGGCCATATTTACTTAGAAATTACATCTTAGCAAAGTCTCATGACATTCCTAATTCTGAAAGAATTTTGTTATAATAAATGCATCGCTAGAAATTATATATTTTCTCCCATCCCTATTCCTATAGACTACAATAAGAACAGATGCTCTGCCAGTTTCTGGATTGAAGATGTCTGAATTTGGCATCAATTAGCAAGTGAAAAGACACACTTTTGAATTCAGTAGATGAAAGCAGTAACAAAATTGCTGGAGTTAAAAATCACCATTTTTGTTTTAGGACATTTATACAGCCTTCTAAGGCACAAGACATTACATTTGATAATTTGATAATTTGATTTCATGAAGTAGATGGAAAATTTTGCTTGTTTTATTTAGGCCCTAGTTATTTCTTATTTATACCACTGTAACAATCTCAAAACTAACCTCTATGCCGCTTATCTCTTGGTGCTTTGGTGTACTCTAACACGGCTGCCCGATAACCTCATGAAGTACAGCTTGACTCCTTAAATTATTCCCCTGTCCGCACACTTCACGTTCCCCTCTTCATAATTTACGCATAAATTCACCACCTTGACAGTCAAAGAATGTCAAATCATAGCTTCATCACCTAGACATTTATTCTGCTTCAATAAAAATGAATTATTAGCAGTTTCCTGAACATTTTCTGAACTTCTCCAGCTTAGAGCTTCATTTGATGGACTTTCTCAGCCTAGAATACCATTCCCTTCCCCACCCATCAAAATCCTATCTATCCTCTTTGGTTTATCTCAAATTCTACTTCTCCTCAAAGCTTTCCTGGGCCCTCTTCCTTTCCTTTGGACCTCACAGCACATTTTATGTTTCTGATCCCACTTATTTAAACCCATCTTATACTTGATCTTTGTGTACTAGTCTAATCTCATGATAAACTGCATTCTCCTTAAGGCCTGATATTTTGTCCTACTATCTTTCCATTCCAGAGCGCCCAATACAGTACTTTGCACACAGAAATTTGATAAACACCCAGTGAATTTACTGGAATTGCATTTTAACAAAAATTGTGATAGTACAGATGGGGAGGTACAAGTGGTCTGTTTGCTGGTCACACAACTCCATATCAAGCAAAACAGAGGGCTCTCTTCTTTTCAGTGCATGCTATCTAAAGTCACATATTAATGCTGCCTTAAAACTGGGCAGTAACGTTACCGTTCACCAGTTTTAGCAATAAAATTGGCAAAGAGATGATGAAGACATGAGAATGCAGTGGCAGAAACATAGTAGCAGAAACACAGTGGGTATGACTACTATCCCCACTGGGGGTGTGGGATGGGAACAGGAGGCAGTGGTTAGGCACCAGCTGCCAAGTTGGCCTCAGTTATTACTATATCTAATTGTAGAGACATGTGATATAGAGATAAGCAGAAAGAGAAATATAATGGCACTTTACCTCTGAAATTCATGCTATAAGACAGTATTTTTAAGTAAAAGTGCACAAAACGGAAGGTCCTCTAAGTAATTCTAAAACAAACCTCCTAAACCTGATAAAGACCCAATATGCTAAATTCCATTTAAATTAATTTCCTTTTAAGAAAAAGTATATTGGTATTATTCAAAATTTGATGTTCTGTTAATAAACTGCATATATTTTGACTAATGTATTATCTTTCGAAAATTAAACATACCTTTAGAGACCGAACTGAATCGTCAGCCAGACCAATCACATTAACATAAAGTAGATTGCTATGCTTCAGGAATAGAACACAGTGATCCTTAAACATGTCCAGGTCTACAACTTTGGTATTTCTCTTCATTGTGAAAAATAAATCCCAATTCATAATAGCAGGGGTATCAGCTGCTGTTCTCATTAGCTGTGTGGAACAAAATTAGAAGAGATCTAGGTACCAGAACATGATTACTACTGCATCCAGAAATGAAACCACTGAAAACCAGACCATACTCGTCTTCACTGTTTTATGAAGAGCTGAAGGAACTAACTCTGCATCAGGGCTGAAGTGTGAACATCACCGTATGAATGAGCCCAGGCTAGCCTGCTGGGTGGGTATAGCCCAGTGCTTAGCTGCCTGGTCAACCAATGGACATTTGAGTGAGAATACTGACAGCTAGTTGACTGTGGAACTATCAATGAGCCTAGCCAAAACCAGTAAAAGAACTGCCTGAGATCAATCCAAACTGCTGACTCACAAAATCATAAGCTTATAAAAGTTTTTTAAGCCACTAAGTTTGGCTTTGATAACTAATATATTCAGGATAGAGTATGTTTTCATTTACTAACCTTTTTAGGTACAATTAAAATATGAAGAGGTATTAGCTCTAAGGGAAGAGAAAGGGGATTGGTTCTACATAGGAAGATAGCATTAGTTTTTACAATACCCAAAGCTTACAAAACAATAAACTTTTAGAGCAAGAAATGTTGATGTTAGTGTAACACTCCCTAAGAGCCTAAATGGGGACCAGGAGGATACAGGATTTACCTTGAATTCTGTAGGCTCGCCAACATTAGTGAGAATGTATAATTCATCATCTCTGTGTTCTACGTAGTAAAGGACCCCGTGTATTCGCTTCTGGATAAGTACTGGTGGGTCCCAAGGGCTCATGCCATCTATCAACCACACCTCTGAAGTGGTCTTGTTCATAATATTCATGGTGAGAAAACGACTGTCTTTTGTAAGATAAAGGAAAACAAAAAAGCTGCACAGAAGAAAGAGGGAGAGAGAGATACGAAAACCCAATAAATTTCAAATGCAGGCTATCTTGTTAATGACAATATCTCACTGGTGTTCAGTATATATATTAATTTATAATGCAGATAGAAAATAAAAACTCCTTAGTGAATACTGCTTATAAAAACTGGCTATTATATCTCTCATTTCCTCCCCAAAGGCATTCAAAATAATTTTTCTCTAACATTTTATTATAAAAAATTTTCAAACATACAGTAAAGATGAAAGAAATGTAAGGTAAATACCGATATACCTACCACTAAGATTCAATCATGGCTAACATTTTGTTATATTGTCTTTATCACATATCTATCAATCCATCTTTTTTTAAAAAATGCATTTCAAGGTAAACTACAGACATCATCTAACTCTCAATCACATTAATAGATTATAGGGCTTTTTCCTGAGAAGAGGAAATAAACTTCCTAGAGGAGATATGTAACTGTAGGGAAGAAAAGGGACACAGAGTTTCCTTTGTTTTTCTTCTCTGTGCATGTTGGATATCCTTTTTCCTACTCTCCTAGTTTTTACAACAAAACAAACAATAGGAAGAAAAACCCTCACAATCTCACTAACCTAACACATTTTTTAAATTAACTATTTTAATTTTTCGATTTTTCCTTCTAAGGCTTAATTGTATCTTATACATGTCTTTTTTGTGTGTGTGTGGTACGCGGGCCTCTCACTGCTGTGGCCTCTCCCATTGCGGAGCACAGGCTCCGGATGCGCAGGCTCAGCGGCCATGGCTCATGGGCCCAGCCGCTCTGCGGCACGTGGGATCCTCCCGGACCAGGGCACGAACCCGTGTCCCCTGCATCGGCAGGCGGACTCCCAACCACTGCGCCACCAGGGAAGTCCTATACATGTCTTTAAATAGATGTAGTTATTTAAAAAATATAGATGCAATTCTGGCTTCTGCATTTAGGATTTTTTTTTTTTTTTTTTTTAATTGGCTGCGCTGTGTGGCACATGGGATCTCAGTTCCCCAACCAGGGATAGAACCTGCGCCCGCTGCAGTGGAAGTGCAGAGTCTTAAGCACTGGACTGCCAGGGAAGTCCCTGCATTTCTTCTTACACATATTATCATCTTCCCCTACATTAGTTATACAGTCTGTGATCATTATTTTTAATGGATACATAATATTCTATTGAGTTGAATTATCATAATTCTTAAAAATGTAGATTTTAATGTTTCATTGTAATAAATATAAAAGGGAATATGTCATGAAGACAGTTTCCCTCTCCCTAACTTAAAAAATAAATTAATTTGGTTGTGCTGGGTCTTCTTAGTTGTGGCTGGTGGGCTCCTTAGTTGCAGCCAGTGGGCTCCTTAGTTGCGACTCACTGGCTCCTTTAGTTGTGGCATGTGTGCTCCCTAGTTGCAGCCAGTGGGTTCCCTAGATGCAGCAGGCAGGCTCCTCAGCTGAGGCTTGCCACCTCCTTAGTTGTGGCATGAGAACTCCCATCTGCGGCATGCATGCGGGACCTAGCTCCCCACCCAGAGAACGAACCTGGGCCCTCTGCATTGGGAATGCAGAGTCTTAACCACTGCACCACCAGGGAAGTCCCTCTTTCCAACTTTTATAGTTATTTCCTTAGGATAAATTCTTAGTAACAGAAATACTGTTTTAATGATTAAGTATTTTTATGACTCTTGATCAATATAATCAAATACTATCCCAAGAGCATTACACTAATTCATATTGACACACTGGATGCCTTTAAATATTCTACCTACATGTTTCCTTATTACAAAAGTAATTCATACTGAAAATACTAAAGAATATAAAGAAGGACGATAACCCTGAATTCCACTCCCCAGAGATAAGCATTTTGGTAAAATTCCTTTTGTACTGGATTACATTACCATGTTTGTCAATTTTATTTCTTTGCAGTGTGTCCATTTTAAACTTGGTGATGTAGTTTACATTATTGGTCTATAACCATCTCTTTATAAATTAAGGACATTAACTTGTCCTTTTGGTTGAAAATACTTTCCCCCATTTTGTCATATGGATTTTTTTTTTCATCTTTATTGGAGTATAATTGCTTTACAATGGTGTGTTAGTTTCTGCTTCATAACAAAGTGAATCAGTCACACACACATATGTGTCATATGGATTTTAATTTATTTGTTTACAATAGTTTCTGACATAAGAGTCTAATATTTTAGATAATCAAGAATATTGGTACTAACCCTTGTAATTTCTTCTATTGATTTTATGCTCTGGAAATATTTCAACCAAGCTGAGTGAAATACATATATTTTCACCTAGGGTTTTTTTTTTTTTGATGGTTTTATTTTTACCAATAGATCCTTTAAATCTTTTAGTAATGTACGCTAATGTACAAAGCGATGAAAATTATTTTCGTCCAAATATTCAATATTCACATTCTAGGGTCTGTTTTAGGGTTATCCTGGTCTCTTTTATTGGTCTGTCAATTTGTATTATTTTAACTGTTGTGCTTTCACATGTTTTAATATATTGTTGTAAGGCAGATCCCCTGCCCTATCTTACTCTTTATTTTCAACACTTCTTTTGCTACTTTTATCTACTTATTTATGTGTAATGATGACACAGGTAATCAAAAGATAAATTACTCAGTCAATTATCTGGCAGACATGTGGTTACAGGGAGGTGAGAACACAAGCATCTCTGTAAGTAACAGTTTTCTTAGAAAGAGAAGTAAAGTTGTGGTAACTACCAAGCAAAAACCTACAGTAGATACACAAAATATAAAGAGAAGGGAATCAAACTACATAGCAACATGGAAAATCATCAATTCATTAAGGAAGACAGTAGGAAAGGAAGAACTGGGAACTATTGATCCAAAGCAGCTGGAAAACATGAAAAAGATGGCATTAGTAAGTCTTTAGCTGTTATAAATTACTCTAAATGTAAATGAATTAAATTCTCCAATCAAAAGGCAAGAAGTGGCTAAGCAGATAAAAAAAGAACTAACTATATGCTGCCTACAGTAAGAGATTCATTTCAGTTTCATGGACATACATAGGGTCAAAATAAAGAAAAAGACATTCCACACAAGTAGAAACCAAGAGGGAGCAAGGGTAGCTATACTTGTATCAGACAAAATAGACCTTAACTCAAAAGCTCTAACAAGAGATAAAGAAGGCCACTACATAATGACAAAGGTGTCAATTCGTCAAGAAGATTTATAACAAGCATAAATATATATGCACTCGACATCAGAACCCTCAAATATATTAAGCAAATATTAACAGATCTGAAAGGAAAATAGACAACATAATAATAGTAGGGGACTTTAGTAGCCTACTTTCAACAATGGATAGATTATCCCGGCAGAAAATCAGTAAGGAAACCTTGGACGTGAACTATACTTTAGAACAAATGGATCTAACAGACATATACAGAACATTCTGTCCAACAGCAAAAAAAAATAAAAATACCATTCTTCTCAAGTGGACCTGGAACATTCTCCAGGACAGATTATGTGTTAGGTCACAAAATAAGCCTTAACAGGAAAAAAACTGGAAAATTCACAAATATATGGAAATTAAACAATACACTCCTAAACAACCAAAGGGTCAAAGAAGAAATCAAAAGGGAAATAAAAAAAAAAACCTTGAAGTAAATGAAAATGGAAATACCACACACCAAAATCTAACAGATGCAGCAAAATCAGTTCTAATAGAGGCATTTATAGCAATAAACACTTACATTAAGAAAAAAGAAAAATCTCAAACGAACTTCACACCTCAAGAAACTAGAAAAAGAAGTAATTTTGGCTAACCTTACTTGTGAGAGCAGAATACTGAAACCTGGGGATCAAAGCAAACACAGTAAAAAAAACAGTTCAGTCTTAGAAGTTCTACGAAGACCTTTATTACATTTTCTCTACTGGTATGCTGCTTTTCCCTCTTGGTCCTTCCCTTTGGATTAGGGCTGTTAAGTACAGTTGACCCTTGAACAACATGGATTTGAACTGGTGGGGTCCACTTATACACAGATTTTTCTCAATAAATACATACCACACTACCACACCATCTGCGGTTGGTTGAATACTCTGATATGGAACAGTGGTTAAAGAGAATACTCTGATATGAAACAGTGGATAAACAGTGAATACTCTGATATGGAACAGTGGATAAAGATATGGAACAGTGGATAAAGAGGGTCAACCGTAAAGTTACAGGTAGATTTTCAACCACACGGGAGTCAGTGCTCCTAACCCCCAGTTGTTCAAGGGTCAACTGTATTCAGAATCGACAAACTAATCTGTGCTTTAGAGATCAGATGCCAAACTAGGTTTAAACATACTTAATTATGGTTAATTCTTTTTGGGGTAGAAAAAGCATACTAGAAGCCAAAAATCAAGAATCTTAAATGTATGTATAACTCAATCTTAGAACTTAGGATAGTAACAACATATGGCAATTAAGTACCTTATTCAAGGGTATGACTCACAGGGTCAATTTTGAGTTTTATTCACAAGATGTGAAATGGTTCACAATCATAAGTCATTGATACAATGTAATAAATTACTAGCTTAAACTGTCATCTCCAAAAGATATCCTTGACAAATGACACATAAAGTAGTGGATCGTATGAATAGCTGGTTCTAGTAAATTCTCATTAAAACAATCATCATCAGAAAAAAGCAATGACAGCATTACTGAACCCAGAATGTTAGTTCTATGGGTTGGAATAATACAATTTCTCCAGACCTCAAGTTCTTTATATAAACTGGGTGTTGTATAAGATTTTCTTTAAGGTCCTTGTCAGCTCTGAGATTTTATTAAGTGAAGGGTTACTTTTCTTGTTTGGGTATCAATTTTACTGTCATAGATTTGGTGTTAAAGATAATTTTTCTCTCTTGAAAAATCTGTTCAGACATTGTCCAAATTATACTGTAAGAGGTGACAGGACCCTGGTGTTAAGAAATAATTTATCATAAATCATTTGGAAAAGTGTATCTGGGTAAGAGTTAAGGGATTTTGCCAGATAAATTTATTATCATTTCCTCCCAAGCATGGTTAAGTGGTAATATGAGGCATAAGTCCTGAAGCAAAAAGAATTAGCTTTAAGGAGGAATTACCAAAGTATTGGGGAAAGTAAAATTTAAAGACCAATGTATATCATGGTTCAAAGCAAGCAATTTAAAATTCAGGTAACCTATATGAAATAAATGGTGAATTCTGTGTAACTGGCACCATGGTTATTCTAGTTACGACTTACAAGAGATTCATAATTGCTGCATGGAAACCATATTAAATGTTTAATTAACAACTCCTCTCATGTGTCAGTACAGAAAGAATGTTAGTGACTCAGCATTTGAATCTAATGATATATTTGTGTTCACTCTGAAGTTTGAATGTAACTAATTTCCAAATTTGAATCTAAACCACTTATAAAAGAATGCTTATGCTCCTCTTAGCCTTATTATATCTGATTCCAGCCAAAATCAATGTTTTAAGTCAACCAAAAGCAGCACTTTAGATAACTAGAGAAATATTCTGAAGAAAAAGACTTAATTGCATTGTTTTAGTACCTTGGGTCTTTTTCTGTGTAAAAACGTTCATTACGCCTGTTATCACCAAAAGTGGCTCGATATACATCATGACAGCGAAGGTTCCTCTGGAAGGTGTAGAATAAAACATCTTCATCTTCTTCATCCTTTACCCATTCTAAAAGAAAATAATTAAAGAATTATATATATCCACCTATTTACAGTTTAAAAAAAAAAAGGCACAGTGCATTCTAATTTTGAGTGCCAAATCGAAGAGATGTGCAAGTTTATCCCTGGAAATCTAAATCTAACATAGGTTTGACTATGTCTAACCCCGTTATTTATAAGCCAGAGATATTTCCAGAGAATAAGATACTACTACATCAATTCTAAGTTTTCAAGTAGTTATTAGTCTCAGGGTACTCAAGTTTCTAAATAAGAGATGAATATTCAATATTTAAGAAAGACTTTGGTAAAGTCACATTTGCTTTCAGGAGATGAATTATGTTTAGATCTACAACCTCTAAATTTGAGGAAATTTTGGACCATTTTCTCTCATGCCTAAATGTTTTCTTCCTGTTTTCAAGCCACAGGATATCTCAAACTACCAAATTGGTGTTTTCTAGATCTTACCAGAGGCTGTCAATGAAAGTTTTCACACAATTACATCATGACTGCCACCTGGCTGACAGTGACTGTAAGACATTATTGTATAGTATGCATTCTGATTTTAGAGAGGTTAAAATGTACAAGAGGGATGCCTTAGAATCAATTAGATACGGTATAATTTCTATTCACTGCAAAAGCATTTAGTTATTAAACAATGGGGACATTTATGGCAGAAAATAAAAAGGGAGGATAAAGTATAAACATATATATCACTCAGTGATAAATGATAAAATTTAAAGTTGGTTCTATTGGTAAAAATATCGTAGCTTTTATTGAATAAGTTAGTTCATCGTGTTCCAGAGTTCCTTGGTAGTGACCCTGGGCAATGTGCTATAATGGCTTAACAAGATGATGTGAAATGAAAAAATCATACCCAAGCTTAAAGTTGAATAAAATATTAAGAGACAATTTATGTGAAAATGTACTCTAAATAATAGCAAAGAATTACTGATATATTAACATATACTGTACAACCTGGACTCCGATTACAATACTTTTAAAAACATGAACATGAATTTGGATATTTAACTAAAGAAGGGAAGGTCTCCCGAATAAGAGGCACAGAGGAAGGTATGGAGTCCACAGGGATAAACAGGTCAGGAATTCATCCTCTCATTCACTCATGTGAGCAAGTAAAAATGTTTGCAAAGTGTGGACAATCCTCTTTACTGTTGCCTTTTCAATGTAGAAGACTGTTTTGGTTGGTGGCTTACCAAAACTGGACACATTTGGGAAAGAAGCTTCCATTACAGGTTGATCACTGAGCTTCACAACTACACAGGTAGATGCTTCAGAATCTTCAGTTCTTATCTTGGCAGCTACATATTTTTCATCAGGAGCAACTCTGATACAATCAATGAAGGGTTGCTCTAATTTAAGTTCCTCCAAATTGAACAAAACTTCATAATTATCACTGTCTGCTGCATAAAGAAAAGGATAAAGGAGATAATTCCACAAAGTATAGTTCAAAAAATTTTAAACGGTATTTCAATGTTTTAAACTAGCATTCCGCTTCTGTAAGAGGCTACATTTTGGCATCTTTGAACACTGACAGCAGTTTGATGTGTACAGAAAATGGCATTAGTATTTAATACTACCCTACGCTATTCAATATTATTCAATGCATCAACCTACGTGATGTTACTTGATAGATATAGTCTAATATTTGTAGACCATATAGAACCTAGAAAAGTAAGAAAACGTTAAGTGACCCTGAATAGTCTATACAGTGCCTAGCACAGTATCCAGGATTTGGTAGATGCTCAAAAAGTGCTGGTTCCCACCTCCATTCTCTCTGCCAAGGCTTTTGAATGTAGCTGTTAATTATATCTTAGGTAAACCCAGAAATTTAAAAACTACTCATTTAAAAAAAGAGAAAAAAATCAGAAATTGAAAACAGATATTTTCTATACCTTTGAAAAATCAATACCAAATTTCCAATGAAAAATGTGAAACCTGAAAAATCAGATATTTCTTAAAAGGAAAAACTGTTTTGTACCTTCTTCATCTTTGGAACGAACCAAACAGCAGCCCTCTTGATAATAAACAAAACCACCATGTTTAATCTGACAATGAAAAGAAACAAATGGTTTATTTAATTACAATTTATTCAATAATTTAAAAACAATTTAAGTAATTGTTCAGTGATCTGACTAGTCAAGATGAAGAAATGAGATCTTTTATAAGCAAACGTGTTGCAGTCTATGAATGAACATATAAAAAATACAAAATGAATCACTTTTTACAATATAGTGATTAAAATATGGTTTTCATATGTTTACAATCAATCACTGGAGGAGTTTCTAATACATAAATGTAAGAGGCAACAAAGAGAAGGCATTAACGAAACCTACGTCAGTTATGACTGTACAAACCACTTTAGCTTTACTTCTGGAACATCTGACAATTAACAGAGATCAAGTGGCATCTTTAAGATAATCCAAAATGATGCAGATGTGGAAACTGTGACTTAGACTAGTCTGAAAACCCAGTCAATTACTTTCTGAGAGTCTTTCCTTTAAAATATGCTGTCACTGCCAATCGTCCACGGTTTGATCTGATTTTACACAAAGCATCTCACCCTCTGTGAGGGTGATAGATAGAGACAATTTAAGATTGAAAGACTATTACCAATATATGAATCATGCTCTTGTCTAATTCCTACATATTAAATGCGACTGACTGATATGATTTCAGGTAACTTAAGACAATTACTACTTGCTAGTTAGTGGCATAATCTGAATCTGGAATTCCTCATCCTTAACCTATTGCTATTTCCATTCTAGTACGTATGTAATTTTCATTCATAAGCTGTGGTTCTGTTTTCCAATCTTACCGAAAAATTTTCAACATGCAAGTTCAATCTGTTTCAACTGAATATTTATGACTGTGGTAAACACAAAACAGTCAAGCAAATACTTGGATTTCATGGTATTGTACTATTTAAAGTGAATTTTCTTTTATTAAAAAAAGTACAGATAGAACAATCAAATAATTTTCAAGTAATAAAACATTATGAGTTAGTTTCATTTGAACTTCTCCTTGGGAGTACTTAAAAAATTTAAAAACAGAATTGGTTGTTTCCAAAAACCAGAATTAACATTATATGCTTGGAAATTCATCTTGGCTTTGATCTTTATAATTTATTTAAAGGACCATACTCAGCTTACTCTTTGTTCTTTAAGTTTTTCAGCATATTTTAAAGGCCAAAAGCAGTGTAATTTTGATGTGGGATTATGTTTATAAATCACAAGGTATTTTATTTGTATCCTGACTGGTAATATCAGATTTAAAAAAAAGGATATGATATCCTACCTCTGCATTGATGATTTCGTATTCTTCTTGTGGCTGTGTTTCTAATTTTGTTCTCACTTTTTCAAATGCATCCATGTTTTCTGAGAGGGATTTTTTGTTTTCTTGTTTAATAGGCAAAAATTCCTGGAAAAAGTTTTATCAGTATGATCATAATATTTCAACTAGGGAGAAAACCTTTGCTTTTTAAAGGTAATTCTTATTTCCTTTTCATTCAAGTACTACAACGTTAGGTCTATACCTATGAAATAATATGCATTTCACAGATCTTAAATGTTTCATAAGCTCAATAAATTATTTCCTCTTTTTCACTTAAAAATGTAAACAAGTAAGGTGGATACTTGATGACTATACTATTAATTCAAATGGCTAAGTCCTCAAGATGCAGTAGTACTAAGAAGCGCTGGAAAGTCTTCAGAAATATTATGAGAAAGCAGTAAAGGAAATCCTATGAACATTTACATATTTAATAGCCAGGTGTGAGAAGTAAAAGTCTACTGAGTTTTATAAAGTACTGAAATACCTCCTAAAAAGGGGAAAATGTCAAAGGGAGAGGAAGACATTATCATTATTAATAAATGTTCACTATTATTTTATTCACAGCAAGAGTTATGACAAAAAGTTTTTCGTACTTTATATCTTCATTAGCCATAATTTTTCTTCTCATGGAGATAAGGAATCCTCCGCATAGAACTGTTTATTAGCTCAAAAGGCAAATTAATGCTTTATAAAACAGAGCTTCTCTTTGAGGTTAAAAAAATATATATATACTCATCTTCAAAAAGGAAAAATAATGGAAAATTAACAAGTAGAGATGTAGGTGAAAGCTAAAATAAAGCACTCAGTGTCTTATTAGGAGTATCTAATAAGCTAACAGCTTAAGTAAGTTGATCTCTGGTGAGCATATAAATATCATATGAATTATTAAAATTTGGATAAGGCAAAACCTTAGTTGTCAAATTAAAAAAAGGGTTGAGGGGCTTCCCTGGTGGCGCAGCAGTTGAGAGTCCGCCTGCCAATGCAGGGGACACGGGTTCGTGCCTCGGTCCGGGAAGATCCCACATGCCATGGAGTGCTAGGCTCGTGAGCCATGGCTGCTGAGCCTGCGTGTCCGGAGCCTGTGCTCCGCAACGGGAGAGGCCACAACAGTGAGAGGCCCGCGTACCGCAAAAAGAAGAAAAATAAATAAATAAAGGGTTGAATAATTCAACACTCCACAGGTTTCCCTTGCTTAAGGAAAATAATTCTAGCCAAGATTTTAAATGTTAGCTTTCTGCCAAAGATGACAACTGTAGTGATTTGTGCCAGAAAGAGCACTAAGCCTTTGGTTAGGACCTGCAACAGCTGGTAAATATTTATTGCACAAGGGTATCCATGATACTTTACCAACAGTGTAGAGAATGTAAGCTATAAATACAGTTTATATCACAAGGAGTTTACAGTCTAAAATTAAACACAAGAATAAAACAGAAAAATCACCAAAGCAAATTAAATGAAAAAATAATCATTCACAAAGTTTTTTAGAGTTTTTGAGATGCTTTATGATTTGGACTAGATTCACATTACCAACAATGGCTATTACAGTAGTCTAAATCATTCAGTCTCTACTTCAATAATAAAATTAATATGATTAATGATTTGAAATTCAAATTCTAAAGGCTCATTTTTTTTTTTTTAGTATTTCTACAAAATCTAGTGTTAACCTTTAGTGAGGCAAAATACCTATACCAATAATTTCCTATTATCAACCAAGGCACAAATCAGAAGATCGCTAGAAATCTATCTTGAAACTAGAACTTAGTGGTAGAAGCTACCTTTTCATATCCAGATATATGCTTATCTATTCTGTTAATTCCTATTAGAACTTTTGAAGTACAGTCAGGATGGCTATGAAGAGAGTATCTCTTTCTACTACCTTGCAGCTCCTAGCACATTGTAGGTGAGGAGCTGGGCTCTGTGGTACGTGGGCCTCTCACCGTTGTGGCCTCTCCCGTTGCGGAGCACAGGCTCCGGACACGCAGGCTCAGCGGCCATGGCTCATGGGCCTAGCCGTTCTGCGGCATGTGGGATCTTCCCGGACCGGGGCACGAACCCGTGTCCCCTGCATTGGCAGGCGGACTCTCAACCACTGCGCCACCAGGGAAGCCCGGCTCTGCCACTTTTAAACACCCATTCTTATTGAGAGCCATGGCCAATGCCAGGCTAAGGCAACAGGGCTGGGCCCAATATCTATCCTCCTAAACTTATTTTACACTCTTGATTAACCTTTTTCTGTGTCACAAATCCAAATAAACTGAGCTTACGTGAACCAAAATAACCCTGAAAGCAATAGGATTTTTAATTGCCTTAATAAAATGGAAGTAGAACTCGAGAGTTTTGTAAGTAATTCCTCAAAAGGAATTACTTCCAGGGAAACTGAGATTTTATATAATAATCATAAAGTACTCCAAATTGGTTTTGGTTTAAGTTCTGTCGCCAAGAATACCCACTGGGTGTTTTAAGCTTTCATTTCAATGCCAGCTAGCATTACCATCAGGGTATGCAGCTAAACCTATCCATTTTAGCCAAGTATCTTAATGCAGGGGTTCCCAACCTCTGGGCTGCGAACTGGTACCTGTCTGTGGCCTGCTAGGAAGTGGGCCACACAGCCGGAGGTGAGCGACAGGCGAGCGAGCAAAGCTTCATCTGCTGCTCCCCATCGCTCGCATTAGCACCTGAACCATCCCCCCATCCCCCGTCCATGCAAAAACTGTCTTCCACAAAACTGGTCCCTGGTGCCAAAAAGATTGGGGAACACTGTCTTAATACATGAATAGTCTATTGGTTTTAAGGGAATATACTACCTAAAGGAGATGAGGTGAGGAGAGCTTTAAATTTTAAGAAAGTTACATGTACAGTATCACTCAATTAGTGGAAAAAAGAAGCATTCCTTCCCACCTTCTGGGTGGCCCACCACAAAACCATTTTACAACGGAAACTCGTAAGACAAGAGAATGGAATATGTAAACTTCACATTTTATTAATTTATTTTTTGGCTACACTACGTGGCATGCAGGATCTTAGTTCCCCAACCAGGGATCAAACCTGTGCCCCCTACAGTGGAGGCATGGAGTCAACCACTGGACTGCCAGGAAAGTCTCTGTAAACTTTATTACAGCAAATAATAATGAACTCTAAAAACAGAAAATAGCACAACAGAAGAACAGTGGGCAGCTTTTAGTCAAGATGGTACCATTAATTAAAGGCTCATTCCAAGTCTGGGGCAGGGAGAGTAAAAAGTAGGCTTAGGTCATTTGTGTCAGAAAGCAAGAAGTGTTCAAAGGTTCATGGAGATGTGTCAAAAGAACACAAAGGCCAGTTTAAAGGGGTTCCTACTAGCCACATTTGGGACAGTTTGAGCATCAAAAACAATAATGACTGTAATTGATTATAATAAACTGAAAAAAATAAGAACAACAATTTAAAAAGAAGCAAAAAACAAAACAGACACCTAACTAAAATAAAAAAAATAAAAAGAGGGTACAAAAATAGGGGGAAACTCTTCTTAACAGAATACTACCACCTAATAAATGTAGAAAGAATAACAGAAATAGAAAATCATTAGCAACCCCCAGTGAAACAAATGATTAGGGTAAAGATCATCCTTGGTTATTAAACTCATTAGATGAAATGATGTCAGGTAATAAAATATTTGCACAAAGTATTACCTTAAGTCTACTTAGTAACTGCAAAGGGAATAATGGCCTGTTAACAATGGAGAGAACTAGCAGTTATCACCTTAACTGAAATTGTCAAGCTTAGCACCATTAATAATGGGACAAGCTGAGATTATGTGTCTTCCTGAAATAATGTTAATATGAGACATTTCAATTTAAGACAGAAAAAAGAGAAGAGTAAACCTAAAGGAACTAGAAGAAAGGAAATAAAATTCATTTGTTTCAATTAAGTTGATACAGTAACTAACGAGAAGACCAACAAAATAAAAAAGTTGGTTCTTTTAAAAAATGTACTAAGGGGCTTCCCTGGTGGCGCAGTGGTTGAAGAGTCCGCCTGCTGATGCAGGGGACGTGGGTTTGTGCCCCGGTCCGGGAGGATCCCACATGCTGCGGAGCGGCTGGGCCTGTGAGCCATGGCTGCTGAGCCTGTGCGTCCGGAGCCTGTGCTCCGCAACAGGAGAGGCCACAACAGTGAGAGGCCCGTGTATCGCAAAAAAAAAAAAAAAAAAAAAAGTACTAAGAAAGACATGTATAGCAAAACTGATTAAAAAAATGATAAAACATTACGAGTGAACAAAATGGCATAATTACAGATATAGTAAAGATTATTAAAACTTAAAATAACATTCTTTATGCTAATATATTTGAAAACATGATAGAATGGATAATATTGAAGAAAATAAATTACCAAAACCAACTAAAAAAAAAGAAAAGCTGTATAAGCTAATAAATATCAAAGAAATTGATAACTAAGTGTTCCCTTCTTAAAAGAGACACAAAACCCAGATACTTTCAAAGGTAGCTTTCTCTAATCCTCAAGGAAAAGATCTCATATGTCAACTATTTAAGAAAAAAAATGCCAACTATTTAAAACTACTCAACTTATTTTATCATGCTAATATAACCCTGACACTAAAACTAGACAGTGACAACATTAGACAATTAAAAACCAATCTTACTGTAAAATATGGATTGAAAAAACTCTAAAATTCATAAATCAATGTATTTTTAAAAAGCACAAAATAAAAACAATAATAGTAACAATAAAATCCTATGTGACCAAGTAAGATTTACCTTAAGAATGAAAGGATGGTTCAATGTTAGAAAAATCCATCAATCACAAATAAAGGAAATAAATCTTAGGCCCATTTCCATTAATGCAGAAAAAACCAGAAAATAATGCACTTAAAAAATGATAAAAACATTAAATTAGGAATAGAGGAACTTCCTTGACTTAATAAATGATCTCTCTTTTTTTACACAAAACCATACTAATCATCTGTGAAACTCTTTTCAAGGCTCTTAATTATATTCATTTAAAATATCTAATTATATTTGCTGCTTATTTTCTTATTCAAATAGTGACTGTTAAATGAAGGAAACTAATTGTTTCCAATGCTCCCTGCTTCTAATTTGTCTCCTTGAGCCCAGTAAGATTTTTGCCCTTCTCATTCCACTGACTGCTCTTGTCAAGGTCACTGATGGCCAGAGATATTATGGGGGGGAGAGACAAGATGGCAGAGTAGAAAGATGTGAGCTCACCTCTTCTTATGAAAACACCCAAATCACAACTAACTGCTGAACAACACTGACAAAAAATTCCTGGAACCTACCAAAAAAAAGATATCCTACATCCAAAGACAAAGAAGCCACAACGAGATGGTAGGAGGGGGGCAATCATGATAAATCAAATACCATACCCGTCGGGTAGATGACCCACAAACTGGAAAATAATCGTACCACAAAAGTTCTCCCACAGGGGCAAAAGTTCTGAGCCCCACATCAGGCTCACCAGCCTGGGCGTCTGGCAAAGGGAGGAGGAGCCCCCAGAGAATCTGGCTTTGAAGGCCAGCAGGTTTTGAGAGCAGGAATTCCACAGGACTAGGGGAAACAGAAACTGCACTCTTGGGAGGGTGCACACAAAGTCTCATGTGCACCAGGACCAAGGGAAAAAATAAATGACCTCAAAAGAGCCTGGGCCAGACCTACTGGCTGGTATTGGAGGGTCTTCTGTGGAGGCAGGGGGTGGCTGTGGCTCACTGTGGGGACAAAGACACCGGCAGCAGTAGTTCTGGGGAGTACTCACTGGCGTGAGCCCTACTGGTGGCTGCAATTTTCTCACCAAGACCTGGCCCCACCCAACAGCCTGTAGGCTCCAGTGCTGGGATATGTCAGGCCAAACAACCAACAGGGCAGGAACACATCAGCAGACAGGCTGCTTAAAGTGTTCCTGAGCACAGAGCTTCCTGCTAAACACACCCCTTGACATGGCCCTGCCCACCAGAGGGACAAGACCCAGCCCCACCCACCAATGGGCAGGAACTAGTCCTTCCCACCAGGAAGGCTGGACAAGCCTCTTAGGCTCATCCACCAGCAGGCAGACAGCAGAAACAAGAACAACTACAATCCTGTAGCCTGTGGAACAGAAACCATAATCACAGAAAGTTAGACAAAATGAGATGGCAGAGGAATATGTCCCAAATGAAGGAACAAGATAAAACCGCAGAAGAACATCTAAGTGAAGTGGAGATAGGTAATCTACCTGAAAAAGAGTTCAGAGTAATGATAGTAAAGATGATCCAAGATCTTGGAAAAGGCACAGACTCAGAATATACAAGAAATGTTTAACAAAGAGAAGAACTAAAGAACAAATAAACAGAGATGAACAATAAAATAACTGAAATGAAAAATACACTTGAAGGAATCAATTGCAGAATAACTGAGGCAGAAGAACAGATAAGTGAGCTGGAAGACAGAATGGTGGAAATCACTGCTATGGAACAGAATAAAGAAAAAAGAATGAAAAGAAATGAGGACAGTCTAAGAGACCTCTGAGACAACATTAAAGGCACCAACATTCACATTATAGGGATCCCAGAAGAACAAGACAGAGAGAAGGGACCTGAGAAAATATCTGAAGAGATAATAGCTGAAAACTTCCCTAACGTGGGAAAGGAAACAGTCACTCAAGTCCAAGAAGCACAGAGAGTCCCAGGCAAGATAAACCGAAGGAGGAACATGCCGAGACACACAGTAATCAAACTGACAAAAATAAAGACAAAGAAAAAATAATAAAAGCAACAGGGAAGAGCAACAAATAACATACAAGAGAATTCTCATAAGGTTATCAGCTGATTTTTTAGCAGACACTCTGCAAGCCAGAAGGGAGTGGAGGATATATTTAAAGTGATGAAAGGGAAGAACCTACAACCAAGAATGCTCTAATCAGCAAGGCTCTCATTCAGATTCAATGGAGAAATCAAAAGCTTTATAGACAAGCAAAAGCTAAGAGAATTTGGCACCACCAGACCAGCTTTGCAACAAATGCTAAAGGAACTTCTCAAGGTGGAAAAGAAAAGGTTACAACTAGAAACAAGAAAATTAAGAATGGAAAAGCTCACTGGTAAAGGCAAACATACAGTAAAGGTAGGAAATGATCCACATACAAATATGATATCAAAACCAGCAATCGTGAGGAGAGTACAAATGCAGGATATTGGAAATGGATTTGAAATTAAAAGACCAGCAACTTAAAACAATCTTGTTTACATATAGACTGCTATATCAAAACCTCATGGTAACTGCAAACTGAAAATCTACAATAGATATACCACAAAAAAGAAAAAGGAATCCAAACACAACAGTAAAGTTAGTCATCAAATCACAAGAGAACAAAAGAGGAAGGGTCGAAAAAAGACCTACAAAAACAAATCCAAAACAATTAACAAAATGGCAATAAGAACATACATGTCGATAATTACTTTAAATGTAAATGGATTAAATGATCCAACAAAAGACAAAGACTGGCTAAATGGATACAAGAATAAGACCCATCTATATGCTGTCTACAAGAGATCCACTTCAGATCTAGGGACACATACAGACTGAAAGTGAGGAGATGGAAAAAGCTATCCCATGCAAATGGAAATAAAAGAATGCTGGAGTAGCAATACTCATATCAGACTAAATAGACTTTAAAATAAAGAATGTTACAAGAGACAAGGAAGGATACTACATAATGATCAAGGGATCAATCCAAGAAAAAGATATACCAATTATAAATATACATGCACCCAACATAGGAGCACCTCAATAAATAAGGCAACTGCTAACAGCTGTAAAAGAGGAAATCAACAGTAACACAATAGTGGGGGACTTTAACACCCCACTTTCATCAATGGACAGATGATCCAGACAGAAAATCAATAAGGAGACACAGGCCTTAAATCACACATTAGACCAGATGAACTTAATTGATATTTACAGAGCATTCCATCCAAAAGCAGCAGAATACACATTCTTCTCCAGTACCCATGGAACACTCTCTAGGACTGATCACACGGTGGGCCACAAAGTGAACCTTGGTAATTTAAGAAAACTGAAATTGTACCAAGAATCTTTTCCAACTACAATGCTAGGAAAAGAAAACTGTAAAACAAAACAAAACAAAGAACTGTAAAAAACACAAACACGTGGAGACTAAACAATATGCTACTAAACAACTAATGGATCACTGAAGAAATCAAAGAGGAAATCAAAAAATACCTAGAGACAAATAAAAACAAAAGCAAGTCAATCCAAAACCTATGGGACGCAACAAAAGCAGTCTTAAGAGAGAAGTTGATAGCAATAAAATCTTACCTCAGGAAACAAGCAAATCTCAAATAAACAACCTAACCTCACACCTAAAGCAAAAAGAGAAAGAAGAACAAACAAAACTCAGTTAGTAAAAGAAATCATGAAGATCAGAGAATAAATAAATGAAATAGAGACAAAGAAAACAACAGAAAAGATCAATGAAACTAAAAGCTAGTTCTATGAAAAGATAAACAAAATTGATAAACCTTTAACCAGACTCCTCAAGAAAAAAAGGTAGAGGGCTCAAATTAATAAAATTAGAAATGAAAAAGGAGAAGTTACAATGGACACCACAGAAATACAAGGGATCATAAGAGACTACTACAAGCAACTATATGCCAATAAAATGGACAACCTAGAAGAAATGGACAAATTCTTAGAAAGGTACAATCTCCCAAGACTGACCCAGGAAGAATGGAAAATATGAACAGACCAATCACAAGTAGTGAAATTGAAATCTGTGATTAAAAAACTCCCAACTAACAAAAGTCCAGGACCAGATGGCTTCACAGGTGAATTCTATCAAACATTTAGAGAAGAGTTAACACCTATCCTTCTGAAACTCTTCCAAAAAACTGCAGAGGAAGGAACACTCCCAAGCTCATTCTACGAGGCCACCATCACCCTAATACCAAAATCAGACAAAGATACCACAAAAAAAGAAAATTACAGGCCAGTATCACTGATTAAGATAGATGCTAAAATCTTCAACAAAATATTTGCAAACTGAATCCAACGATATATTAAAAGGATCATACACCATAAAAAAGTGGGGTTTATCCCAGGGATGCAAGGATTTTTCAATATCCACAAAACAATCAGTATGACACAACACATCAACAAATTAAAGAATAAAAAACATATGATCTCAATAGAAAAAGCTTTTGACAAAATTCAACACCCATTTATGATGATAAGTCTCCAGAAAGTGGGTATAGAGAGAACATACTTCAACATAATAAAGGCCATATATGTCAAAACTATAGCTAATATCAAACTCAGTGGGGAAAAGCTGAAAGTATTTCCTCTAAGATCAGGAACAAGACAAAGATGTCCACTCTTGTCACTTTCATTCAACACAATTTTGGAAGTCCTAGGCATGGCAATCAGAGAAGAAAAAGAAATACAAGGAATCCAAATCAGAAAAGAAGAAGTGAAACTGTCACTGTTGCAGATGACATGATGCTATCCATAGAAAATTCTGAATAAGCTACCAGAAAACTGCTAGAGCTCATCAATGAATTCAGTAAAGTTGCAGGATACAAAATTAATACCTAGAAATCTACTGCATTTCTATGCAGTAACAACAAAAGATCAGAAAGAGAAATTAAAGAAACAATCCCATTTACTCTTTTTTTTTTTTTTTTTTTTTTTTGCGGTATGCGGGCCTCTCACCGTCGTGGCCTCTCCCGTTGCGGAGCACAGGCTCCAGACGGGCAGGTTCAGCGGCCACGGCTCACGGGCCCAGCCGCTCCATGGCATATGGGATCTTTCCAGACCGGGGCACGAACCCATGTCCCCTGCATCAGCAGGCGGACTCTCAACCACTGCGCCACCAGGGAAGCCCCCATTTACTCTTGCATCAAAAATAATATATAGGAATAAACCTACCTAAGGAGACAAAAGACCTATAACCACATAACTATAGGACACTGATGAAAGAAATCGAAGATGACACAGATGGAAAGACACACCATGTTCTTAGATTGTAAGAATCAATACTGTCAAAATGACTATACTACCAAGGCAATCTACAGATTCAATGCAATCCCTATCAAATTACCAACGGTATTTTGCACAGAACTAGAAGAAATAATTTTAAAATTTGTATGGAGACACAAAAGACCCTGAATAGCCAAAGCAATCTTGAGAAAGAAAAACAGAGCTGGAGGAATCAGGCTTCCTGACTTCAAATTATACTGCAAAGCTACGGTAATCAAGACAGTATGGTACTGGCACAAAAACAGAAATATAGATCAATGGAACAGGATAGAAAGCCCAGAGATAAACCCATGCGCCGATGGTCAACTAATCTACAACAAAGGAGGAAAGACTACACGATGGAGAAAAGACAGTCTCTTCAATAAATAGTGCTGGGAAAACTGGACAGCTACATGTAAAAGAATGAGATTAGAACATTCTTTAACACCATACATAATAATAAACTCAAAATGGATTAAAGACCTAAATGTAACAGCAGATACTATAAAACTCTTAGAGGAAAACATAGGCAGAACACCCTTTGACATAAATCGCAGCAATATCTTTTTCAATCCATCTCCTAGAGTAATGGAAATAAAAACAAAAATAAACAAATGGGACCTAATTAAACTCAAAAGCTTTTGCACAGCAAAGGAAACCATAAACAAAACGAAAAGACAACCCACAGAATGGGAGAAAATATTTGCAAAGATGCGATCAACAAGGGATTAATCTCCAAACTTACAAACAGCTCATGTGGCTCAATATCAAAAAAACAAACAACCCAATCAAAAAATGGGCAGAAGACCTAAATAGACATTTCTCCAAAGACATACAGGTGGCCAAGAGGCACATGAAAAGATGCTCAACATCACTAATTATTAGAGAAATGCACACCAAAACTACAATGAGATATCACCTCACACCAGTCAGAATGGTCATCATCAAAAGTCTACAGGGCTTCCCTAGTGGCGCAGTGGTTGAGAGTCCGCCTGCCGATGCAGGGGACATGGGTTCATGTCCCGGTCCGGGAAGATCCCACATGCTGCGGAGCGGCTAGGCCCATGAGCCATGGCCGCTGAGCCTGCGCGTCCGGAGCCTGTGCTCCGCAATGGGAGAAGCCACAACAGTGAGAGGCCTGCGTACCGTAAAAAAAAAAAAAAAAAAAAAAAAGTCTACAAACAATAAATGCTGGAGAGGGTGTGAAGAAAAGGGAACCCTCCTACACTGTTGGTGGGAATGTAAATTGGTACAGCCACAATGGAGAATATGGAGGTTCCTTAAAAAAACTAAAAATAGAGCTACCATATGATCAAGCAATCCCACTCCTGGGCATATATCTGGAGAAAACCATGGTTTGAAAGGATGCATGCACCCCAATGTTCATTGCAGTGCTGTTTACAATAGCCAAGAATGGAAGCAACCTTAATGCCCATCGACAGAGGAATGGATAAAGAAGATGTGGTACATATATACATTGGAATATTAATCAGCCATTAAAAAGAATGAAATAGTGCCATTTGTAGCAACATGGATGGACCCAGAGATTATCATACTAAGTGAAGTCAGACAGAGAAAGGCAAATATCATACCACATCGCTTATATGCGGAATCTTAAAAAAATGATACAAATGAACTTATTTCCAAACTGAAACAGACTCACAGACTTAGAAAACAAACTTATCGTTTGGGACTTCCCTGGTGGCGCCACAAAGAATCTTCCTGTCAATGCAGGGGGCATGGGTTCGATCCCTGGTCTGGGAAGATCCCACATAGTTCGCCACAACTATGGAACCTGAGCTCTAGAGCCCACGCTCCACAACTACTGAAGCCCAGGTGCCCTACAGCCTGTGAGCCACAACTACTGAGCCCACGCGCCACAACTACGAAGCGTGCGTGCCGCGACTACTGAGCTCACGTGCTGCAACTACTGAAGCCCGCATGCCTAGAGCCCGTGCTCTGCAATAAGAGAAGCCACCACAATGAGAAGCCCATGCACTGCAACGAGAAGTCCATGCCCTGCGACAAACAGTAGCCCCCATTCACCACAACTAGAGAAAAGCCCGCATGCAGCAACGAAGACCCAATGCATCCAAAAAATAAATAACATTTTTTAAAAAAAGAAAAACTTATGGCTAACCAAGGGGAAAGGTGGGTGGGGGGAGGGATAAATTGGGAGTTTGGGATTGACATATACACACTACTATATTTAAAATAGATAACAAACAAGGACAGTACAGGGAACTCTGCTCAATATTCTCTAATAACCTTAGTGTGAAAAGAATCTGAAAAAGAATAGATACATGTATAACTGAATCACTTTGCTGTACACCTGAAACACAACACTGTTAATGAACTATACTCCAATATAAAATAATAATTTTAAAAAATAAGATATTACTTCATTAAAAAAAAAGGCCACTGACGGCCACTACATCACAAAGTACAAATGTTAATTCTAGGTATTCACAGTACTTGACCTATCAGCATTATGAAACAGTTGATCACCTCCTCCTCCTAAAAACACTTTTCTTCACTTGGCTTCCAGGACACCTCACTCTCATTGTTTGCCTCCTATCTCACTGGCCCTTCTCAGTGTCTTTAGCTAGTTCCTACTCAACTCCTTGGCTCTTACCATCAAAATACCCTGGACCACTTCTTTATCTATAGTGTACACTAATTCCTTTGGTGATCTCATCCAGTCTCATGACCTTAAAAGCTATTTATGTGCAGAGGACTCCTAAATTTATATGTCTAACAAGTATGTCAAAAAATGTCCAAAACTGAACATCCAACTTCCCCATGTTCCCTCTCCCCACAAAAATCTCCTGTTCTGTAGGCAATCTTTCCTATTTTCATAAATAACTCTTTCCAAGCTCCTCATGCTTGAAAGTATTAGTCTTCTTTGTCTTTCTCTCTTGCCACAATCAAGTGATCTGCAAACCTTGTCAATTCTACTTTCAAGATATATCTAGAATCTGACCACTTCTCACCTTGTACTATGCTGGTGGTACCAGTATCGTTTCTCCTTTGGATTACTGCAATAGCCAAAATGCTCTGTTTCTGCCTCTATCTTCCATAGTCTATTTTCAACAAAGGAACTAGAGTGAGCCTGAAGTCAGATTATATCACTCCTTCACTCAAAACCCCATCCAATGGTTTTCCCATCTCACTCAAGAGGAAAAATCCTTATAATGGTCTGCAAGAGCCTAAAGGATCTTGCCTCATTACCTTGCTGACCTCATCTGCTACTACATTCCTCCCTCAACCACCTACTCTGAGCCACACTGGCCTCTTTGATGTTTCTTGAATATGTTAGGCTTGCTCCCACCTTACTTTCTTAGAACTTACTGTGCCCTATGCCCAAACACCTACTTGAAGCTATTGCTCAAATGTCATCTCAGTTAGGCTTGCCTTGACCACTCCACTAAAATCACAGTTCACCCTATCCCAACATGGCCTATCTAATATTTCCTTGTCCTATTTTATTTTTCATTGTACTTATTGCCTCTGACATACTTTATATTTTACTCACATATTTTTTTATTCTTTCTCTATCCCTAGAAGTAGAATGATAAGCTCCATGAAGGCAGGTATCTTTGTTTCCTTTGCTCAATGCTATATACCCAATGGGTAGAATGATGCATAGCAGGTGTTCAACAAATAATTGCTGAATTGAATGAAACACAGAGAGCACAAAACATAAAAATTTAAAGACTTATTTAACAAAAGATATCATAAACAAAGTGAAAAGAGCACAAATATAGAGAAGATATCTATGCACAAATAAAAGACAAAGGATATGTAAAAACCTCCTATGAATCAGTAAGAAAAAGACAAACTCAATAGGAAAAATGGTCAAACATCATCAATAAGCAATTCAGGAAGACAAAACCAATGATGTCAATAAACATGAAGAGATGCTCAACCTCATTATTAAGGCAATGAAAATTAAGCAATAATGACATACTATTTACCCATCAGCAGGGCAAAAAGGTCTGATAATATCAAATGTTATTCAAGATATAGAGATAGGATTCTTATATATCCCTTTCTATCTTGAGTGTAAGATAGTTCTATCAATTCAGAAATTAATTTAACAAGAAACATTAGGATGTGAATACAATTAGGAATTCCAATTCTAGATATAGACTCTAGAGAAAGACAAGCGCACATGGATAAGGAGATACATACAAGACTGTGCTCTGCAGTTTTTTTCTTGGCTAAGTCTGGAAATTGGAAACAACCTACATGCTTGTCCAAAGAAAACAGATTAATTGTGGCATATCATAGAATATTACGCAGCAGTTGTAAAAAAATGAGACAGATACATATATTAATGTGGAACCTCAAAATCAGAATGTTGAACAGCAAAGCAAGTTATACAATTGTATGTACATTATTTACCTAAAAAAACCATGCAAAACAATATTATATATGATCAGTGGATACAAATATATATGCTATCAAATTACATAAAAATAGAATGGGGCTTCCCTGGTGGTGCAGTGGTTGAGATGCCGCCTGCCGATGCAGCGAACATGGGTTCGTGCCCCGGTCCGAGAAGATCCCACATGCCGCGGAGCGGCTGGGCCCGTGAGCCATGGCTGCTGAGCCTGCACGTCCAGAGGCTGTGCTCCGCAACGGGAGAGGCCACAACAGTGAGACAAAAAAAAAAAAAAAAGAATGGAAAGAGGTTAAGGACCTCTTAACCTCAAAAAAAAAAAAAAAAGAATGGAAAGAGGGTAAGGACAATGATCACCAATGGGGAGGTAAGGAAGATAATGTGATCAGGGAAGTACATAGGAATCTTCAAATACATCTGTAACTTTTCTGGTTAAGAAAAAAGTCACACTGAGTAGTGGATACATGGGTATTTGCTATGGTATTCTCTCTCTCTTTGTATATATCTGTAGTGACTTATAATTAAAGATATTTAAAAGAAAGGTGATGTGAATCAAGTTACCTGAGGTTTGGTTCTGACTCCATTAATTTTTATAATTTTTTAAAACTTTATCTTGGGCTCAGTGACTTTAGTTTTTTCATTTGTAAAGAAAGAACTCACACATTTCCTGATTTCAAAACTTACTAGAATGTTATGGCAATCAAGAGTGTAGTACTGGCCTAAGGACAGACATACAGATCAACAGGATAGAACTAACAGTCCAGAAATAAACCCTTACATTTATGGTCAGTAGATTTTTGATAAGCGTGCTAAGAAAATTCGATGGGAAAAGAACAGTCTTTTCAACAAGTGATGCTGGGCTAAGTGGATATTCACAAGCAAAAGAATGAAGTCAAACTCTGACCCTTCATAGCACGTACAAAAAATAAATTCAAAATAGACCAAAGACCTAAAGAAAGCTCAGATTAGATGATTTCTTTAGTCTTTCTTCAAGCAGTAAAATTTATGGTTACATGAAAAGAAAATATCATTCATTCAACTATTAACTCATCCACAAACATTTACTGGTTATCTAGTATGTGGCAGTCATTAATGCTACGTGTTGGGCATATAAAGATGTACACTGTAAAATTCTTGTCTTCAGGGATTTACCAATGTAATGGAAAGAGGAAAAAAATTTAAATAATAATAATTATATAATAATAATAAGTAGCACAGAAGTAAATACAGTGTCATGCCTTTTATGGCTTCAACCACTACCTATATACATGGACCACTCTTCCCAACTTCCAGACTCATATATCCAGCTGATGAGTAAAGTCTCCAAATCAGTAGTGAGTTACATTTACTCCTTCTCCTTCCTCACCCTTAACATCTGAGTAACGGTAAGGCTATACATGTGACTGTGAAATAAGTCTGTTCGAAACATAAAGATGATCCACATGTGTTTTCAAATGTTATGATTTTGAAAAGTTAACATGATGTCTATCCCAGTTAAGGGGGATATCACCCTGCAATCAAATACAGTAAGAAATCAGAGGGAATTCCCTGGCGGTTCAGCAGTTAGGACTTGGTGCTTTCACTCCCATGGCCCAGGTTCAATCCCTGGTTGGGGAACTCTACTAAGTGGGATAAATAAAGATCAGAGTAGCTTTGTGTCAGTTTAGGTCAGGTTTTGCCAAAAAAAAAAAAAAAAAAAAAAGTAAATATATTTTTTTTTATAAGTAAATATTTTTGTAAGGGACTTCTGGATTTTAGAATCCGAATAGATCAGAGATTATCACCCTATGTTCTCTATTATTCTACTAAAATGCCCCAAATAAAATGTAATCACTGTAACTGTGAAGTTTGACTGATTCTATCTCTTCAATCCTCCCTCAAATCTTACACTTTTCTCCATTTTTCTGGCTATGTCCTTAGTTTAGGCTCTCATCTTCATTCACCTTACTGACAAGGCTTCCTACTTCCAATCTATTTTCTGCAATTCTGTCAGAGGGATTCTTCTAAAATGCAAATCTGATTGCATCTACATTTTTCAATGACTTTCTATTGCTTTTAGGATGCAGTTCAAATTTCTCACAAGGTTTACACAACTGCCTATACATGATCTGGCCCCTGCTTACTTTTTCTGGTTCATCTTTGACCATTTTGGCTACAGTACTTGTAGGGATTGCCCTCTCTCGATGTGGGGCTCTTACAAATGTTGCTCCCTATGCCTGGTATTTCCTTAACTACACTCTCAGTTCTTTCTATTTTGTCTAGCTCAATCCTTTATTTGGGGACTTAGGTTCAAGAATTACACTGAAACCCACAGAATGGCATTCTGTAAAATAGATGTAGGCCCCTATTTATGGGGACAGTCATTCACTCAATAGTATTTACTACTATGTCATGCACTGTCTCAGACAATAGGGAAGCATTATTGAACTGACGACATGGACCCTGCCCTTATGGAATTTACATTTCAGCTGGAAAGACAAAACAAAAAAGGACACTGAAGTAATAACTGTGGTAAAGTAGTGAGAAGGAAACAAGGTTAAGGTAAAAAATGAGCTTCAGTTACTTTGATTACCATGGTCAGAAATGGCCTTTCTCAGGAGGTAACATTTAATCAAGACATAAAATAGGAAAACGAACTAGACATGCAGGCGTGAATGGGATTAGGGATTAGTATGTAAAGGTCCTGAAATAGATGGGAAAGAGTTCTGTTCTTTGATCCAGGAGATGACCGTTGTAGCTTGACCAAAGTGAATGTGGGCAAAGTGGCAAGAAATGAGATCGGGGATAGATCTTGCAGAGTCTTGGGGAACATGACTAGGAAAATGGAGTTTATGTTTATGTGTTAAGAACTTCTGGAAAGGTTTTAAGCTACAAAGTGACATGATTTAATTTATATTTTAAGATCACTCTTCTAAATGTATGAAAATGTGTTGGAAGGGAAGATGCAAGCAAGAAACCTAGTTAGGTAGCTTCACCAGTTGTCCAGGTGAGTGATGATGGTATAGATGGAGAAATATGGACAGATTCACCATACATTTTAGAGGTTAATGCAATGTGTTTCTGAAAGCATGTCAGACATGATAGTATACATGACTTGGAGTATATGAATATTTAATTAGAAAGACTATAGCTAGCACATCAGACTGGTGACTTACTATTATTCCTTGGGATGAGACAAGTTGGTTAAACAAAAATAATTAAGTAAATAATAGGCTAGGTGGTATAGTGACACGGTAAAAATCACAAAGCTCGTTTGGTATGCACTGTTAATGGATGTGATGGCAGGGTAAAGGAACAGAAGGAATAAAATATGTTTCCCATGTTCTGCCTTGAACAACTGAGTACAGAGCCATGAGATAAAGAGGAGCTGAGTCAGGGCTGGGAGAGCTGAAGTTCAACTGTGACAGTTTGAGAAGTCAGTAAGATGTCCAACTGGAGATTAATTCTGTGCAGCACAGAGGTGAGTCTGGGATGAAAATAATAACTGCTATGGTACTAAGTCCATGCGAATGGAAAAAATTACTTAGGAAGAAATTGAGAGAAAAAAACGCCAGGACCAAGCCCTGAGAAACTTCGCAGTTGAGAAGTTATATGGAAGCAAAGTTAGAAAAGGAGATTGAGGTTTGGTTTGTAAAGTAGGAGAAAAACCAGGAAAACGTGGAGTCAAGAGGCCAAAAGTGTTTCAAGGAGGGAATGGTCAAGCATGTCAAATCTGCTGAGAGCACCTCTGAGATGAGGAAAGGGAAGTGTCTACTAGGTTGAAATGTATTACATCTTTGGTGACAATGACAGAGGTTTTAATGGAGGAGGGGAGCCATACTACATCAGGTTAAAGAGTAAATGGAAAGTGGAGAAAAAAAACAAAAAATAAAGAAGTGGTAGCTACATACAATTCTGCAGCCTGTGGAACAAAAACCACATTCACAGAAAGATAGACAAGATGAAAAGGCAGAGGGCTATGTACCAGATGATGGAACAAGAAAAAACCCTGGAAAAACAACTAAACAAAACCGAGATAGGCAATCTTCCAGAAAGAGAATTCAAAATAATGACAGTGAAGATGATCCAGGACATTGGAAAAAGAATGGAGGCAAAGGTTGAGAAGATGCAAGAAGTGTTTAATAAAGATCTAGAAGAATTCAAGAAAAAACAAACAGAGATGAAGAATACCATAACTGAAATGAAAAACACACTAGAAGGAATCAATAGCAGAATAAGTGAGGCAGAAGAACGGATAAGTGACCTGGAAGACAGAATGGTGGAATTCACTGCTGCAGAACAGAATAAAGAAAAAAGAATGAAAAGAAATGAAGACAGCCTAAGAGACCTCTGGGACAACATTAAACGCAACGACATTCGCATTATAGGGGTCCCAGAAGGAAAAGAAAAAGAGAGAAAAGACGCAAGAAAATATTTGGAAACATTATGGTCGAAAACTTCCTTAACGTGGGAAAGGAAACAGCCACCCAAGTCCAGGAAGCGCAGAGAGTCCCATACAGGATAAACCCAAGGAGAAACATGCCGAGACACATAGTAATCAAATTGGCAAAAATTAAAGACAAAGAAAAATTACTGAAAGCAGCAAGGGAAAAACAACAAATAACATACAAGGGAACTACCATAAGGTTAACAGCTGATTCTCAGCAGAAATTCTACAAGCCAGAAGGGAGTGGCATGATATACTTAAAGTGATGAAAGGGAAGAACCTACCACCAAGATTACTCTACCAGCAAGGATCTCATTCAGATTCGATGGAGAAATCAAAAGCTTTACAGACAAGCAAAAGCTAAGAGAATTCAGCACCACCAAACCAGCTATACAACAAATGCTAAAGGAACTCCTCTAAGTGGGAAACACAAGAGAAGAAAAGGACCTACAAAAACAAACCCAAAACAATTAAGAAAATGGTCATAGGAACATACATATCGATAATTACCTTAAACGTGAATGGATTAAATGCTCCAACCAAAAGACACAGGCTTGCTGAATAGATACAAATACAAGACCCATATATATGCTGTCTACAAGACACCCACTTCAGACCTAGGGACACACACAGACTGAAAGTGAGGGGATGGAAAAAGATATTCCATGCAAATGCAAATCAAACGAAAGCTGGAGTAACAATACTCATATCAGATAAAATAGACTTTAAAATAAAGAATGTTACAAGAGACAAGGAAGGATACTACATAATGGTCAATGGATCAATCCAAGAGGAAGATATACCAATTATAAATATACATGCACCCAACATAGGAGCACCTCAATATACAAGGCAACTACTAACAGCTCTAAAAGAGGAAATTGACAGTAACACAATAATAGCAGGGGACTTTAACACCTCACTTACACCAATGGACAGATGAACCAACAAAAAATTAATAAGGAAACACAAGCTTTAAATGACACAACAGACCAGATAAATTTAATTGATGTTTATAGGACATACCACCCAAAACCAGCAGATTACACTTTCTTCTCAACTGTGCATGGAACATTCTCCAGGATAGATCACATCTTGGATCACAAATCAAGCCACAGTAAACTTAAGAAAACTGAAATCATATCAAGCATCTTTTCTGACCACAACGCTATAAGATTAGAAATGAATTAGAAGGAAAAAAACACAAACACATGGAGGCTAAACAATACGTTAATAAATAACCAAGAGATCACCAAAGAAGTCAAAGAGGAAATCAAAAAATACCGAGTGACAAATGACAATGAAAACACGATGATCCAAAACCTATGGTTGCAGCAAAAGCAGTTCTAAGAGGGAAGTTTACAGCTATACAAGCCTACCTCAAGAAACAAGAAAAATGTTAAATAAACAATCTAACCTTACACCTATACGAACTAGAGAAACAGGAACAAACAAAACCGAAAGTTAGCAGAAGGAAAGAAATCATAAAGATCAGAGCAGAAATAAATGAAAAAGAAATGAAGGAAACAGTAGCAAAGATCAATAAAAGTAAAAGCTGGTTCATTAGGAAGATAAACAAAATTGATAAACCACTCGCCAGACTCATCAAGAAAAAGAGGGAGAGGACTCAAATCAATAAAATTAGAAATGAAAAGGAGAAGTTACAACAGACACCACAAATTTACAAAGCATCCTTAGAGATTACTACAAGCAACGCTATGCCAGTAAAATGGACAACCTGGAAAAAATGGACAAATTCTTACAAACGTATAACCTTCCAAGACTGAACCAGGAAGAAATAGAAAATATGAACAGACCAATCACAAGTAATGAAGTTGAAACTGTGATTAAAAATCTTCCCACATAACAAAAGTCCAGGACCAGATGGCTTCACAGCTGAATTCTATCAAACATTTAGAGGAGAGCTAACACCCATCCTTCTCAAACTCTTCCAAAAAATTGTGGAGGAAGGAACACTCCCAAACTCATTCTACGAGGCCACCATCACTCTGATACCAAAACCAGACAAAGATACTACAAAAAAAGAAAATTACAGACCAATATCACTGATGAATATAGATGCAAAAATCCTCAACAAAATACTAGCAAACAGAATCCAACAACACACTAAAAGGATCATACACCATGATCAAGTGGGATTTATCCCAGGGATGCAAGAAGTCTTCAATATACGCAAATCAATCAATGTGATACGCCATATTAACAAATTGAAGAAGAAAAACCATATGATCATCTCAACAGATGGAGAAAAAGCTTTTGACAAAATTCAACACCCATTTATTATAAAAACTGTCCAGAAAGTGGGCATAGAGGGAAACTACCTCAACAAAATAAAGGTCATATATGACAAACCCACAGCAAACATCTTTCTCAATGGAGAAAAACTGAAAGCATTTCCTCCAAGATCAGGAACAAGACAAGGATGTCCACTCTCACCACTATTATTCAACATAGTTTTGGAAGTCCTAGCCACGGCAACCAGAGTAGAAAAAGAAATAAAAGGAATGCAAATTGGGAAAAGAGTAAAACTGTCACTGTTTGCAGACGATATGATACTATACATAGAGGATCCTAAAGATGCCACCAGAAAACTACTAGAGCTAATCAATGAATTTGGTAAAGTTGCAGGATACAAAATTAATGTACAGAAATCTCTTGCATTCCTATACACTAATGATGAAAAATCTGAAAGAGAAATTAAGGAAACACTCCCATTTACCACTGCAACAAAAAGAATAAAATACCTAGGAAAAAACCTACCTAGGGAGACAAAAGACCTTTATGCAGAAAACTATAAGACACTGATGAAAGAAATTAAAGATGATACCAACAGATGGAGAGATAGCCCATGTTCTTGGTTGGGAGAATCAATATTGTGAAAATGACTATACTACCCAAAGCAATCTACACATTCAATGCAATCCCTATCAAATTACCAATGGCATTTTTTTTACAGAACTAAAACAAAAAATCTTAAAATTTGTATGGAGACACAAAAGACCCCAAATAGCCAAAGCAGTCTTGAGGGAAACAAACGGAGCTGGAGGAATCAGACTCCCTGACTTCAGACTATACTACAAAGTTACAGTAATCAAGACAATATGGTACTGACACAAAAACAGAAATATAGATCAATGGAACAGAATAGAAAGCCCAGAGATAAACCCACACGCCTATGGTCAACTAATCTATGACAAAGGAGGCAAGGATATACAATGGAGAAAAGACAGTCTCTTAAAAAAGTGGCGCTGGGAAAACTGGACAGCTCCATGTAAAAGAATGAAATTAGAACACTCCCTAACACCATACACAAAAATAAACTCAAAATTGATAAGAGACCTAAATGTAAGACCAGGCACTATAAAACTCTTAGAGGAAAACATAGGAAGAACACTCTTTGACATAAATCACAGCAAGGTCTTTTTTGATCCACCTCCTACAGTAATGGAAATAGAAACAAAAGTAAACAAATGGGACCTAGTGAAAATTCAAAGCTTTCGCACAGCAAAGGAAACCATAAACAAGACGAAAAGACAACCCTCAGAATGGGAGAAAATATTTGCAAATGCATCAACAGACAAAGGATTAATCTCCAAAATATATAAACAGCTCATCCAGCTCAATATTAAAAAAAAAACCCAATCAAAAATGGGCAGAAGACCTAAATAGACATTTCTCCAAAGAAGACATACAGATGGCCAAGAAGCACATGAAAAGTTGCTCAACATCACTAATAGAGAAATGCAAATCAAAACTACAAGGAGGTATCACCTCACACTGGTTAGAATGCGTATCATCAGAAAATCTACAAACAACAAATGCTGGAGAGGGTGTTGAGAAAGGGATCCCTCTTGCACTGTTGGTGGGAATGTAAATTGATACAACTACTATAGAGAACAGTATGGAGGTTCCTTAAAAAACTAAAAATAGAATTACCATATGACCCAGCAATCCCACTACTGGGCATATACCCAGAGAAAACCATAATTCAAAAAGACACATACACCCCAATGTTCACTGCAGCACTATTTACAATAGCCGGATCATGGACACAACCTAAATGCCCATCGAAAGATGAATGGATAAAGATGTTGTACATATATACAATGGAATATTACTCAGCCATATAAAGGAACGAAATTGGGTCATTTGTAGAGACGTGGACTCATCTAGAGACTGTCATACAGAATGAAACAAGTCAGAAAGAGAAAAACAAATATTGTATATTAACGCATATATGTGGAACCTAGAAAATGGTACAGATGAACTGGTTTGCAGAGCAGAAATTGAGACACAGATGTAGAGAACAAACGTATGGACACCAAGGGGGGAAAGTGGTGGGGGTGGGAGGGGGTGGTGTGATGAATTGGGAGATTGGGATTGACATGTATACACTGATGTATATAAAATGGATGACTAATAAGAACCTGCTGTATAAAAAAATAAATTAAAAAAGAAGTGGTAGCTACAATGCTGTCCCACTTCATGAACTATTATTAAAAAAAAAAAACTATTGTGAGAGTACAATTTTTCTTTTCTTTCTGGCTTTCCTGATGATGTTTTGAACCTGTTAGAACCAGTGATCCCACAAATCATAGATCACCAGTGCCAGTGAAGGAGGTATCTGTCAACCTATCTACCTTAGAAACTACTGTAAGAACTGCTAATCTATATTGCAGAGAGTCAATGAACAAATGTTTAAACATTTTCTTTTCCTTACTTGGTTTTCCTTTTGTATATCATTCAATTTATCATGATCAAAGATTTTAGGAATTATTTTTGTAGGCAGAGCAGAATAGGATGATGTAAAAGATAAAGAAATGTGGTATCTGGTTTGATGCTAGTCTTTGAATATTACTAGCTGGTGCATGAGCGTAATGGAATAAGTTCCTCTTGCCATGTGGCTAATGTAAAATGGAAAGTCAAAGTATCTGCCAGTAAGAACTTCAGAACTAAATGAATTCAGTGAGGTTTAGGTCACCAACGTTTGATCACAAATGTGTCTAGTTCCTAAATGCAGGTCCACTGTCACTGGCAGACTGAGAATTTCAGAATTAGTTGAGGAACTTAAAACAAAACAAAAAAAGAGATCCCTAGGCCTCAGCCATTAGAGATTCTGATCCAGCACATGTGGGGTGAGATCCAGGGACTTGCATTTCTAAAAAGTTCCCCAGGATTTCTGATACACAGCCTGACTGCAGAAGTTGGTACTAGAGTCCCAAATGTATAGATGGCAATTTGTTGGTAAGGTAACAAGGTAGAGATATAAAATCACGAAATTTTAGCATTTGGAGGACTTTTAGAGAACACCAAGTTGAAACTCCCCTCTCTATTTCCAGTCAGAAAGATGAGTCCTGAGTAGTTCACAGACACAAGTGATGGCTAGATCTCTTGCTTTCTGGCATTTCTATGATATTACACAGGCTGCCCTCTCTTACTCTTTAGATAACTTCTAAGTCTTTAAGTAAATATATTTTAATTTGTCTACAGGCACTAATTACTTTTTCTAATTTGTTATTCCCATAGGAGTGGACAAAGTTGGAACTGACTGGATGTTTACTTAAATGTGCATTCTTGACTACAGGTCTCTTCACAGCTTCCTCAGGTCCCAGTGATCGTAAAGGACAGAGACCACAGTTTTTATATCATATCATTTCTCACAGAAGGAATGGTTGATATATGACATGTGAAAGCAGGACCACTACCAGGTGAAAGAATTATTAATAAAGCTCCTTTTCTTGGAGTCACTGAATCAGGTTAAAGCTTCCAGGTGACAGGATTCCATGAAAGAGAACTGAAAAGTTGCTTCAGGGACAAATGGAGGGAAAAAATAGTCCAACTCCTGCACAGGGTGTGAGCTAATCTCACAGCTGTCACTCTGATGGTAATTTCTGCCTACTATTTATAAACTAAGACTTAAGATAAAAGTACAAGATGACAAAGTGTTCTAAACACAATTCAAAGTAAAAAGATCTAAATGCTAAAATGTGTCCAATAGGTAAAATTTTAAAGTTTATCTTTCTAAAGTAGGACCCGTGTGCAAATACACACACACAGAAATAAAAGTGAAATAAAAGACATAAAAAATTTGAGTACAGAAAGTGCTAAACTAAGATGCTATAAAAAGAAAAATTAGAATGACTTAAGTGTAAAGAGTAAAATTCTAGGACTAACAGATAAAGTTGAAAGCAAACAACAAAACTCCCCCCAAACTCCCCATAACAAATAAGTATGAGCTACGAAAAGAGCAAAAATTAAATTAAAAACCAGAAGAATTGAAGATAATATTAAAAATATCATTTTTCTAAACAGATGAAGCTGCTCAAGTGTCTGTCAAGAGATGAATGGATAAACAAAATGTGTATATACATATAATGGAATATCATTCAGCCACTAAAAGGAACAAATTTCCCAGATATGCTACAATACGAATGAACCTTGAAAACATTATGCTAAGTGAAATAAGCCAAACACAAAAGGATATTATATAATTCCACTTATATGAATTCTCTAGAATAGGGAAATTCATAGAGACAGAAAGCAGATTAAAGGTTTCCAAGGGCTCAGGAAAGCAGCAGTGGGGAGTTCTTGCTTAATGGGTATTTTTTTCAGGTGAGGACAGGGTTTTGCAAATAGTTGTAACAGCTGTACAACACTGTGATGTAATTAATGCCACTGAATTATACACTTAAAAATGGTTAAAGTGGAAAATTTTGTTACCTATATTTCACTACAATAAAAAATAAGCCAAAACAGACTAAAAATATTAGTATGTAACAAAACAATTAAAACCAGAAATTAAGATATTAAAATAACAAAATACGTTAAATATTGCAAGAATATCACCCCTAAACACAATTTAAGGAATCTAAGGAACATAGCAAGTATGAGGTAGGGGAGGGGTGTCAAAGAGCAGCATAAATAGCTTAATCTCAAATAATTAGGATGCACATATAATTTACTATCCTAAGCAAGATACTTCTGAGAGGAAAGGGGACACTATTAATAATAACATAGGGAAAATATGTGTAGACTGAGACTGTCGGAGGCAACCCAGGATATGTGGTCATTCTACATACAAGAGCAACAGGTCCTCAAAGTTGAGGTCATGCCCCATGCTTGGGGCCAGAGTACAATGGTCTGAAAGCATCTTCCTGAAGGACACAAGTGGTATAAAATGCAAATCGCTTTTTCGTTGTTTTTTTTTTTTAACAGAGAAGTAACACAATTACATGGTCTTTACTGAAGTTTCCTAATTTGGGATTCATAAAACAATCAGCATATTATTAGATTTTTATTAAGAGCTATTATGTTAGTCTAAGAATTTTAGAAAGCCAAATTATACTTTGAATTGCACTGGCAGGCACAATAAGGAGTTCTTAAGGTGAATCATTTTTTATAAATCTACAGTTTTATATATTACATTAGAGCTCTATAAATATATATGTATATATTCTTTTATACATATATATGAGACTACAATTAAGCCTGAATATTTAAAAAATCAAACCAGAATTACTGAGAAAATTAGTAACTGATATCCAACCCATTCTTTATTTTTAAACTAAAATTAATCTTAAAGGCCTACACATAGGTTAACTTAAACAGTCCATACCTTACATGAGAAGTTCCGACTTGGGATGTTTCTTGCTAACTCTGATATCCTGGGTTTATTCTGCAGACACTTGGTTAGGTGATATTTTTTCAATTTTATTCTATTGTAATAATGATCAGCGAAGTTACAGTGATTCACGTGCTGTTTCTGCATGCATTTCCCAAGGTGAGGAATACTATACTTCAAAGCCTGGAGAAATAATTTGCTCTTCTGCTGCATGATATCAAAGTCCCTGGTTTATGCTCCCTTTGGGGCTGCCAGCACATGAATGATTTTCATAGGAATGATTATATAGTAGTGGGTTCTTAGAGCATCTAAGATCTGCAGTTCTTATCCCTCCCCTTTGGGGCTGTGTAGCCCTCCAGTTACAAATAACCGCAGACAGCTGATAACTCAAAGTATCTGAAAACTTGTAAAAGTTAAATTTAAATCACACTTCTTGGCAGATGTGACATAAATGTCTCATTTGTAAAGTCAATCCTGTCAGGCTCAAACAGCACTGATTCTGGTACACACATGGGCAAACTAAAACAAACAAACAGAAAACAAAAAAACAAAATAAAAATTTGCAAATAAATACATAGACTTAATGGAGGCATCTCAGGAACTCTGAGGGCTTTTAAAGGCAAAACGGCTTTGATTTCACATAATTCATAATTTATCTTTGGTTTGTATGTGGAGGATAAACTGGAAAAGTCCAATTACTTAATAAAGGTAGAGGAGAAGGGATTAGTATTTATTGAGTGTTTGCTTCGTGCCACATGCTTTTATATACTTCATTTAATTTAAACTTCATAGGGACCTGATAGAGTAGCTATTATGATGTTGGCCTTACAGGTGAGCAAACTGTGGCTCAGGAAGGTTTAAGCAACTACCCCAGGTCACCTGAACAGTAATAGTAGAGCAATAAGTCTATCTGGACATAACAACAACTGGACTTTAATGTCAAAAAGGTGTTTAGCTCTTTAGTTGAAAAAAACAAGAAACACTTCAGGAGGCACACATGAAATGTGACGCCACCTGTTTTCTGTTAGGAAGCTGGTGCTTATTAACCTATCAAGGTAAGTAAAGCTAGTAAGTAGTTAACTCAGAGAAACCTGGGTTCAGGTCTTCATTCCTGCACTTACCACCTGTGCTTAGTTTCATCATCTGCAAAACAGAGATAATGATCCCACTTACTCTATGAAATAGCTATTCTAAGAATGAAACAATTTATGTTAAAATCTTAATGAAATGTCTGGCACGTAGTAACCACTCAATAAACGGTGGCTACTATTTTTAGGGCAGGAAAAATCTAGGTATGTTGCACACTATTGAATGTCATCATGGAAGTCTTCCATAAATTGCTCCTCGGTATCAAAGGTATTATACAATAGTGCGTCAGCTTTACCACAGCTCGGATCCGCTACGACGCCCCTACCCCTCTTAACCTCTTCCTATTCGCAGCAAAATAACGGGGGAGTGGGTATAGGGGATGTGCAGTTGACACCAGCAAAAGCAAAGTAAAATAAAAGAAAATAAAATAAAGGACCCAAACCACTACATCCGTGCCCGCAGCCTCCATCCATCCATCTTTCACCCACTGGGAGAAGACAGTAGGCAAGGCTGGGGATAGGGGTAGGGTAGGCGAATGGGTGTTCCTGGGAGAAACCGTTCGTTTTCCCTGTGCATCTGAGTGTGAGAGGGAGCGGTACCATGTGCCACGCAGTGAAGGGACATCGGTCAAAAAGCTAGGACCAAGGGACTGAGGGATGGTTGGGTGGGGGTGAGGACGGGGTGAAGGGAAGAGACTCCCAGCCTACGCCCCCCATACGTACGCAAACTGAAAGTCAGTCTCGCTCTAGACACCGAAACGAGTGATGGCAGGCCGGAGAACTCGATGCTCTCAGGAAGGAGCGCAGCTCCCACCTCAGTCACGGTCAGCCGAAGTCTGCGTTCTGCAGCTAGCGGAACGACAGCCTACCCAGAACCGCCCGGAGCTGGTTTGCAGCACGCCGTCTACGTAACCGCCGTCTGGCACGAGCGCTAAGTGGATTCCGCCATCTTTATTGTGGTCAGGAATATTTTTTTACTCCTCCTGGGTTCATTAACGCTCAAAGATATAAGCCTTTTAGTTCTTTGCTAGTCTTCAGAGCTCGAGATGAAACAGGAGAGAAGGGAACCAAAGGGGGCGGTGTCGCACTAGGTCTGCCACAGTTCCCTCACTCTCCGGTCTGCCCTCACTCAAGATGGCCACCAGCAAAATGGTGCAGTGGCGAGAGCCGCGCTGCGCTGGTTGCTAAGGAGACGCGACTACCGGAAATGCGGAATTCGGGAAGAGAGCGCGCGCTAGGGCAGTGGGAGGGAACCCCGGCGTCACAGATCCTGACAGGGAAGAAGTAGGCAGGTCCTGGCAGGGGGGAGCTGTGGCGGCGGTATCTCGCCAGCTCCAGCCGGATGGAGTCTCGAGTCGCGGACGCAGGGGCCGGCCAGGCTGAGCGCGCAGCGGGCGAGGGCCGGACAAGCAGCAGCGCCGCTCAGGGACCCGCAATCTCGGCGCCCTTGGGTGCTGCCCGGTGGAAGCTCCTGCGGCAGGTAAGGTAGAGCCCTCTCGACTCACTTTTGCCTTTGGCCACTCCCCTCGCAAGCGACAGGCAGCTACTCTCCCCTTGGCAGCTCTGGGAGTTCCCTCACAGTTTTGCTGGGAGCCTCCTGAAAAGCGCCTCCTTGGTTCACCTAAGGGTCGCGCCAAAAGGAGGTATCAGGTGGCATTGGGCAGGGAGGGGGCAGCCGAGGCTGAGTCCTGGGAAACTCAGCTCGAAGGAGAAGATCCCTTTCTAGACATTAGTCTGCATCTGAGGGACTTTTCTCCTTGCTCGCCAGTAGGGCCGGTGGGACCGCCGCTCCCCAGTCCATACTGTTCTTTCCTGCTTCTGTTTTACTTTCTTCCCCTGGTTTCTTCCCCTTGCTTCTTAACTCCTAGCCTGGTTCTAGCTCCAAATCTGTCCCCTCTCTTGGTGATCAGCATGGTTGACTGTGTTGGGACAGTGACGTTGCACGTGTTGCTTCGGTTTCTTTCGTGGAGCGGAGAGCGAAGGGAGTTGCAAGAGCTGCCCCGGCGCCCTCCCGCTTCGCTTTCACGCGAAAGTTACGTGTTTATCTTATGGTTTGAAGAGATCAGAGAGATTCTCGGTGTCTAAGTATGTTGATTTTTTTACTGGCGGTTATCTTTTAGCACTTAAAAGGTGCTACTGTTGCTGGTAACTTAAGTCGTATGCAGGTTTGAAGATTTTCTGATTTGACGACACTGACGCTCTTTCCAAACTGCTTGAAGTGAAATCTGTTTATTGTTTACATCCCAGTGTTATGCTTCTGCCTGGGGTGTCCTGCCGAACACTTTATTCAACAGGACATTTTCCATTTCTGACTTATATTTCGAGGAGAGTTTCCCAGCTATTGCCAGGTTACTTGAGATTGTGCTTTTAGTATTTTGGCGGTTACTTTGTTTGCAATTGTCTCGAGTCACCTTTTCATACAGTGGCCTTCCAGTGCTGTCATGACACAACTCAAAGATCGTTTGTTTGCTGATGCATTGAAAGCCTTTGCAGGGCATTAATGATCTGGTTTTGCAATTAATGTTACAAATGGTATTATAGGATAATAAAATGCAAGTCCTCATAGATCATTATCTATAGGAAATTTCTATAGTGAAGTAAACATCAACTAAATTTAAAGTATCAGAATAGTAAATTAGGGCCTTAAAATGATCAATCAACTCTTATCGTGACGACTTCAGTAATTCCTAGTAAAAATTCTAGTTGACCATCTCATATTCATTCTGAATTGTTCTCTACATTAGAATAAGGATAAGTTTCAGCTATGGCTGGCACTTGAACTCCTCACATGCTTTGAAGTTTAATGTTTTGGTATACATGTGCCCTCTGTTTAGAGTCTTTCTACTTCTCTACTTGATGAATGACTGTTATCCTTCAGACCTCTATTTCAATCTCCTCTTACGTGAAGGCTCTGCTGACTCCTCTGGCTGAGTTAGACCTTCAGCTCACTATATGGGTGAACCTCATATCACATTATTTTATGATCATTTGATCAGAGTCCAACTTTCTCACTACAATAGGAGTTCTTCCTGGGAAAAGGTGATATTTTATAAATCTCCATCTCCTGCACCGGCTCTCGCTAGTTGATTTTTAGTAGATACTGTTACGTATTGTGGAAAGGCTGAATAAGGACAGTCTTTAAGTGGCCCACAGCATCTCATCCTCAGTGTATTGTATCAGTGAGTAACAAATAACTACACTGTCACAACTGCATTCAACAGTGAGCATTTATTCTGTTTGTGGGCCACCTGGGAGTTGACTGACATAGGCTGTGATCAGCTGAGTGGCTCTATGCTGCATGCTTGGTCCACATGCCTCTAATTCTGGGCTGACATGTTCTCATAGTGATGACAGAGGTATAAGAGAGCAAGCGCAACCACTGAAACACATTTTAAGCACCTACTAATATCCTGTTGGCCAAAGTAAGATACTTAGCCAAGCCTAAAGTTAGGAGGCAGAGAAGTATGTTTTTTTCTTTGAGGGAGCAGGGGAGAAAGTGAATATTTTTCTATAATAATCGAATCTTCCATGTATTTTAAACATTTGCAGGCTCTTAGTAAATATGTTTTAAATGAATGGACCATTTGCATCTTGTTAGCATCCAACTGGAAAACTGTGAGGAATCTAAACAATGCTAAAGATATGCAATTCTTTTTCTCTCTCTTATGTGACATCTTCATGACATCTGCTATGTCTCCTTGTTTTCTCCCTCACAATTCTCTTTCCACTAGGGCTCCAGTGCTGTCTCATGGCCTTTCACCTTAACTGTTCAATATTTTCTATGTTTTATAGTTAACATTTTTGAGAGAAAACCTGGTTGACCTAGTTCATCATTTGATACTAGGTCACATTGCTCTTGGGTGGCCTCAGCCTGCAGTGGCTTGAAGCAGGATTTTGGTTCATGGCCAGAGACTGAGGTTGGGCCGTGGCAGTGAGAGTGCTGAATCTTAGCCACTAGACCACAAGGGACCAGTGGCCAGTGATAAGGCCCTGGCCCATCAGCTGTTGTGGAAGTGAATTTCCACATAGAGATGGAAAGTAGTGAAACAAGTGTTTATTAGGAGGAAAAGAGTACCTGTGGATAGACACATGGGCGAGCTCAGAGAGAGAGTTGTGTCCTCGTGGTAGTTTGAATCACTTTTATGGGGCATTTCTTCTGGGTTTCCTTTGGCCAATCATCTTGCTTTGCCTGGTTCTGAGTCCATATCGGTATATCTCAGGGTCCTCCCGTGTGTGTGCGTGCATCTCTTAGCCAAGATGGATTCCAGCGAAGAGGTGTATGGGTAGGATGGCATCACTTACTATGGGGTAGCACCCCCTCCCTTTTTGACCTTCAGGGAGCCTTTCTGTGCGTGTGTAGTGGAGAAGGTCTCCTTGACTTCAAGAATGAGGAATATGTAGTCTTTTATCTCTTATCTGGGCAGGGCTTAGCTCTTCTCCCTCCTGCTATTTTGGAGTATCTGTCCACAGGGGATGAACTCTGGCTGCTCACCCTGGGGCCCATCTATCTCCTGCCTCAACATGGAAAATTGCTGACTTTTGAGTCTAGTGCCCACTTTAATCATATGAGGTCTGAGAGTCTATGGATCAATATCAATAGAGGCTGTGGATATTCCGTAATATTTTTCTCTTTGTTGTGTCTCATTACCTGATGGCAAAGATAGCTGTTGGCAACTTCATCATCCACCCAGCTAGTGATCCAGAAGAAATAACCCTTTTCCCCAACACCCAAATCATTTCCTCCAAAGAACTCTAAGAGGCGAAGTTTGCACCAACTGCTGTGCCTAGGAGACTAGTGCACTTTGGCCTGCGTCATGAGCCCACCCTGTGGCAGGGAAAATAACAACCCTACCATTATTGCATAGGGAGAGGGAGGGGCATTTCCCAAGGGGAAGGGATGTAGAGCAGATGAGAAAGTAGCAAATGACCATTACATGCTTACACACATCTCACAACCACCTACAGAATGAATAATGGGGCCTAGAGGTCTGAATACTTGGCTGAAGAATCCGATTAATCGAATATTTCACAGTACAATTTATTTTTATTTTTTCAATTAAAATTTTTTTTATTTTTTTAGTTTTTTGGCTGTGCCTTGCGACGTGTGGGATCTTAGTTCCCCAACCAGGGATCGAAACTGTGCCCCCTGCATTGGAAGCGCAGAGTCTTAACCACTGGACCGCCAGGGAAGTCCCTCACCGTACAATTTAAATTAAAGCAGGATGATATATGTTTGAGACTGTCAATGCGGAAAGAGACAGCATGATTTCTGGAATAGAATTTCATACAATTGATTTTAGTCCCAGATCTACCACCCTTAACTATTTGTATGATGGTGAGCACCCTCTTTGGACCTCAGTTTTCTCATTTGTAAATGAGAGAGTGGGACTAGATTTCTTTAAGACCTTCTTCCTAATAATTATTATTCCAATAGTTTTTGTAATATTTAATTCATGACAATACCAACAGGTGGTATAAAGAAGCTTGTGAAGAAGGACAGTTAACTTGGCAAGCAACTCAACAGGGAAGGGCAGGATTGTGCACTGGCACTACTCAGTTCACATGGTCCAGTCTGAATATTTAATAGAGGGAATGGAGAGTGTTTGTTAATCCAGAGAATCAGTTACTAGAGATGTACTGTATTTTGTGCTCTTTTTAGGCCTTCTGATTCCATTGTAGAAAATGGCAGACAGACACCAAGAGAGCATGTCTTAAGAATGTTGTGTGATGTGCTTGTAGATCTTGCACTGAGGGTTGTGGTTTAGATCCCTACATAAGTGAAGAATTGAGGGATGGACTCTTTATTGGTTTTTATTGGCATCACTTGGATCACTTTCTGCAGCAGGGGCTGAGCAAGGTCATTCGTGCTTTTTCACTCCTTTTTTTTTTTTGCATAGAGAATTATTTGTTGACAACATTTTATACATCATTGTATTTATAAGGGTTTTTTCCCATTGTTTAAGTTAAACTGACATTTCAATTGATTATAGAACTTTGTACTGCTATAGTCACAGATGACATAGATTTTTGTGTACTCTGCAGAACATCCTTTAACCTTAAGTGTTTACATGTAATGCTCATCCCTGACCCCTGCTGTTCAAACCTTGTTGACATATACGTCAGTGATTGGAGGAGATTTTCTTTTTTATGTCTCTGATTTATTAAGATTAATAATTGCTTTTGGGCTTTCCTGGTGGCGCAGTGGTTGAGAATCTGCCTGCTAATGCAGGGGACACGGGTTCGAGCCCTGGTCTGGGAAAGATCCCACATGCCACGGAGCAACTAGGCCCGTGAGCCACAACTACTGAGCCTGCGTGTCTGGAGCCTGTGCTCCGGAACAAGAGAGGCCGCGACAGTAAGAGGCCCGCGCACCGCGATGAAGAGTAGCCTCCGCTCGCCGCAACTAGAGAAAGCCCTCACACAGAAACGAAGACCCAACACACCCCAAAATAAATAAATAAATAAATTTATTAAAAAAAAAATAATCGGTTTCATTGGATTCCTTAAAAATATTTAGGATTGTGTTTTAGGTTAAAAAGGTGAATGTGAATGTTTTCTTGAATTAGAAGTATGTAGCTTATCAGTCTAAAACCAAAATATTCCATCAATAATTATTTTGAATGAAATGAACTTTTAACTGTGCAGTAAAGAAACTAAAATGTTTAGAAGGCTCTAGGTGTGAAAGCATTTGTCTTTTTTTTTTGAATTTTATGTTTTGTGTATTGAGTTGGTCAAAATGTTTGTTCAGGTTTTTCCATAAGATGTTACAAAAAAACGCAAAGGAACGCTTTGGCCAACCCAATATTTTCCACAATTTAAAAAATTTTAAAAGCAAAAACTTTCTAGAGCAGTGAGTTTTGAGTGGGGTTTGGAAATTTACATATTTTAACAATTGCTGCAGATAAACATCTTTTCATGCTTATTTGCCATCTGTTTATCACTTCAATGAAATGTCTCTTCATGTCTTTTGTCCATTTTCTTTTTTTTTTAAAGATGAACATATATTTATATTGGTAAATGTAAAAGAGAGAAAAACTAACATAGTATTGACTTATTTTAAACATTTGATCAAGGCACTTTTTTTTTTATACAGCAGGCTCTTATTAGTCATCAATTTTATACACATCAGTGTATACATGTCAATCCCAATCACCCAATTCATCCCACCAGCACCACCCGCTCCCCTGCCTCTTCCCCCTTTGGTGTCCATACGTTTGTTCCCTACATCTGTGTCTCAATTTCTGCTCCGCAAACTGGCTCATCTGTACCATTTTTCTAGGTTCCACATATATGCGTTAATATACGATATTTGTTTTTCTCTTTCTGACTTATTTCACTCTGTATGACAGTCTCTAGATCGATCCACGTCTCAACAAATGACCCAATTCCGTTCCTTTTTACGGCTGAGTAATATTCCATTGTATATAGGTAACACATCTTCTTTATCCATTCATCCGTCGATGGGCATTTAGGTTGTGTCCATGATCCGGCTATTGTAAATAGTGCTGCAGTGAACATTGGGGTGCATGTGTCTTTTTGAATTATGGTTTTCTCAGGGTATATGCCCAGTAGTGGGATTGCTGGGTCATATGGTAATTCTATTTTTAGTTTTTTAAGGAACCTCCATACTGTTCTCCATAGTGGCTGTATCAATTTACATTCCCACCAACAGTGCAAGAGGGTTCCCTTTTCTCCACACCCTCTCCAGCATTTGTTGTTTGTAGATTTTCTGATGATGCCCATTCTATCCAGTGTGAGGTGATACCTCATTGTAGTTTTTTTTTTTTGTGGTACGTGGGCCTCTCACTGTTGTGGCCTCTCCTGTTGCGGAGCACAGGCTCCAGACGCGCAGGCTCAGCAGCCATGGCTCATGGGCCCAGCCGCTCCGCGGTATGTGGGATCTTCCCGGACTGGGGCATGAACCCGTGTCCCCTGCATTGGCAGGCGGACACTCAACCACTGCGCCCCTTGGGAAGCCCCCTCATTGTAGTTTTGATTTGCATTTCTCTAATAATTAGTGATGTTGAGCAGCTTTTCATGTGCTTCTTGGCCGTCTGTATGTCTTCTTTGGAGAAATGTCTATTTAGGTCATCTGCCCATTTTTGGATTGGGTTGTTTTTTTATTATTGAGCTGCATGAGCTGTTTATATATTTTGGAGATTAATCCTTTGTCCGTTGATGCATTTGCAAATATTTTCTCCCATTCTGAGGGTTGTCTTTTCGTCTTGTTTATGGTTTCCTTTGCTGTGCGAAAGCTTTGAATTTTCACTAGGTCCCATTTGTTTACTTTTGTTTTTATTTCCATTACTCTAGGAGGTGGATCAAAAAAGACCTTGCTGTGATTTATGTCAAAGAGTGTTCTTCCTATATTTTCCTCTAAGAGTTTTATAGTGCCCGGTCTTACATTTAGGTCTCTTATCAATTTTGAGTTTGTTTTTGTGTATGGTGTTAGAGAGTGTTCTAATTTCATTCTTTTACATGGAGCTGTCCAGTTTTCCCAGCATCACTTGTTTAAGAGACTGTCTTTTCTCCATTGTATATCCTTGCCTCCTTTGTCATAGATTAGTTGACCATAGGTGTGTGGGTTTATCTCTGGGCTTTCTATTCTGTTCCATTGATCTATATTTCTGTTTTTGTGTCAGTACCATATTGTCTTGATTACTGTAACTTTGTAGTATAGTCTGAAGTCAGGGAGTCTGATTCCTCCAGCTCCGTTTGTTTCCCTCAAGACTGCTTTGGCTATTTGGGGTCTTTTGTGTCTCCATACAAATTTTAAGATTTTTTGTTTTAGTTCTGTAAAAAAAATGCCATTGGTAATTTGATAGGGATTGCATTGAATGTGTAGATTGCTTTGGGTAGTATAGTCATTTTCACAATATTGATTCTTCCAACCAAGAACATGGGCTATCTCTCCATCTGTTGGTATCATCTTTAATTTCTTTCATCAGTGTCTTATAGTTTTCTGCATAAAGGTCTTTTGTCTCCCTAGGTAGGTTTATTCCTAGGTATTTTATTCTTTTTGTTGCAGTGGTAAATGGGAGTGTTTCCTTAATTTCTCTTTCAGATTTTTCATCATTAGTGTATAGGAATGCAAGAGATTTCTGTACATTAATTTTGTATCCTGCAACTTTACCAAATTCATTGATTAGCTCTAGTAGTTTTCTGGTGGCATCTTTAGGATCCTCTATGTATAGTATCATATCGTCTGCAAACAGTGACAGTTTTACTCTTTTCCCAATTTGCATTCCTTTTATTTTTTTTTCTACTCTGGTTGCCGTGGCTAGGACTTCCAAAACTATGTTGAATAATAGTGGTGAGAGTGGACATCCTTGTCTTGTTCCTGATCTTGGAGGAAATGCTTCCAGTTTTTCTCCATTGAGAATGATGTTTGCTGTGGGTTTGTCATATATGACCTTTATTTTGTTGAGGTAGTTTCCCTCTATGCCCACTTTCTGGACAGTTTTTATCATAAATGGGTGTTGAATTTTGTCAAAAGCTTTTTCTCTATCTATTGAGATGATCATATGGTTTTTCTTCTTCAGTTTGTTAATATGGTGTATCACATTGATTGATTTGTGTATATTGAAGACTCCTTGCATCCCTGGGATAAATCCCACTTGATCATGGTGTATGATCCTTTTAGTGTGTTGTTGGATTCTGTTTGCTAGTATTTTGTTGAGGATTTTTGCATCTATATTCATCAGTGATATTGGTCTGTAATTTTCTTTTTTTGTAGTATCTTTGTCTGGTTTGGTATCAGGGTGATGGTGGCCTCGTAGAATGAGTTTGGGAGTGTTCCTTCCTCCACAATTTTTTGGAAGAGTTTGAGAAGGATGGGTGTTAGCTCTCCTCTAAATGTTTGATAGAATTCAGCTGTGAAGCCATCTGGTCCTGGACTTTTGTATGTGGAAAGATTTTTAATCACAGTTTCAACTTCATTACTTGTGATTGGTCTGTTCATATTTTCTATTTCTTCCTGGTTCAGTCTTGGAAGGTTATACGTTTGTAAGAATTTGTCCATTTTTTCCAGGTTGTCCATTTTACTGGCATAGAGTTGCTTGTAGTAGTCTCTTAGGATGCTTTGTATTTCTGCGGTGTCTGTTGTAACTTCTCCTTTTTCATTTCTAATTTTATTGATTTGAGTCCTCTCCCTCTTTTTCTTGATGAGTCTGGCGAGTGGTTTATCAATTTTGTTTATCTTCTTAATGAACCAGCTTTTACTTTTATTGATCTTTGCTACTGTTTCCTTCATTTCTTTTTCATTTATTTCTGCTCTGATCTTTATGATTTCTTTCCTTCTGCTAACTTCTTTTTTTTTTTTTTGCCATACGCGGGCCTCTCACTGTTGTGGCCTCTCCCGTTGCAGAGCACAGGCTCCGGACACACAGGCTCAGCGGCCATGGCTCACGGGCCTTCCCGTTCCACGGCATGTGGGATCTTCCCAGACCGGGGCACAAACCCGTGTCCCCCGCATTGGCAGGCGGGCTCTCAACCACTGCGCCACTAACCCCTTTGGGGGTTTTTTGTTGTTCTTTCTCTAATTGCTTTAGGTGTAAGTTTAGGTTGTTTATTTGAGATGTTTCTTTTTTCTTGAGGTAGGATTATATTGCTATAAACTTCCCTCTTAGAACTGGTTTTGCTGCATCCCACAGGTTTTGGGTCGTTGTGTTTTCATTGTCATTTGTCTCTAGGTATTTGTTGATTTCCTCTTTGATGTCTTAAGTGATCTCTTGGTTATTAAGTAGTGTATTATTTAGCCTCCATGTGTTTTTTTTTTTTTCTTGCAGATTTTTTCCCTGTATTTGATATCTAGTCTCATAGTGTGTGGTCGGAAAAGATACTTGATACAATTTCAATTTTCTTAAATTTACCAAGGTTCAATTTGTGACCCAAGATATGTCTATCTTGGAGATCGTTCCATGAGCACTTGAGAAGAAAATGTATTCTGTTATTTTTGGATGGAATGTCCTATAAATATCAATTAAGTCCATCTTGTTTAATGTATCATTTAAAGCTTGTGTTTCTTTATTTATTTTCATTTTGGATGATCTGTCCATTGGTGAAAGTGGGATGTTAAAGTCCCCTACTATGATTGCGTTACTGTCGATTTCCCCGTTTTTGGCTGTTAGCACTTGCCTTATGTATTGAGGTGCTCCTCTGTTGGGTGCAGAAATATTTACAATTGTTACATCTTCTTCTTGAATTGATCCCTTGATGATTATGTAGTGTCCTTTTTTGTCTCTTGTAGTAGTCTTTATTTTAAAGTCTATTTTGTTTGAAACGAGAATTGTTACTCCAGCTTTCTTTTGATTTCCATTTGCATGCAATATCTTTTTCCATCCCATCACTTTCAGTCTGTGTGTGTCCCTAGGTCTGAAGTGGGTCTCTTGTAGACAGCATATTACGGGTCTTGTTTTTGTATCCATTCAGCCAGTCTATGTGTTTTGGTGGGAGCATTTAATCCATTTATGTTTAAGGTAATTACCGATATGTATGTTCATTCCTGTTACCATTTTCTTAATTGTTTTGGGTTTGTTTTTGTAGGTCTTTTCCTTCTCTTGTGTTTCCTGCCTAGAGAAGTTTCTTTAGCATTTGTTCTAAAGCTGGTTTGGTGGTGCTGAATTCTGTTAACATTTGCTTATCTGTAAAGGTTTTAATTTCTCCACCGAATCTGAATGAGATCCTTGTTGGGTAGAGTATTCTTGGTTGTAGGTTTTCCCCTTTCATCACATTAAATATGCTCTGCCACTCCCTTCTGGCTTGCAGAGTTTCTGCTGAGAACTCAGCTGTTAACCTTATGGGGATTCGCTTGTATGTTATTTGTTGCCTTTTCCTTGCTGCTTTTAATATTTTTTCTTTGTATTTAATTTTTGATAGTTTGATTAATATGTGTCTTGGCATGTTTCTCTTTGGGTTTATCCTGTATGGTGCTCTCTGTGCTTCCTGGACTTGATTGACTATTTCCTTTCCCATGTTAGGGAACTTTTTGACTATAATCTCTTCAAATATTTTCTCAGACCCTTTCTTTTTCTCTTCTTCTTCTGGGACCCTTATAATTTGAATGTTGGTTCGTTTAATGCTCTCCCAGAGGTCTCTGAGACTGTCCTCAATTCTTTTCACTCTTTTTTCTTTATGCTGCTCCCTGGCAGTTATTTCCACCATTTTATCTTCCAGCTCACTTATCCATTCTTCTGCCTCAGTTATTCTGCCATTGATTCCTTCTAGAGTATTTTTAATTTCAGCATTTGTGTTGTTCATCATTGTTTGTTTGCTTTCTAGTTCTTCTAGATCCTTATTGAATGTTTCTTGTATTTTCTCCATTCTGTTGCCAAGATTTTGGATCATCTTTACTATCCTTACTCTGAATTCTTTTTCAGTTAGGTTGCCTATTTCATCTTCGTTTATTTGTTCTTGTAGGTTTTTACCTTGCTCCTTCGTCTGTAATATATTTTTCTGTCATTTCATTTTTTTTTTTTTTTTTGATGGTTGGTGCTGTATTCCTGTGTTACTCGTTGTTTGGCCTGAGACGTCCAGCACTGGAGTTTGCAGAAAGTTGGGTAGAGCTGGGTCTTGTTGCTGAGATGCGTTCCTCTGGGAGTCCTCACTCCAATTAATATTCCCTAGGGTCCTAGGTTCTTTTTTAGTCTAGCGGTTTGGACTCGGAGCTCCCACCACAGGAGCTTGGGCCCAACCTCCAGGCTGGGACCCAAGATCCTGCAAGCTTCGTGGAATGGTAAAAAAAAAAAAAAAGGTAAAAGAGAAAGAAAGAAAAAAAGCAGTACAATATCAAATAATAAAAAATAAAGTAAAATTAGAAAGATAAAAAATATATTAGGAAAAATAAAACTACCATTGAAACAAGTGCAACAAGGTAAAATAAAACCTCAACAGAAAAAAGAAAAAAAAAAGCGGGGGGAACAAGCCAAAAGGGGAGAACAATTACAGAGTATAAAGAATAAAATAAAATTAGAAAAATAAAAGATTTATTAGGAAAAATAAAAACATAAAAGAATCAACAACAATGAATCAGCAAGGTAAAACAGAACCCCAATCTAAAAGAAGAAAAAAGAAAAAGAAAAACAAAAAGCCTTGGCTATGGGGGCGAATTTTAGGTGGGGGCTGGAACTTAGGCAGGGGCGGGGTTTAGGGTGGGACAGGACCCAGGCATTTGGTGTTACGGTTGATCATGGGGTGGGGCCTAGGCTCAGGACCCATGTAGCTGGAAAAGGCCCTGAGGGGGGGCCACGTTCAAGTGTGGGGCAGGGCCTCTTCTTAAGACCTGGGTGGAAGGGGAGAGGCAGCACATGGAAGGGAGGGCCTCTGGAGTGTGGGGTTCCAGAGTTTGGAGGTAGGGCCCTGAGTGAGGGTGTGTGGGTGGGGTTTAGGCCCAGCGCATTGGAGGGGGTCTCCGAGTGTAGGGGTGGGGCCCTGGGTGAGGGTGTAGGGGCGGGGCTTGGATTTTGCATGGCAGGAGGGAGGCTCTGAGGGCAGAGGATTAGGCCCGAGCCCAACAGGCTCCCTGGTGCCTAAGTGGACAGGGAAGGCACTGGCCGCATTCCCTTCCATTCCTTCGTGCCCCTCCCTCACCATCTCCCCCAGGGTGTCCCCCGTCACTGCTGGACCCCTAACCGCGGGTGGGTCCCGCTGGGTGTAGGAACTCCCCCAGCCACCCCTCAGGGGTGCCAGTCCTGGAGGTCCGGCCTTTACTTTTGCTCCCCCTTCCTCCCTCTCACTCCCTCAGGACCCACATGGCTGGAGGGGGCCTCGGTGGGCAGAGGATGAGGCCTGGGATCTCAGCAGGTTCCTGGGCACACTCCCTTTTGATCCTCTGCCCTCCCAATGGTCCCCCAATTTACCGCTTCCGGCATGGGATCCCTTCCCCTCCCCCAGCTGCCCCTTAGGGGCACCAGTCCCATCCTGCCTCCACTTCTCCCCCTTCACTCCTCCCATGCCCCATGTCCTACCCAGTCACTGGGGGTTCTTCCTGTCCCCTTAGGTTTCCGTGGTCCCTCACCAGTGCCTGGCAGGTGCCCTAGTTGTGAGGAGAGATGAATTCCGAGTCCTCCTAGTACACCATCTTGACTCTGCCCTTGAAATGTATTTTTAATATTCAGTTCAAAATACTTTCTAATTTCCATTGTGTTCTTTTTTTCATTCACAGATTATTTAGAAGTTTATTGCTTAACTTGCAAATATATTTGGTTTTTCATATCTTTTTATTTTTCATTTGTTTATGACTATTAGAGTGCTTTATATCTTAAAAAAACTTTATGGGAAATGTCAAACATATACAAAAGTGGAAAAAAATAGTTTAATAACCACTCAGGTATCCATAAGCTTCAACTATTTTTAACTCTGGACCAAATTTGTTTCATTTCTGTTCTCTCATTATGCAACCCTCACCAGATTATTTTGAAGCAAATCTCAGATATCATATTTTTTCTATAAATATTTCAGTATGTACCTATACAAGATGACATTAAAAAATTAACTACAATACCATATCCTATCCAGAATAATTCCTTGATGTCATAAAATATCTGGTCAGTTTCCAAAAGTTTTCCATTGTCTCCTAATTTTTCTTTACAGTTTGATTATTTTGAAAACAGGATCCAAATTAAGTTCCAAATATTGTTATTGGTTGATATGTACAAGTCTTTTTAATCTAAATATTCCCTCAGCATGGCTCTTTTTCAACCCTTGCCGTTTATTTTAGAAGCAACTGGGTGTTTTGTAGTTTCCCATAATTTGAATTTTGCTAATTGCACTTGATGATGTTGTTTAATGTGTTCCTCTATCCCTGTATTTCCTATTTCCTGTAAGATATAGAGGCTTGATCAGATTCAGATTTGATGTTTCTTGTTTTGTCTTGTTTAGTTGGTCAAGATGATGGTGGTGTGAGATTTCATCAACAATCATAGTGATGTCTGGTTATTTCTCTTCTTGATGATGATTACCTAGGTTCATGAATTCATGAAGGAGTTGAAAAATGGTGATGTTCTGTTGTTCCTTCTTCATTTACTACTTGGAATACTAGTATAAAGAGAAATTTCCCCTCAACTTCCATTTGGACATTCTCAGTTATGGTTCATATAGAAGAGACAGATAAATACTTGATTTTTCCTCCTCATTTACTAGTTTTCAAAATAAGTTGGTTCTTTAGCATTTTTCGGTGATCATCAATGAAGTATTTAAAAAGCTACTGTTATGAACTAACGTGTTTCAACTCAGTTACATTTATTATCTTTGTTAATGCTTGCACTATCCCATCAGTCCTTTTGATATAACCCTTAATTTTGTATGGCTTTCTTGTTTTCTTGTGTGCATGTTGTTCCAGACTTATCTTGTACAATTCCTGCCCTTTTTCCAAGGGCCTTACTTTTTTTTTCTTCTTTCTTCTTTTTGGCTGTGCTGCGTGGCTTGCATTATCTTAGTTCCCTGACCAGGAATTGAACCCACGCCCTTGGCAGTGAAAGCGTGGAGTTCTAACCACTGGACGACCAGGGGATTCCCCTTACTTTGTTTTACTAAAAAATGGTATTTAGAGACAGCAGTATGTGCAGTAGGTGTGCTCATTGCTACTAGTTTGGTCATTGTTTTTAGACCTTTTCAGTGGTCAGATGTAGGAAATATATGTACAGTTTTAAAAAATGAAATACATCATTAGTTTATATTATACTTTATTCAGATTCAGAGCTACAGGGTTTTTGCTTAACCTCATTAATCTTACAGTTGTATCTCCTTTCTTCCATACTTAAAAACCTAGTTTTCAATGGCACCAAGAAAACTACTCATTTGATTTATCTTAACACACACACACACACACACACACACACACACACACACACACACACACACACACACACACACACACACACACACACCGGCTCAGAATAACATACCTGCCCCTGCCTAGGTATTAAGCTTTGAAATTCAACTTTTACCCCCTAAGTCTACAAGCTGTTGAAGGTGCTGCTTGTCTTCTCAGCTCTTTCTTTTGGAATTGATGAATGTCTCACAAGAAAAGTGGTTGCAAAAGCCAGACTCATCTCTCTAGATTTACCTCCTTTTAAAGATATTAGACTGGTAGATTTTCACTATATTCTTTGCCCTCTGATGCCTTCAAGTAATGTTTTAAAATATTTTGTGTATGTTTTCTAGTTGTCTTCAGTAAGATGTTGGTCTGAATTATCTAATCTGCCATTACGGGAAAAGAAAGTCCCCTTACCACTTAAATGTTGAAAATTTAATTTATATTTATATAATGTGACGACAGTATTTGGTTTTATTTCAAAGGTTCTGAAACAAAAACACCTGGATGATTGTCTACGACATGTATCTGTAAGAAGATTTGAATCATTTAATCTGTTCTCAGTAACAGAAGCCCAAAAAAGGGAAACTGAAGAGGACGTTGGTGCCTGGGTTCAATATACAAGCATCTTGTATCCTGAATACAGTATTTTCTTAAGGTAAACATCACTCTAGTTAAGATTTTTTTTTAAGTTTTTTTCTCTTGTAGAAGAAAACAATCTAAGAATCTCATTGTTCATTCTATTGAGTTTGCAGGCAATCTTTATCAGAACTTAGGTTTTGCAGCTTTGTGTTTGGAATCCTGCTGCTTTAACTGGGTCTTACTGTATTCTCAGAACTAAAAATAAAACATTCTAAGGAATGTATCGGCATTTGAGGATAAAGTTCAAATCAAAGGGTTCATTTAACCATTGTCTCATAGCATTTGATTATGAAAAAAAGCCAAGTTCTTTTTGAGGCAAAGAAGGCTGAAAGTGAAAACAGAATTTTTCCAAACTGCTCTTCAAGTAGTAGTTATTTGAAAAATCAAGCTTTGGTATTTTTCCCATTCATGTTTTGTCACTTTCAGAATAGAATCTTAGGAATAGGAGGAGAAAATTCACCCAAAACACTGATATCGTGAGAAGCATACAGACTGTTCTGGCTTTAAAAATCATTAGGAAAGAGATAAGAGAGTTGCAAACTGAAGTAACAAGATATCATTTTTACTGAATTAATTTTCTCTCACAGTTACAGTCTAGCATGTTGCAATATTACTGCAGGTATTTGATTTTATAAAATCTGCCTTTCTTGACAAGATTTCACCTTTTGAAAGGGAGGGAGGAGCACATTTGCAGTAACTGTAAGAAGAGCAAAAAACATTTTAAGTGGAAACGTGTCTGAATACAGTTTAGGTGAGGTCAGGAATAATTTTAAGAAAAAAAGTTTTCACAAAGGATGTCTATTTATAATATATGTTTCCTGAACTATTTTAGTTTAAAATATCTCAGCTCTAAAAGATACCATTATAGCTTAAAATTTGGGATTTGGATAAAAATTGACTAGAGTGGACAGGGGAATGCAATTAGGATCTGGTTTCATCATGTTGATTTATTAAAAACTCTAAATAGAAGGTAAAAACTTAAGGATTTGTGAGTTTGCCTGTACATTCATTATGAGATTGAAATTAGAATACCTCAACTGCCTGGCATTCTGATGGAGATAATTAGTTTAGTCCTTGATTAGGAAGGAAAGAAAAATGCATTAAATGCTTACTGTTTGCCAAGTACAGTACTACGTGCTTTGATGTATTCTAATTCATGTACTCCTTACAATAAGTCTGTGAAGTAGGAATGAAGATGACTAAACAATTGGAAGATAGAATCTATAAGGATATTAAAGAGAAGGAGAAACAGAGTAATACCCCTACTGGTAGGGGTCTTCAGGTATAAAGTTCTAAAACTTATCTTCTACGTCTACGGTGACAAGAGGCAGTAAGTGTAAACTGTACCAAGAATAACTTCCTGACATCTTCAAGGCCCTGGTAAAGAATAACTTCCTGACATCTTCAAGGCCCTGGTAAGGCTTAGCCAGAGAGAATGTGAAATCTTCTGTTCTTGAGAGCTTTCAAAATAAGGCATCGTTCTCCACCTGGTGGAGATGGTGTTGATGTAGCACCAAGACACCTCTCCAACAGTGTGGTTCTTTGTGATATATCCATTTTTGAAAGAATAAATATATCTATATAAATATGATATTAAATCCTAGTTTATAGAAAGATGACAGGTGACTGAGCTAGAATTTAGGCCTCATTGGCTGCCAAGATTTTTTCTCTGTTTTTCAAACTAGCTAATATCTCTCCATATCAATAGTGCAAAAATAACAATAGCTTACACATACAGAATTCTAGAGCTGAATTCTGATCTTAGAAAAAAATAATCCTAACAACATTAATAATGACTGACAATTGAGTGCCTACTATGTGACAAGCACTGTTGTGAATGGTTTACATGTATAAGCTTATTTAATTCACATAGCACCTCCTGAGGTAAATACTGTTTTTATCCTCATTTTACAGATGAGAAAATAACTCGATTGAGGGCACACAGCCAATAATTGGTTGTGCCCCTATTTAAACCCTGGTGGTCTGGTTTCATGCCTGTATAATACTTTAAAAAACTTTTGTTTTGAAATAATTACAGGCTCTCAAAAAGCTGCAAAAATAGTACAAGGAGTTCCATGTACCCATCACCCAGCTGTCTCCATCAGTAACATCTTATATAATGATAGTCACAGCCTGCACTTTTAACTTCTACACATCCTGCCACTTGTGCGGCAGTCATATATACATTTATTCACTTTTCAGATGAAGGGATTGAGGCCTAGATAAACTAATTTCCTCATTGATTATTCTGAGCATTCCATTTCTTACTCCATAATCCTGATACCGTATAGGAAATCACTGATATTACTGTAATTGCTTAGGAAGGGCAGGATTTCTGCCAAGAATAGTTCATTCCATTCCATTGCCAATTTTGTTCATGTTGATTTCTTATGGTTACCACTTCTCCTTGTTTACTGTTATCTGCCCAACATGGATTTCCATTCTTGCTCCTTTGATATCTTGTATCAACTCTTTTGTCAGTCTTTCCATGCCATTTCTTTAGCTACTTTTATCTGTTTTCTTCAGTGTTATTTGAATTGTGAGCACTCTAAAGTTTAAAAAAATTACTTGTAATAGCCAAAAGTAGTGGCTTGGAAAGTTGTTTTGAAATGCAGTACCATCATCATCTTCTATATTTTTTAAGTTTATTAACGCTATGCAGTGAAAAAAAGTGGTGAATAGTTTTTAAATAAATCAGTAAATTCATTTCCCTACATATTGATTTATGTTCCTTTAAAGTTTTATTAGACTTGAAATGAATACCTTCAGAGAGTAAATAACAAGATATTCGTGAATTCAGAGTACATAGTTGTATATTGTTTATATTATTAAAAGGTATATAAGCAGTGGCCTGAATTAAAATTTTGATCATTTCCTGTCAGCTTTACATGATGATACTTAAAATGAAGGAATAAAGAATTTCCCCTGGTGACTTTTCATCAGAAGCAAAAGTCTGGACAATGTAAAAGTTAGGTTATGAATTCTCCAAGATCTGTTGTCTTTTCTATATATCTGAGGATGGTCAACTCTTTGCTCCGAAGTGAATGTTGAGACTTAGTAAAAATCCAGGGTATGGCTCCTGCTTTATTCCTTGGCAAAGTCTTCTTGTTTCCCTGGTGTTCATTTCTTAGAATTTTATAGAAGAGGTTCTTGCTATTAGATAGATGCCTGTATAGAAAACTAATATATACCAGGAGGTGTTTATACTAAAAATCCGTCATTAAAAATTCCTTGTTCCTGGGACTTCCCTGGTGGTCCAGTGGCTAAGACTTGTGCTCCCAATGCAGGGGGCCCAGGTTTGATCCCTGGTGAGGGAACTAGATCCCTCGTGCTGCAACTAAGAGTTTGCATGCTGCAACTAAAGATCCCATGTGCCGCAACTAAAAAAGATCTCGCATGCTGCAACTAAAAGATCCCACACGCCGCAGCAAAGATCCCATGTGCCGCAGCTAAGACCCAGTGCAGCCAAATGAATGAATGAATGAATAAATAAATAAATATATATGTATATGAAGGAACTTCCCTGGTGGTCCAGTGGTTGTGAATCTGTCTTGCAGTGCAGGGGATGTGGGTTTGATCCCTGGTCAGGGAACTAAGATCCCATGTGCCATGGGGCAACTAAGCCCATGTGCCACACTACTGAGCCTGTGCGTCACAACTAGAGAGAAGCCTGCGCACCACAACGGAGAGCCTGTGTGCCACAACGAAAGATCCCATGTGCTGCAACTAAGACCTGATGCAGCCAAAATATATATATATATATATATATTTTAATAGATCTTTATTGGAGTATAATTGCTTCACAATACTGTGTTAGTTTCTGTTGTACAACAAAGCAAATCAGCCGTATGCATACATGTCCCCATACCCCCTCCCTCTTGAGCCTCCTTCCCATCCTCCCTATCCCACCCCTATAGATCATCGCAAAGCACCGAGCTGATCTCCCTGTGCTATGCTGCTGCTTCCCACTAGCCAACTATTTAACGTTCAGTAATGTATATATGTCGATGCTACTCTCACTTCACCCTCCTACTCCATGTCATCAAGTCCATTCTCTGTGTCTGCCTCTTTATTCCTGCCTTGCAACTAGGTTCATCAGTACCTTTTTTTTTTTAGATTCCATATATATGCGTTAGCATACGGTATTTGGTTTTCTGTTTCTAACTTACTTCACTCTGTATGACAAACTCTAGGTCCATCCACCTCACTACAAATAACTCGATTTTGTTTCTTTTTATGGCTGAGTAATATTCCATTGTATATATGTGCCACATCTTCTTTATCCATTAATCTGTCAATGGACATTTAGGTTGGTTCCATGTCCTGGCTGTTGTAAATAGTGCTGCAGTGAACATTGTGGTGCATGTCTCTTTTTGAATTATGTTTTTCTCAGGGTATATGCCCAGTAGTGGGATTGCTGGGTCAAATGGTTGTTCTATTTTTAGTTTTTTAAGAAACCTCCATACCGTTTTCCATAGTTGTTGTATCAGTTTACATTCCCACCAACACTGTAGGAGGGTTCCCTTTTCACCACACCCTTTCCAGCATTTATTGTTTCTAGCTTTTTTGATAATGGCCATTCTGACTGGTGTGAGGTGGTACTTCATTATAGTTTTGACTTGCATTTCTCTAATAATTAATAACATTGAGCATCTTTTCATCTGCCTCTTGGCCATCTGTATGTTTTCCTTGGTGAAATGTCTATTTAGGTCTTCCACCCATTTTTTAACTGGATTGTTTGTTTTTTTGATATTGAGTTCCATGATCTGTTTGTATATTTTGGAGATTAATTCTTTGTTGTTTCATTGGGAAATATTTTCTCCCATTCTGAGGGTTGTCTTTTTGTCTTGTTTATGGTTTCCTTTGCTGTGCAAAACCTTTTAAGTTTAATTAAGTCCCATTTGTTTATTTTTGTTTTTATTTCCATTACTCTAGGAGGTGGGTCAAAAAAGATCTTGCTGTGATTTATGTCAAAGAGTGTTCTTCCTATGTTTTCCTCCAAGAGTTCTGTGTCTGGTCTTACATTTAAGTCTTTAATACATTTGGAGTTTATTTTTGTGTTTGGTGTTGGGTAGCATGCTAATTTCATTCTTTTACATGTAGCTGTCCAGTTTTCTCAGCACCACTTATTGAAGAGGCTGTCTTTTCTCCGTTGTATGTTCTTGCCTCCTTTGTCATAAATTAGATGCCCATATGTGCGTGGGTTTATCTCTGGGCATTATCCGGTGCCATTGATCTATATTTCTGTTTTTGTGCCAGTACCATACTGTTTTGATTACTGTGGCTTTGTGGTATAGTTTGAAGTCGGGGAGCCTGATTCCTCCAACACCATTTTTCTTTCTCAAGTTGCTTTGGCTATTTGGGGTCTTTTGTGTTTCCATATGTATTGTAAGATTTTTTGTTCTAATTCTGTGAAGAATGCCATTGGTAGTTTGATAGGGATTGTACTGAATCTGTAGATTGAATTGGGTAGTAGATTGCTTTGGGTAGTATAGTTATTTTCACAATATTGATTCTTCCAATCCAAGAACGTGGTATATTTCTCCATCTGTTTATGTTATCTTTGATTTCTTTCATCAGTGTTTTATAGTTTTCTGAGTACAAGTCTTTCGCCTCCTTAGGCAGGTTTATTCCTAGGTATTTTATTCATTTTGTTGCAATGGTAAATGGGAGCATTTCCTTAATTTCTCTTTCTGATTTTTCATTGTTGGTGTATAGGAATGCCAGAGATTTCTGTGCATTAATTTTGTATCCTGCAACCTTACCAAATTCACTGATTAGTTCTAGTAGTTTTCTGGTGACATCTTTAGGATTTTCTATGTATAGTAAAAAACTGTATTCAAAAAAATTTCTTCTCCTTGTCTTATGAGTTGCAATTTCTTGTTGTATAGAGATTACTGTATAGATACTAGAAATTGTTGTTCCCCGCCCCTGTATTTTAACTTAATTTCAGTGTAATAGGAATTTGCATATTCTGGAAACTTTAAAATACTTCCATTTATTCAGAACCATAAAAGTGCCTGAGTTATTCATTTATAAATGTATACATGTCTTAGGTATAGAAGAAGCTGAGAGGCCTGAACTGTCCTCCTTTCTTTGAATGACTCCTGTTGCTATGGTAATTGCTGAATTAGAAGCCTAGCATTCTTGCGTTTTGGCCTGTCCTGGAGGCTTAGAATGGGCAAGAAGTCAAGAATGACTTTGTAGGGCTTCCCTGGTGGCGCAGTGGTTGAGAGTCCGCCTGCCGATGCAGGGGATGCGGGTTCGTGCCCCGGTCTGGGAAGATCCCACATGCCGCGGAGCGGCTGGGCCCGTGAGCCATGGCCGCTGAGCCTGCGCGTCCAGAGCCTGTGCTCCGCAACGGGAGAGGCCACAGCAGTGAGAGGCCCGCATACCACAAAAAAAAAAAAAGAACTGTAGTACAGCAAATGCACTGCATTGAGATCATGTATTGCTTCTCTAAGGAAAGGAAAAATAATAAAACAAACCCTCACCCCACTGGATTTAGTATGGACCCTGTGAGCGCACACTGAATAAAAACTTGTGATGGGAATGATATGCTTATGAAATTAGATGTATGGCAGATTATCCTTATATGTGTAGTGTATCATAGGTGCCCCTTTAAAACTTGGCAAGGTTGGTATCTGAGGCAAATATGAATACTGAATTTATATTTGTTTATTTATTTATTATTTTTAATTTAAATTTATTTATTTATTTGTTCATTTTTGGCTGCGTTGGGTCTTCGTTGCTGCGTGCAGGCTTCCTCTAGTTGCAGTGAGCAGGGGCTACTCTTTGTTACGGGCGCGCAGGCTTCTCATTATGGTGGCTTCTCTTGTTGCGGAGCATGGGCTGTAGGCACGTGGGCATCAGTAGTTGTGGCTCGTGGGCTCTAGAGCTCAGGCTCAGTAGTTGTGACTCACGGGCTTAGTTGCTTTGCAGCATGTGGGATCTTCAGGGACCAGGGCTCGAACTTAACCACTTAACCACTGTGCCACTTAGGGAAGTCCCTGAATTTATATTTAAAAAGTACAGTTTTAATGTTAGTAGTGCTGTTTACAACAGTGGTGAATATTAAAGCAGCTTTTGTTCTCTTGTATTTTATTTTGTATTTTAGAAGGAACTTTATAGGAGCTTCAAAATGTGGTGCAGTGTATGTAGAAAATTAAAAGACGAATCCATTGAGTCATGTTTTCATGGAGCTTAAATCACAGATATGGGCTAATTATAACTTAATTTTCTAGGTTATTTGAAGTTCAATCATGATTGTTTGTGTAGTTTGCTTACATATACATATATTCAAAGTTTCAGTAAATTGAAATATTCCCTAGATACTTTTTCAAATATTATGTAGAAATAATCTTTTAGTTTCCTATAACTAGTAGATGTAAGACTGAAAAAAAAAACTCTTCAGCCATTTATTTTTGAAAGATCTCCAAAGTAGTTGCATGGAAAATCAACTTTTTAAACCTCTTTGTTCTTATGCAGCCTCTTAGGACCCATTCTGCTCTCTGGCTTACTTTTTCTGATTTTGAGGGACCACTTTTCCTTTTAATCAAGGTAAAATTAATCATTTTAACCATTTTAAATTCAGTATATTCACGATGTTGTGCAACCATCACCACTCTCTAATTTCCGAAGCTTTTCATCAACCCAAAAGGAAGCCCCATCCCCATTACTAGTAACTCTCCATCTTCCTCCTCCCCCTAGCCCCTGGCAACCACTTATCTACTTTCTGTCTATATGGATTTGCCTATATTGCCTATTCTGGACATTTTATATAAGTAGAATCATATGATACGTGGCCTTTATATTTGGCTTCTTTCACTTAGCATAATGTCTTCTGATTCATCCATGTTATAGCATATACCAGTACTTCATTCCTTTATTATGGCTGAATAATATTCCATTGTACGGACAATACCATATTTTGTTTATCCCTTCATCAGTTGATGGACATTTGGGTAGTTTCTACTTTTTGGCTATTATGAATAATGCTACTATGAACATTCATGTACAAGTTTTTATGTGAATGTTTAAGTTTTAAATTCTTTCTTTTAGGTATGTACTGAGGGGCAGAATTACTGGGTCATATAGTAACTCTTTGTTTAACTTTTTGAAGAATGGCCAAATTGTTTTCCACAGTGGCTGTGCCATTTTACCTACTAGGAATATATGAGGGTTCTAGTTTCTCCCCATTCTTGCAAGCACCTATGATTTTTCCTATATTATTATTATTTTGTATTATTGCCATTCTAGTGGGTGTAATCTTACTGTTGTTTTGATTTGCAGTCCCCCAGTGACTAATTATGTTATATGTTTTTTCATGTGCCCATTGGCCATTTGTATAACTTCTTTGGAGAAATGTCTGTTCAAGTCCTATGCCCATTTTTAATTGGGTTGTTTGTCTCTTTGTTATTGAATTTCAGACTTCTTTATATATTCTGGATACTTAACCCACATCAGATATGTGATTTGCAAATATTTTCTCCCATCTTCTGGGTTATCTTTTCACTTTCTTGATAGTGTCCTTTGGTGTACAAAAGTTTTTAGTTTTGTTGAAGTTCAATTTATCTATTTTTTTCTTTTGTTGTTTGTGTTTTGGGTGCCATATTTAGCCCTCACTTACTTTTAACCTCTGGTTTCAATCTCTTGATACCTTTAGGCTTCAAATTTTTCTCTGGTAGCTTTTTTTCCCCCCCTCTTCAGATAATTATCTGCCCCAGTTACTTGCTCCTTAATCCTTACCCCATAGGCCATTCTTTAGAAAAACTCAAAGGTCCTCAGTTCTAGCATAGCTTTAGGTGCTTGTGAAAAAAATTTCTTGGCTTTGGGAAGAAAACACTGGCTACTGGTAAACTTTTTTCCAGCTTTGTTGAGATATTGATATAATTGACATATAACATTGTGTAAATTTAAGGTATACACTGTGTTGACTTGATTTACTTATATATTGCAAAATGATTAGTACCATACTACTAGCTAACACTTCTATCATGTCACATAATTATCATTTCTTTTTTGTGGTGAGAATATTTAAGTTAAAGGCTTGGGAAACAAGTTAAAGCTTCGGAGTTTAGGAGAAGATGGAGTGAACTTTTTATACCCTGGATATGTTAGCAAAATGTTATGACTGTTATATAACATTAATTATCAGAGTAATGGTAAAACTGAAGTTTGATAAGGTCCCTTCCTTGCAGGTATTACTGTCTAATAACCACATTGTCCAGGCAGGACCTAGGTAAACAGTTGAAAGATTAAGGGTAGACAAGATCTTATAGAGTTGACACTTGAATAAAGTATAGATGACTCTGAACAAAGAAAAGTCCTTGAGTTTGGGCCAATTGAAAGGGAACTTGAAATAATCAAACTGAATCTTTACCACACTGTGTTCATGGCAGTTTTCCTATAAGTAGGACTACTTCTTATACCATTGAAGACAATGATTGTTGACATTTTTCTTTCATGAGATGCCATCTTTTAGGGTTCCTAGACTTCGTAGATAAATGATTTTCATTTTTGTAAGTTACTTAGAGGTATAGGATTAGTTTTCCTGTCTCCCCACCCTGATCCCATTTAATGTCATAGGATATATTTTGTGCTTCTTGGCTTCAAGAAATAATGCTTTCAAGAAGACAAGTTTTGTGTCACACTTTCTATTTTTAATACTGCTTTTAACTTTTAAACATGCATTTTACTTTACCCCAGTTTCTGCTTTTTAGAAATATTTAACTTCTTGCAAAATATATGTACCTTTTTTTTTAACTCTTGTCTCAGATTTCTTTTCAAATGTTTATTTCATCTTGATGAGAGAGAGAGAGAGATAGAGTGACAGAGAGAGCGTGCGAATGTGCATGAGAGAATGTCCTTATTAAAACTAGGCCATAAAGCAATTTCACTTTTAGTTATTTATCCTAAAGAAATAATCAGAAAGGGGCTCAATGCTATTTCTACAAGGATGTTCATTGAAACAGTATGCATAAAGCACAAAAGTGGGCATAATCTAAAAATCCATCGTAAGGTGTTGGTTCAGTAAATTATGGTGCATTCATTGGACTACTTGGCAGCCATTAAAATCATGTTGCAGGAGAATATTTAATGATGTGGGAAACTTTATAATATGTTAAATGAAAAAATACAAATTGAAAAACCATATGAACAATGTGCTCTCAGTTATTTAATGACAGGTCTATGAGCATAGCATAAAATTTGAAGGCTATATACCAAACTATTAACTGTGGTTACCTCTGCATGATAGGATTATGGGCAGTTTTTTCTTGAGGAAATTGTATATTGCTTTTATATTTAGGAAAAAGTTTTTTGAGTTCTAAGCTGTATTGCTGATCATTTTAATAGCTTCATCTTGTGCTTTAGATGTTTAATGCTTTGTTCTTTTTCCTCTCTTGTCTGACATGTATGTTGTAGTTTCCTAACATGGAAAAGTTAGGCGTAATTAACCTCTTCTAGAATCTTGCATCCACAGAGAAGGTGCAGAATCATTGTGTTATGAAGATGAAAGTTGGATTTGTGGTTGATAATTTCATTGCCTTAGGTTATGATATTGTTGAACCAAATGGTTATTGGACCAGTGATTATTGCAGATAACTTTTTGCATCCTCACTTGGTCACTCCATGAAGGAACTTGGTCTCTGTGATAGAAATAAAATGTTGTTCTGAAAAGGGTATTACAGTTTACATGTGTTCTCTTACTATGTGTATTAGCTTGCTAGGGCTCCCAGAACAAAACACCGCACATTGGATGGCTTAAACAGCAAGATTATTTTCTCACAGTTTGGGGTCTAGAAGTCTTGGATCTAGGTGTTGCAGGTTTGGTTTCATCCAAGGCCTCTCTCTTTGACTTGCATGTGGCTGCTCTCTTGCTGCCTCTTCACGTGATTGTCCCCCTGTGCACATGCCTTGTTGTCTCTGTGTGTCCTAATCTCCTTTTTTGTAAGGATATATATATATATATATAATATATTATATATATATATTAGGGTTCACCCTAATGACCCAATTTTAACTTAATTAACTCTTTGAAGGCCCTGTGTCCAAATTCAGTCGCATTCTGAGGCACTGGGGGTAAGGGCTTCAACATATGAATTTTGGGGAGACACAGTTCAGTCCATAATAGTATATATCATTTGTGATGAGTTTTAATGACAAAGTAGTGTGGATGAAGTAAATTTTATTGTGAATTATTAATGGTTATTATAAACTATTACAACATCCGAAAGAACTACAGCTGTAAGTTATATAGGGGAGAATGTAGAAGATTGTAGATGTGTTAGCACCAACTTTTTGTAATCACCACTGGAAAAGTAACTCAGACTCTATGACCTACTGATTCAGGTCACACCTAATGTGATTCAGGAGTCCTGGCTAACACAACACTGCCACTAAAATTTGGGAAATGTATTGGTAATACGCCTTCTGCCATTCTTTGAAATAATTTTTTTTTTTTCTCCTAGCTGGGCTACATGACAGGACCCTGTGGTGGCTGGTGTCTCATGGTCCTAGAGAAATTTGTAGACCCTCTACCTTATATACTCTTACATGTGACAATGGTGATTGTTTTCTCCCCAATGAATCCTGGGGCTGACCTGGACTTTTAACTCACACTGCTACAGTCTCCTGCTTGGGATCCTTCCTAGGGGTCTCATAGAGTGGGACCTGTTTTGTGATGTATCCAAAACTGATCTCTTTTGGGTTAGTAATTCCTTAAGGGAATATTCTTGTTGAAATACAAAATATTTTCATTTTCTACCTATATTTGGGAGACCGAAGGTGACTATCTCTTAGGAAATATAGTCCAGAGTTTTAGTTTTTCTGTTTCATTGTTACTGTGTTAATGTAGTTACGGTCTATAATATTGGTGGAATTATTTAAGCTTCAGGAGTGTCAGACTGGATTTAAAGTTTTTCCTCATTCAAATAAAGGCATACTGTGTTTATGTGTTATAGGCGTATAATGCATTTATGTAGATGTGTGTGTATATTCACACACATACTTGGTAAGATAGCTTGATTAAAAAATGAGAAATTTGGGCTTTTATGGGTAATTGCTCTATTTTTAACTTAGTGGGGTCATGGAAGGTTCATGGAATATGAAGTTCAGGTTTTAGCTCTTCCAGTTACTTGCTGTGTGATCATAGGCAAGTCTTTGAACAAATCTTAACTCCTTATAATTGAATAAGAAACAGTAACTAGGGGCTTGCCTGGTGGCACAGCGGTTAAGAATCCGCCTGCCAATGCAGGGGACACGGGTTTGAGCCCTGGTCTGGGAAGATCTCACATGCTGCAGAGCAACTAAGCCTGTGCGCCAGAACTACTGAGCCTGTGCTCTAGAGCCTGTGAGCCACAACTACCGAGCCCACGTGCTACAACTATGGAAGTTGTAACCATGCGCCTAGAGCCTGTGCTTCGCAACAAGAAAAGCCTCTGCAATGAGAAGCCCGCACACCACAATGAAGAGTAGCCCCCGCTTGCCGCAACTAGAGAAAGCCCGCGTGCAGCAATGAAGACCCAATGTAGCCAAAAATAAATAAATAAATAAATTTATTTAAAAAAAAAAAGAGGAATAGAATTAAGATCAGTGAGCAAGATACAAAACATTTGCCCCCTGACATTTAGAACTCCCTGTAAATGGAATGTGCAGACCTGAAGGTCTGTTAGTTCTTTGTGACTGAAGTTCTGAATTTGTTGGGTCATAATAGAAGGAACTTATGTATTGTGGAGCGTGGTAATGAAAGTTGATTGTTTATTTTCATTTTGAGAGTCTCAAAGTGTAGGGTTTTGTTTTGTTGTATTTATAAAGGTAAATAATTTATGTCACATTTATATAATTAAAACAATAACAATAAAAATATTTATTAGTACTTTAAAGTGTAGATTAATCATCAAGAAATGTCATAACATTAAATATCCCAAAGACTCATCTGTTATTTCTTTTCCTTCTCCCTCTAGTGGGCAGAAATATTTTAAAAACACCACATGGAAAGGGTTATTAGTATTGAGCATATCACAATATAGTCTCAGCTTTTTAAAAGATTAATAAATGTTAATATTTCAGAATCATTAAAGAAAATGCTTTATTCCTTTCTAGGCATAATAGTGGATCTTTGAATGTTGAAGATGTTCTTACCAGCTTTGACAATACAGGAAATATTTGTAAGTTATATACCCACTGTATAGAAATATTTTTAGTGTTTTTAAAGTGAATTTTTAATTTTTTTCACAGTGTTTATTTTATTGACGTGTGTGTGTGTGTGTGTGTGTGTGTGTGTGTGTGTGTGAGACAGAACATAGGTCAGGAGGAACACTGGATCCTCCAGTACTATCCCTTTTGTTTCTTGTTTTCATTTTGACCTTTTCAGTTAATCAGTCCAATAGAGGGGCTGTCTCTCCCTTCTTTGCTGTGTTTGGGTGTGTGTGTTTCTACTTCTTGCTTCTTCTCTCTTTCACTAAAGAGTGAACCCAGAACATTTTTCTTTGCTGCTAATATACTTTAATACCAGAATGATTTTATTTTATGCATTATTATAATATTATAGGATATATTGATATCTTAGTCTCTGATTAAGTCATAATAGATTTCTCCACTGAGAAAATCATTTAATTATAATGTCATGTAATGAAAGAAATCAAACAAGAAATATCTTTATATCACTGTGTTAAACAACATACCATGATAGAAGCGGTGTACTCCTTTATGTGTTGCATAGGCTATTTTTCTTAAGATAGTGGATAATCAATGAAATATTACCATTTTAAATGTAAAAATTATGCTCAAATACTTCTCAGGAAATTTCACAACTGTAACTACTTATTGTCTGAACTAAAATAACATATTCTGCTAACAGTACTACGTTATCAAATGCTTTCTAATTTTCGATCTGCATAGAATAATGTCCAGCAATACTCAGGCAATGATTTTGTTCTTATGCCCACACGATGGCAAGCTTTTGATTGTGGAGAAAAAAATTTATGTATTTTGTCACTAAGGAATCTAACTATCCTAAAATTATCCTAAAATATTTAAAATAATGTAGGTTTCTTTTTCATGGATAGTGTTAAGTATACCTTTTAGTTTCTCTGTGTTGGCACTTGCTGAATTCTTTCCCAGTATTTTTCTTGGGGGTTGGGGCAAGGTCTGGGTGAGGGATACTAATGGTGGTTGAGGACACATTCTCCTTTAGTTATGTGGTAATGTAAAATATCATTAAGTCAGGCTTATGCATACCCAATTTAGGAACATAATTCTAGAATGTTAAATGTGGATTTTTGATTTGGTAATGTAAAAATCAAGTACTGTTCCCAATGGCTCAGTATGAAGTAGGGCCACTAGCTGGCAGCATTATGTAAAATAAAAATATTTTCCTAAAGGTCTAAGCTATTACTTTGTGTATGAATAATATGTTACACCCCCCCCCCCCACCGTAAGTTGTTGTTGCATTGACAAATACAGAAATTGTATGTTAAAAGCTTTTTCTTTTCCCACTGCTGCCCATCGTTTGGTAGAAAGGTTTGAGCCTTTGGATTGAGACACACCTACATTTGAATCTTGGTTCTGAAATTAATCTTGAGCAATTTATATTATCTCTGTGAACCTCAGTTTTTTTTCATCTCTTAGAACTGGAAATAATGTATGGAAAGTGTATAACATACTGTATTCCTCATACTTGATACTCGGTAAATGAAACTCTTTATTATTAGCAGTGGTGAGTACCTCTAAAGCTTTGCAGTTTTTTTTCTAATAATGAAGAAAGTATTTTTAAAAATTATTCTGGGGCTTCCCTGGTGGCGCAGTGGTTGAGAGTCCGCCTGCCGATGCAGGGGACATGGGTTCGTGCCCCGGTCCGGGAAGATCCCACATGCCGCGGAGCGGCTGGGCCCGTGAGCCATGGCCGCTGAGCCTGCGTGTCCGGAGCCTGTGCTCCGCAACGGGAGAGGGCACAGCAGTGAGAGGCCCGTGTACAGCAAAAAAAATAAATAAATAAATATTCTGATGTTTTAAAATAAACTATTTTGATTGAACTAACAAGGTGGGAAAATAGATCAAATTAGAAAAATAGTAATTTATTAAAATGTCTTGTCATAAATGTGGTCTTTTTAAAAAAAATAAATCTATTTATTTATTTTTGGCTGCCTTGGGTCATTGTTGCTGCGCAGGCTTTCTCTAGTTGTGGTGAGCAGGGGCTGCTCTTCATTGTGGCGTGCGGGCTTCTCATTGTGGTGGCTTCTCTTGTTGTGGAGCACGGGCTCTAGGCGTGTGGGCTTCAGTAGTTGTGGCACACGGGCTCTAGAGCGCAGGCTCAGTGGTTCTGGTGCACGGGCTTAGTTGCTGCGCAGCATGTGGGATCTTCCCGGACCAGGGAATCGAACCCGTGTCCCCTGTATTGGCAGGCGGATTCTTTTTTTTAAATTCTTTTTTGCGGTACGCGGGCCTCTCACTGCTGTGGCCTCTCCCGTTGCGGAAAACAGGCTCCGGATGCGCAGGCTCAGCGGCCATGGTTCACGGGCCTAGCCACTCCACGGCATGTGGGATCTTCCTGGACCGGGGCACGAACCCGTGTCCCCTGCATCGGCAGGCGGACTCTCAACCACTGTGCCACCAGGGAAGCCCGGCTGGCGGATTCTTAACCACTGCACCACCAGGGAAGTCCATAAATGTGGTCTTAAAAACCTGAATGTATTGCCAAGTAAGAAGTGATAAAAATAAGACTTCTTAAAACATTTTGTTTAGTGTAACTTTTATATTATACTCTTTAAAAATGTATAATGATACTTCAACCTAATGTAAAATTGATAAATTCCTGTTACAATAAAGTAAATCTTGATTATAACTTTTATATAATCTTTGCCAAGGCTTAAAGTGATCAAGGATTGAAAAAGTGATTTCTCACTTGGTGTCTCAAATGTTTGATTTTACCCTAATGGTGACATTAGATTGAGTTTGTGACTGGAAAACCCAGCAGAGGGCGCTAAAATCACAATTCTGTCTCAACAGATCAATATAACTGGAATAAATACCTTGAATAGTAACCCTAAGCTTTCATCATGTAAACATAGAAATATGTATGTGTAAACATCTGTATTTGAGTTATTTCTTATGTATTTAATATATTCAACAATTCATTAATACAAAAGAATAGATTTTCCTGACTGATATTTTTCTTCATTTTTTTCATTTCTTTTTTTAAACAGGACAATTTATTTTTATTGTTATTTAATTAATTAATTAATTAGTTATTGGCTGTGTTGGGTCTTCGTTGCTGCACGCGGGCTTTCTCTAGTTGCAGCGAGAGGGGGCTACTCTTCGTTGCGGCGCGTGGACTTCTCATTGCAATGGCTTCTCTCGTTGCAGAGCATGGGCTCTAGGCACGTGGGCTTCAGTAGTTGTGGCACACGGGCTCAGTAGTTGTGGCTCGCGGACTTTAGAGCGCAGGCTCAGTAGTTGTGGCGCACATGCTTAGTTGTTCCGCGGCACGTGGGATCTTCCATGACCAGGGATTTAACCCGTGTCCCCTGCATTGCTAGGTGGATTCTTAACCACTGTGCCACCAGGGAAGTCCCAGGAATTATTCATTTACTTCAGGAGTTAGTTTACAGGTTTACATAACTTCCTGATAATAGAAAAAATAACTTAATTAAAATACTTTATAGTTACAACCCCCCGTACATGTTCATACAAAATATACATATGTGAATATATACAAAATGTATTCATGTTTAGTGGAACTATTAATCTCAATTTTAAGTTAACTTCAAAACAAGTAATGCTTTTATTCATTGTAAATTTTCAAAGATGAAACAATCTATGCTCTCACCAGAAAGATATGGAAAAAATCTTTAATTTTGGAAAATTAATGAAACCTCTAGATAATTTCTTATTTCCTGATATGTTAGAAAAGAAAATATTCTTTATGTTTACCTCTGTTATTTTTACATGTGTGGCTTGCAAAGTGTTTTATGTTTTTGAGATATCCTTTCAGTATTTGAATTCCTTTGAATGTTGTAGGAAGAAATTAAAATGAATCTCCACACAGTCATTTCTCCATAATGATTCATTGCTCTATAGGATATGACCCCAATCTTATTTTTACATGTTTATATTTGCTACTGTGGAAAACAAATTATTTTGAAAGTCAAGCTTCTTTTTTGCTTACCTCTAACTAGGGTTAGGTATGCATATTCCATCTTTGGGTTCTAGTACTTGAGAACGTACTTCCTTTTTAACTATCAAAGCTACTCTGTGGAGAGGTTGTGTCTGCTATTGATTCATCATGCCTGGAAAGAGACGCAATCAAGCAACCTAGGGAAAAGTATAGGATGCATCCTTCACTTCAGACGAGGTGCTGGCTGCTTCTGTGTTTCACGTAACATGCCACTCAGATAGCTTGGGTCACAAGAGAGTACTCTGCAAGCACGCAGCAGATCTCTTGCTTCTGTTTTCTCTGTGGGCAGAGTCTCCTTTCCAGCCAGTCCCTGACCTCCAAAGAAACCCCATCATGCTGTATCTCTTCTGAAACCATTTTCTCTTTCTCCAAGTCATCTCTTTCCTCTACTGAAATGAATTTTTGAAAAATGTGATTCTCTTCAGCACTTAGTTGATCCAAATTTACTGTCATAGTATATAATACAACTATTTGCTACGTGTGAAATCTCATCAGTGCTTGGGATATAATTGCTTCACTTGGACTTTTTAGCACGTCGTCCTTGACAGCATGAACATATGATTAATACTTCTTATACAATTTATTGTATACAATATATACAATATAATGTGTATAAGCCATTAAAGGCTTAGGAAGCCAATAGTTATTATATTTCATTGCAGTAACCTAGTGTGATTCAGGAGTCCTGGCTAACACAACACTGCCACTAAAATTTGGGAAATGTATTAGTAATATGCCTTCTGCCATTCTTTGAAATTTTTTTTTTTTTTTTCTCCTAGCTGGGCTACATGACAGGACCCTGTGGTGGTTGGTGTCTCATGGTCCTAGAGAAATTTGTAGACCCTACCTTATATACTCTTACATGTGACAATGGTGATTGTTTTCTCCCCAATGAATCCTGGGGCTGACCTGGACTTTTAACTCACACTGCTACAGTCTCCTGCTTGTGGATCCTTCCTAGGGGTCTCATAGAGTGGGACCTGTTTTGTGATGTATCCAAAACTGATCTCTTTTGGGTTAGTAATTCCTTAAGGGAATGTTCTTGTTGAAATACAAAATATTTTCATTTTCTACCTATATTTGGGAGACCGAAGGTGACTATCTCTTAGGAAATATAGTCCAGAGTTTTAGTTTTTCTGTTTCATTGTTACTGTGTTAATGTAGTTACGGTCTATAATATTGGTGGAATTATTTAAGCTTCAGGAGTGTCAGACTGGATTTAAAGTTTTTCCTCATTCAAATAAAGGCATACTGTGTTTATGTGTTATAGGCGTATAATGCATTTATGTAGATGTGTGTGTATATTCACACACATACTTGGTAAGATAGTTTGATTAAAAAATGAGAAATTTGGGCTTTTATGGGTAATTGCTCTATTTTTAACTTAGTGGGGTCATGGAAGGTTCATGGAATATGAAGTTCAGGTTTTAGCTCTTCCAGTTACTTGCTGTGTGATCATAGGCAAGTCTTTGAACAAATTTTAACTCCTTATAATTGAATAAGAAACAGTAACTAGGGGCTTGCCTGGTGGCACAGCGGTTAAGAATCCGCCTGCCAATGCAGGGGACACAGGTTTGAGCCCTGGTCCGGGAAGATCCCACATGCCGCGGAGCAACTAAGCCCGTGCACCACAACTACTGAGCCTGTGCTCTAGAGCCTGCGAGCCACGACTACTGAGCCTGCATGCCACAACTACTGAAACCCACGTGCCTAGAACCCGAACTCCACAACAAGAGAAGCCACCACAATGAGAAGCCTGCGCACCACAACCAAGAGCAGCCCCAACTCACCACAGTTAGAGAAAGCTCACGCACAGCAACGAAGACCTAATGCAGCCAAAAAAAAAAAAAAAGTAACAGTAACTACCTTGTAGTGTAGTAAACATCATATTAGGTAGTGTGAAAATAGTATGTAAACTGTAGATAATATTTGTATTAGTTTTTATTGTTAGTATTAATATCATGTCTCATTTGTTCTTAGACCTTCTCAATATCTTTGATATTGGAAAATAGCACAAGACAGGAAATATTTTTGGTGTGTGCCATCCTGTTTTAATATTTTGTACATGAAAACATAGTGCAAAGCTACATTATTAAAAGTATAGTATTACTGCAGAAATACATATATAAATCAGTATTTTAGAAAAGAAGGTTCAGAAAGACAAAAATATATGTGATTTGTCACATGATGAAGATGGAATTTCAGTAAGAGTGGAAAGGATAGATTTTTCAATAAATAGTATTGGTTAGGAATTTAGAAAAAGATAACAAACCAAATCTCTCCTTTATACTATATAAATACCAAAATAAATTTAAGATAGATTAAATATTTAATTAAAAAATTCTAACACTCACAGATTTTTCAGATGAATAATTTTAAGATGTTGAAATAAGGAAGGCCCTTCTACGTGTGACGCAAATCCCTTGAATTTAAAGATGAATAGATTGACTAAATAAAGATTTAAAGTCACTTTATTCAAAAAGTATCAAAAAAGTTGAAAGACAAATGACAAACTGGTAATTATTATTTATGAAATATATGCAGAGATGTATTCTCTTTATTATGTGAAGAGCTCCCACGAAGAAATAGCAAAAACAGGCTGTAGATCTATAAGAAAAAGACAAAGCATAGTTGAAAATTAGAAAAAGGTATTTCACAAAAGTAATACCAATGCTCTATAAACATATCAAATGATTATTTTACTAGTAAAGAAGTAACGAAGTGCAATTAAACCAGTGAGATAGAATTTTTGTTATCAAATTGGTAAAGATGAGAGAAGATAAGCCATGTTCGGCGAATTGTAGGGAAATGTGCCTTCGCATCCACTGTTGGTGGGAGGGTAAATTGATTCTACTTTTCCAGAGGCAATCTGGCAATATCTTTCACAATGTTAAGTACCCATTTCATTTGACTAATAATTCTTTTTCTAAGAAGTAGTGAAACCAATATGCAAAGGTGGAATGTAAAGGAATTCATTATAGCACAGTGAATAACTGGAAAAAAACATAAATCTTTAATTTTAGGTGACTGGCTAATTATGGATAATTCATGAGATGGAATATTTTATAGCTGTTCAAGATCTCTGAAACATATTAGGTTAAAATATTACTGCAGGGAATATGATTCGAGTTCTGTAATATATATACACTCATTAAGTAGGTATGTATATGCATAGTACTATGTCTATATATTCATAGTGTTTGTTAGGGTATTGGAGTTATGGATGATTATCACTTTCTTCTTTATGCTTTTTAGTATTTGTTTCCTTATGGCTTGTATTAGGTAATGTTGTTTTTATTTTGAAAAAAGTAGATATTCTTTAATTTACAAATTGAGTATTAATTTTTTTTTTTTTTTACTGAAAGCTGTGATGAAACTCAAATTGCATAGGACAGTACTGTGGAAAAAAGGAGCAATTCGTTTTACTACTGAAAAAAAATATAAAGTATTTTATTTTATTTTTTTTAAAGAAGATGTTGGGGGGTAGGAGTTTATTAATTAATTTATTTATTTTTGCTGTGTTGGGTCTTCGTTTCTGTGTGAGGGCTTTCTCTAGTTGTGCCAAGCGGGGGCCACTCTTCATCGCGGTGTGCGGGCCTCTCACTATCGCGGCCTCTCTTGTTGCGGAGCACAGGTTCCAGACGCACAGGCTCAGTAGTTGTGGCTCACGGGCCTAGTTGCTCCGCGGCATGTGGGATCCTCCCGGACCAGGGCTCGAACCTGTGTCCCCTGCTTTAGCAGGTAGATTCTCAACCAGTGCGCCACCAGGGAAGCCCTAAAGTATTTTATTAAACAGCACTTTTGTCCAAGGAGCTCCCAGCATTGTTGGATGTTAATGTGCTAATCTCCCAATACACTTAAAAGAAGTCAAAGATCAAATCATTCTAGCCCCATATTAGGTCATGGGAGTATAAGGAGGTTAAAAACTCAATGGAAGAATTTTGAGCTTGAACAGAGATAATTTGTAAGTGCTCTGTTGAAAAATAACTTTTAAGGCTCAGTGCATTATATGGTTAGCATGGTATGCTAACCATATAATATGGTAATTGTCTGCAGCCTTGAGACTATAGGAGGCCCCAGTGAGAGTGGGGAGCTGATGTCAGTATGCAGCACTGGCTCTGGATTTGGCTCTTAGGCCCTCTTGAGAATCACAATGTGTGTGTAGTCTTTATTAGAAAGACTTCTAGAGGATAGGTTAGAAATGATTTCTAGAGGGTAGGTTAGGTCTCTAGATGGTAGTTTTCCCAGCTATGTATCTCCAACTGTCTGACTTCCTAGTTGCAAGTTGTCAGGCAGTTTTCTCTTTTGACACAATATTGGGTAAGCATGCCCCTAAGCCATAAACAGAGTCACATGCATTTGCTTTTACTATTTACCACGGAAGGAACATTTAGAAGATGTCTCTTTTTAATTCACTTTAAAAATTTTTATTTGAAATAAAAAAAATATGGAGTTGTAGTGATTCTCTTTGATAAAAGAAGGTGCTGCTATCATGAGGAAAGACTGAAGTAAACCCTATAATCCTTTCTAGATTCATAACATGTATTAATGCTTAACCAAGGTATTAATACTGGAAGGTAGTTCATGTCTTTGTCATAAACCTGCTAGTTTTTCCATCCTTTATATATTTGAAGGGATGTTCCTAATTTAAGTGCCTCCAAGTTTTAGCAGAAGATATGCCAAGCAAGCCTGCGTACCCCCCAGCAAATACTAAGTAGTACTTCTTTATCTTCTTTTAAATAGCTACCATTTCTTTTGCATCCCTTACAATATTAGGAACTTTGTGAATACTATTCCCATTTAATCTTCTTAACAATTTTGCAAGTGGTGAGGAAACTGATACTCAGATAAAGATAACTTGCTTAAAAATTAGTATTTAGTAAGTGACCACAGAAGAGTGTTTGCCTATTCTATTTCTTAAAGGTAGCATATCTCCAAAATGGCGAGAAATGAATTTTAAAAGTTCATGGGAGAAATGAAACTAAAAGTGGTAACTTGGAGTGCTAGAAAATAACTTTGGCAAATGGAAAAGAATTCTATCCAGTGGATTGTGTCTCAGAAGGGACTAATTAAAGGTCACTGGAAAATGGGCTCTCTAGGGTTTCTGAAAGGTAGTTGACAATCTAATGGCGTGGGGATTTCAGGAGGATGGGGCGAAAGAATGCATTTTCTTTTAATAGTCTAAAACCAAATGTGTGTTTTGTTTTATTTCAGATTTTCTTTTCTTTTTTGAGAAGTGCTGCTTTTTGCAGAATAATAGAATAGTAATACTGATTTGTGTTTTTACATAGCCCTTTCTCTAAGGTATTCAATGTGTTTCTCAAGCTTATGGTTATAGTGATATTTACAAATTGCTTATGTAAACACAAGTCACACAAAAGGCTCAACTAAATGAATATTTCTGTCTTTAGGAAAATAGTGTGGATTTGGACAGCCTTTCCACGGAGAATAGTGGATATTTGGACATTTGTATGGCCTGTATGTGTTGCCCGACTCATGAATGCTTGATGTGAACAAAATATTTGATGACTGAATGAATTTAGTATTTGTGTATATGTATCTCATCTTTTTTATGTTCTCCTCTCTCACCCTTCCCCCTCCACTCCCAGCCTTGAATCTAAGTGTTTGTGTTATATCCTGGGAAGGTGGGGACAGTTCATGGAAGGAATGAGGAAAAGTTTCCTATCATTCTGTCTGTGTATATGAGTTGGAAAATGTGGATGTATTATGTGTATTGGAGATGCCCCACATGCTCACAATCTGCTTGTTCTGGATCAGGTAGAATCTTTGCTCCTGGTGGCAAATTCATGGTTTGTTTGAAGCCTTTGCCTATCCAGGTGGTTGGAGGCCAGACTTTTGTGTCTGCCATTTCTCAGGACTCCCTTAGTTTCTGACTAAAAGATGTGGTGGAACCTAGACTTAAAACTTAAGTATCATTTTTAATTATATGATAGTCAAAGAATGACAAATAATATTTTGATGAATCCTGGACTTTGGTTTTATTTTAATATTTGACAACTTAATTGGAATTTAGTGGGGATTCGTTGGACTGATGTTATGAACAATTGAGAAGTGGCATGTATTTATGTAAACCATGACTTCTCTGCTTGTACTTGTCCCCTACATACCTTTAAAGGAGAAATTAGAATAATTAGAAGGGGGAGATTGATTCATATTGCCTCCTTTGATCTTTCTCTCTTAAGTCCTACAGATTTGTAGTTTGTATTCTACAATTTAGCACTGAGTTTTGTATCATATTGTATTAACTATTTGTTAATCTTTTTCTCCCCCAAATAAAATATAACCCCCCAGATTGCAGGCACAATAGCCTCTCTGGTTCAATCTCAAGGGGTGTTAGTCTAAAGTCCATGCAACAAATGTATTTTTAAATAACTTGGGTATTTTACCTCTCTTGATTAAATGACTTGAAAGCAACACAGTCTTTAGCAATTTTTCTTTTCTTTTTTTCTTTCTCCCATCCTCTATTGTTCCATATTGATGCTGATTCTGCACTTTTACATACAAAACAAACAAAAAACTTCAGAAAACAATTCTCTTGTATCCATCATAAGATAATTCTTGTCTTCCCTTTTCCCCACTTTCCTTCTGATTCTCCATTATAGTACTGAGGAACTAGTCTGTCAAGGTAGGATCCTCCTTGGAGGCTGTGAGCCTGGGGTAGTCAGGGGCAAGAGACTGAAGCAGATCAGTTTCTTTTAGTTAGGGTGACTATACAGTCAAGTTTGTCTGGCATGATCCCAGTTTATACCTATCATTCTTAGCACAATTATTAACAGTGCCTCCTTTCACTCCCCAAATGTCCTGGTTTGGATGATAAATTATATTCCAATTTTTAGAAGCCCAAGAAAGAGAGATATATTGGAAGCTTACATCAATTATTTATATCTAGTCACACCTCTTAATTCTGCCATAGTGCTTTGCACAAGGTCTGGCTCAAGTGGTATTCAATATGTATTGATTCATTTGAATCCTTAGTCACACTCAAATGAATCATTCATTCTCCATAAGTGTATTTGTATTCAATACACATAACAGAGAGGTAAATCTAGGCCTCAATTTTTGAGGACGTATACTACAAGCCTCATAAACTAAAACTGAAATTAGAACACATAACAAGTTTTGATTAAGCTAATGCAATAATTGAAAAAAAATTGAATTACTGCGAAGATTTGAAAATAGGAAGATTCACATAACAACCTAGATTTCCACTTTCTCTTTGAGAAAAATGATGATCTAGTGGTCTGAGCCTGATCTTACGTGGTAATCATTATCTGGAGCTGAGCAGATTCTCCACTTTGCGCCCTCGCGACCCACCCACGGATATTTAAATTTGCAACCTCTGATACATACTGTGTATTTGGAGGCACTTATGGCAGGTTTATCTTTGTACATTTTCAGATCATTTAGTTATATATTTAAGAAGAGTCAATTCTGATTAGTCATTTTATTAAAGCTAATTAAATAAAATACTTGTAAATTCTTTTGGAGATCAGCCTTTTTTAATTCAACAGATTAATCATTCATTTTGGGGAAATTTTTTTCCCATACTAAGAATGTCAATAACTATTAACTAACATTTATATTGTTATATTTAATAGAAAATATTTTAAGATATTATTTTAAATATTTTTCAATAGCCAGTATCTTTAAGAAAACATATTTTTGAAACTTAATCACTTCAGTTTAAAATTATAAAATATCTTGAAAAATGAAATTGAAAACTAGTATAGAGCTATAGGAGAAATTTTAAATATTTGTGGGTATATGTATGTGTATGTGCATGTATATGTATATGTGTGTATATAAAAATATATAGTTAACTTTATCTTTGCCTCTTTATAGATTGGAAAAGAAAGAGCAGTCTCAACAAGTGTTTATTAAGTGCCTATTATGTGCTGTCCTGCATTTTCAATTCTCAAATGATTTTTCAAGCTTGACCTACTACAAAGAAATAAAACATTCTTTCTACACATGTTGAAGAAACTACTGTATTAAAATCTAGATAAATATCTCACTGTCTGATGGATCTAGGTACATGGATGGTCTCTGTGAACTATGTCTTAAGTCTCATCAGCAAACATCTTTTAAAAATAATTTAAAATAGCTACATTGTTTCATTAATGAAGAATTCACCCTGGTAAGTTTTAGAATATTGGCAAGAAAACGGCTTGATTTTAACTACATTAAATATGAATTTAATGGCATGGACATATTATCTCAGGACATGATTTCATTTGTATATTTTTAAGGCTTAAAATATTTTCAGTTAAAATTCTCTATCTTATAAACCATCAATTTGAAGTCTTTTCTGATGCCTTCTGACCTGTTCCAGTTCGATCTTTATGCCTGCTGCAAACCTTTCATCTTGAAATCTCCCTTCACTGTCATCCTGGGGATTCTTATCATTTCTCTTTTTTGTTGGATTTCCCAAATACCGTGGCTTTCTCTTTGTTTACTCCATCATTTTGGGTGATGATAAACTCCTGTAGGTCCCTGAGACAGTAAGGGGAAATAATTTTTGAGTTCTTGTGATACTTTGGCAGGAAATAAAATAATAGAATTTGAAATAGTTTCTTCTTCAAAATTTTACAGCAGTGTTTTGCAGCTTCTAGTGTTTCATTTGAGAATTCCAGTGCTATTCTAATTCGTTATCTTTTTTTTTTTGCGGTACGTGGGCCTCTCCCTGTTGTGGCCTCTCCTGTTGCGGAGCACAGGCTCCGGACGCGCAGGCTCAGCAGCCATGGCTCACGGGCCCAGCCGCTCTGCGGCATGTGGGATCTTCCCAGACCGGGGCATGAAGCCGTGTCCCCTGCATCGGCAGGTGGACTCTCAACCACTGCGCCACCAGGGAAGCCCCTAATTCTTTATCTTTTTTACGAAACTTAGTTTTCTCTGGAATTTGACAGAATCTTTTCTTATTTTCACTATTCTAAATTTTACAGTATGGTATCTTGGTGTGGCTTAATTTTCAACCATTGTTTTGGACATTTGGTGGGCACTCAGTGTAGAAAGTGACGTTTTTCAATTCTGGGAAGTTTTCTTGAATTATTTCTTTAATGGTTGCTTCCCTTCTGTATTCCTTGTTGTCTCTGGAACTTCCATTTTTCAAATGTTGGACATCCTGGACAGGTTCTCTCTCTTTTCATCTTCTGTTTTGCATATTTTTGACTTTTTCTGTACTCTCAGGGATATTTCTTTTGTAATAGAGGCCTTCATCAAATATCTGGTGATCTTTAAGAGCTGTGTACTGTAAAACTGATTGGACGCTATGAGGATATCCTAGCTTGTTGATTGTGGATTTTGCTGTGGGATGATCTGGCTGGGCTGCTCCTTGGGGAACCTTGGATGTCCATATGTTTGGGTGTTTCTCTTGAGCTGGTCCGTTTCCCAGAGAAAACTCTTTGAGTCTGCTGCCTTGGGAGTGTGTATATCTTAGCTGCTAGCATTTTGGGTTGGGTAGGAAGAAGAGTCTCAACATTCATTTGCTCACTTTCTCTTTAAAAAAATATTTTACTTTATCTTTCACTGCCCTCCCTCATCTGTGCTAATGCCCTATAGTCCAGATCCCCTAGGATTTTGCTCTTTGGAGACTAGATGGGAGGACAGAGTGGAGGAGGGTTAGTTGCCCAGCTGTTTGGAGAAGGAGATAAGATTTCAAGATCTAACTGCTTTCTAAATATACTTTCAACAAATCCGTCTGTATTTAGCCCATTCTCACCTCCATTCACAGAGATGTAAATGACTTCCCCCACTGCCAATTTAGGATTCAGTTTTTTGCTGTCATCTTCTTGTGCCTTTATGAACCCTCATTTTATTTTCACGTCTACTTACTTTTATTTTAGAAAGGGAGTGGAAGCTAGTATGTATATTCACTCTAACATCTTTAATTACCATTTTAACACACATATGTGTGTATGTATATATACATACAATATGTATACACACACACATACATCAATCTCACATAAATTCTAACAACTTAAAAATAACTTAATAGGGGCTTCCCTGGTGGCGCAGTGGTTGAGAGTCCGCCTGCCGATGCAGGGGACACGGGTTCGTGCCCCGGTCCGGGAAGATCCCACATGCCGTGGAGCGGCAGGGCCTGTGAGCCATGGCCGCTGAGCCTGTGCGTCCGGAGCCTGTGCTCCGCAACGGGAGAGGCCACAACAGTGAGAGGCCCGCGTATCGCAAAAAAAAAAAAAACTTAATAAAATTTTTAAAACTTCATTTAAGTAGACCATATATGGTTCTTGTCAGATGTACACTAGAAAAATATTTCCAGTTTAAATATATGGAGATGAATCACCAAGCCTTTGCACATGTTTTAAGAATTATTTTCTTCCTCATTTCTGAATCTCTCTTTAGCCTTCAAGATTCAACTCAAATGTCACCTCCTCTATAAATTCTTTTCTGACTCTCCTAAGCTACACTTCACTGGTCCTTCTTATGTTTACCTGTAGACTTAAAAAAAAGAAAAGACATTAAAATATCACATTATATTATAATTGTGTCTAAATTACTCACTGGACTGTAAGCTCCTAGAGACAGGAATAATGTTTGTATTTACAGTGCCTGGCATAAAGTGAATAGTCAATAAGTGCTTTGTGGATTAGTGAACTTAATATTTTAAAAAAGGGACACACATTTTTTAAAAATTTTTAAAATTTATTTATCTTTGGCTGTGTTGGGTCATGGTTGCTGCACGCAGGCTTTCTCTAGTTGTGAGCGGGGGCTACTCTTCGTTGCGGTGCGCAGGCTTCTCTTGTTGTGGAGCACGGGCTCTAGGCTCGTGGGCTTCAGTAGTTGTGGCACTTGGGCTCAGTAGTTGTGGCTCGCAGGCTCTAGAGCGCAGGCCCAGTAGTTGTGGCGCATGGGCTTAGTTGCTCCATGGCACATGGGATCTTTCTGGAACGGGGATTGAACCTGTGTCCCCTGCTTTGGCAGGCAGATTCTTAATCACTGCACCACCAGGGAAGCCCCCCCAAAAAGGAAAACACATTTTAAATAAATTAGGATATGATTATTTTATAAATTGTTCACTGTGAAAAATAATTTACTTTAGGATTCCTTTAAATAATCCATATCCTTAGTGCTCTTAAAATTTCATTATATGCTTTTTTTTTGAGAAATACATTTATGTCTAGTGTCCTTTTGCATATCTGTGTGCATATACAGGCATTCTATATTGTTCTACTTTAGTAGGAATGTTACTTATATTTTAAAAGAAATAAATGTTATTCTGTTACACATTGGTGACATTTTTCCTTCTAAATAACTTTTTCTGGGAGAGCACTAAGTGGCCATTCACCTAGCCTTCTGATCAGTGCAATGTATTTTAAGCAGCTAGTTCCAAAATACATTCAAGTAGTATGTCCTATTCCTCATGAATTGCTATTTCTTTGCTTAAATTTCCCACTTGGACCACCAGCAATCTCTTAAGTACTTTTCCTACCAGCTAATGGTAGCTTTTAAAAATCTACTTAATGTTACTCCTTTCTTTCTCTTTATTGCCTCTGTCACTTAATATACCTCTATGCCTGTCTGATATTGTTCCTTTTCAAGGTCTTTTTATGCTTTTAGGATGATCTTTCTTAGTCTCTTTCTACTGTCTTAGATGCTTTGATTCTGCTGTTTCTTCATTGCAACGAGCTCAGTACGGGGAGCAAATAAAAATGGGTGACTTTTTTAAAAAGTTATGTACAATATTAAAAAGAATACAAGTGCTGGTGTTTAACATTTAGTGTTTCAGAAATGGTTTTGATAAACTTTTATTAGAGCCATTCATGGAGATAGATGGGATTTGTTTAAATTTCATGGATAAGGGGAAAAGGGGAATGTTAAATTTGCCAATTGTTAAAGCTGAATGATGGATAAATGGGAATTAATTATTTTCTATTCTTTTATTTTTGGGTATATTAAAACTTTCCCATACAAGGTGTAAAAAAAAAAAAGTGTCATTTTTCATTCCTTTTCACCTAGCAATCCTACTTTTTGGTATCTGTGCTCCAGTATATAAGGACACATGTGCAGGGATGTTAATTACAGTATTATTTGGGTTGGAAAGGAAAATACCTTGGAAACAGTCTGTTGAATCTATTCCTATTTAATGGAATTGTTGGATAGATTATGGTGTATCTGTACAATGGATTATTATGCAGCAATTAAAAAGAATGAATTGAGTTATATGCTATATTCTGGAGGGATGTCTGAGATGTATTGTTAAGTAAGTTGTATAGGGTGTGTAATGCAATTTTATTTTTATAAAAAGAAACTGTGTGAATATGCCAAAGCTGAGAAACATATACGCCAAATTATCGTTATTGGTTATTTCTGCAAAGTGGGACCTGAGGACTGGGGTGGGGGAATAATTAACCTTTTCTGTATTAATTTTATATTGTTTGATCGATTTTAAGTATGTATTACTTTGTAGGGAGGAAATGTAGTAAAGATTTTTAAAGTAAATGTAAAATTAGAATATTTTCAAAATGAGTGTCAGTTCATCCATGATAATAAAAACTCTTTTTACAGTTTTAAACAGAAGTGGAAAGTGATGTGCATATAGGAAAGCAAATGATGAATTATATCATAGTTTGCCTTCAGAAAGAAAAATAAATGAATTGTTGATACTCATGTCTATGGAGTGAGTATATATTGAACTCTGACCCTATTGCCAATCTTCCAACAGAAATTGCCTGGTGACAGTTAGAACACTTTGGCCACCTCTGCATTAATTCAGTAGTTCCTAAAAATCTGTGCCTAAAACTCGAGTTTTTTTGTTACGGTGATTGAACTAATCTATTTCATAAATAAAGATGTCCCATTTTCAAGAGGCCAGTTTAGCTTAGAACTAGGGTACATAGTTAGGGTTCTTTGATTGCAAGCAACAGAAACTGACTCTGGCTAACTTAGGCAAAATGAAATGTTTTGGAAGGATACTAAGCAGGTAATAGAATTTAAGTTTCACTTGACAGTTGGGCATTTTGCTCTTAGTATGCCTCTAATATATTTCCTGCTTTTAATTACAACATTGCACTGAAAGTTCCTAGCCAAACACCTTTTGTCATCTGGCCTTTCAAGGATTAAATTTACTTGTCTTTACAAAAAAATATATATATATATATTTAAGGGAAACATATACCATCAGTTGTTTACATTGTGCTCTAGTAAATGGTGAGTTTGGAATTATAGTTTCATTTATTATAAGAAGTAAAGCATTCAAATACTTATGGATAGCCTCAACCTACATGTTTTATTTTAGAATTGTCACCATTGAGTTTTTTCTTTAGTGTTGCATCAATGTCTGTGTGTGTGTGTGTGTGTGTGTGTGTGTGTGTCTTTAGCATAGTGTTTTGGTTTATCTTTTTTGTTTCTTGTTTTAATGGTAAAATTTCCAGGGAGAATCATTTTAAATGCTTTTTTGTGTTAAATTATAATTTTGTACCTATGCTATATAATTTCTATCTACTTAACTGAAACACACTGATTTTACATTATGATTTTTTAAAAATCTGAACAAATTTTGAATTTTTCCAGTTAATTGTGTTTCACAACACTCTTAACACTATTTTTATCATAAATTATAAATCATTTATATTATATGTAAATTATGTGTACATATAAAAATTATTAAAGACCAGCTTTAATATTTTTCATTTAGAGAAGCATAAAATTCTTTCCTGTGTACCAGATATAGGGGATACTTTCTCTTATATAGGATACATTGCACTTAAAATAGAATCTGGCTCATTTATTTCCTTTCCCTACTTTGGGGCCAAGCTTTCAGCTGGCAGTAGGAGTAGAGGTGTAAGTGGCAAGTTCAGGGCCAAACTTTCTAACTAACCTTCCTTCCTTCCTCTTCTCTCTTCCCCTTTTTTGGAGTCAAGGTTTATGCTCAATATGGGCAGCGATGGCGGGGATCGTGGGTGGGGGGGTGGCGGTTAGCAGGTGTGTACATTAGAGGTTGAGTTTTCTGCTTTGCAGCTGAGAATCTGGTTACATATCAAGGGGTGGAGAGATTGAGCAAATAAATAAACACATTTGAGGATATGAGAGCTAAGTTTCTCAGTATCAACAAAGGGAATTATAAATATGGAAAGGCTGAAGGATAAAACAAACCATGTGGTATTGAATTAGAATTGGGAGTATCAGAATGAACTTATTGCTTTGCTGGATAGATAGAGAGGTGTGTGTGTGTGTGTGTGTGTGTGTGTGTGTGTGTGTGTGTATTTCCTAGCTCTGTCTGGGTCTGATAGCGGTGAGCCCACCTTGCACTCACGTCTTGGTTTCTAAATATTCTCTGCTAAAAAGAACTAGGGCTCTTTGAAGAAATGGCTGACCCCAGGGCTGGGCATTTTATGTCATAAGGTAAGGAAGTACTCAAAACGTGAATAACACATGCCCAAAGAACACAGGACCTGGTTTGAAGATAATTGAACAAGTCTGAGATAATTGAGTATCAAAATAAATGATAAAAACAGATTGTAACCCTTTGTGTAAAATAGGACTCCATGAATTTATACTAATATTCATAAATATAAAAATGAGGGAGAATAGAAAATTCTACCTATATCAGAATGTCATTTAGTAAATCTAGAACAGGCAGTATAAAAATCTAGAACCCTGGCACTAATGCCATTTTGGGCAAGATAATTCTTTGAGGGTGCGGGGAAGGAGGGAACTATTCTTACATTGCAGGATGTTTAGCATCATCCTTTCCCTCTACCTACTAGATATTAGCATCCCTCCCTACCTCCAGCCTCCAGTTGTGAAAAACAAAAATGTCTCCAGACATTGCCAAATGTCCCCTAGGAGGCAAAAATCACATCCCCCTATTCTCAATTGAGAACCACTGATCTAGAAGGAATGATAGAATTACAAAATTACCTTTGGTAATTATTATCATAGTAATAACTGATTGAGACATGAATTATCAATGGGTGCTAAAACAAATAAGTGAAAATTTGATGAGGAATAGGATATGTATTAATCTCAAAATATCTCTCCATAAAATACTGATTACTAATTAATTGATACATACAACATGCTTATAATTAACTTCACAATAGGAAAACCCAGCAGATACCACTGTAACCAGGTAGTAAAAATTAACATCATCACTAATGGGGCAAATCCTCCTAATATGAAGCACTGAGAGAGCACAGCATTGCTCCTGTGATATTCCTGCTGAAAGTGTCAAGTCATGAGGGAAATCAGACAAACCCAATGGGGACATTCTACAAAGTAACTGGACTGTACTCTTCAAAAATGTTAAGATCATGGAAGATAGGGAAAGACGGAAGATCTGTTCTAGATTGAAGGAGACAAATGAGGAGTGATAACTAAATGTTAACGTGGGGTCATGAACTGGATTCTGGACCTACAAAGGACATTATAGGGATGATGAGAGAAATTTGAATGGGGTTTGTGGATTAGATGGTAATGTGTCAGTGTTTGCTTTTTGATTTGGATGATTGAATTGTGGTCGTGTAGAAGAGTGTCTTTTATTTGTCAAACACACTACACCTCCTTGAGAATTTTCAGTTTCTGTTCTCTGTGTCTTTTCTCAGTTCTTTGTGTGGGTGGCTCCATTACATGGACTCAGTTGTCACCTTCTGAGAGAGGCCATCTCTAACTACCCTATCTAAAGTACCTACCCTTTCAAAATCTGTATCCCTTTGTGTTGTTTGTTTTATTTATAGCATTCACTGTTACCTGTGATTACCTTCTTATTTCTTTGTTTAATACTTGGATCCCACTACTGAATGGAAGCTCCTGAGAGCAGAGGCCTTCTCTGTACTGCATCCTTGGTCTAAAACAGTTCCTGATACCTAGTGGAACTGCAATAACCATTTGTTGAATCAGTGACTGTACCTATGAAATCTGGCCTTCTCTGTCATCTGATTGGTCATGTAACTAATCTGGATATGTTAAGATGGGTCAGCAGGCACGTTCTAAATGTTGTAGAAGTTAGCGTCTACTGAGAAAAGTGGTTTGGATTGGGGTGTGGGAGTGGAAGGGAGAGAGAAGGGAATGATTAAGAGAGAGAAAAGAGTACAATTGTTTGGTATAACCTAAAATACTCATGGATATTGCTTGGATGTGCTTGAAGGTTTGGACTGAATACAGCTTCTCTAGGGCATATTGTCCAACCATTGAATTAAGACCCAATGAGTTGTTGGCATCTAGTTCATTCTACTTTTTGTGCCAGCCAGACTCACTTTAAGGCTGTAAGCAGTTTTTTTTGTTTTTGTTTTTTAAAGAAGCAGAGGCTAAACATTGTGCAACACAGAACAGAAGGATAGAAGTAGGTAATATTGAGTAATTCTGATCTCAAGCTCCCATGTCTTATGGTCTTAAGGAATACATATATACCTTTTTCCTGTGAATTAATTCTTAAATAATCACCCAGAATTGCTTTTGACATTGCAGCAACCTTAGGCCATTGTGAATTGAGACCAAAAAAATGGCAGATAAGCTGCAAAATTATTGCCATATTAACTGATCAAGAACGTAATTTTGTTGCCTTTTAGATAGGTATATTTAAGGTCGAGCTATATGGGCAAGGTCAAGGGAATACTGTCACAATTAAAAATGTAAAACCTCAAAAACTTGATCAGTTGAAAATACACTTTTTCATCTTATTAACATTTTAACGTGCCTTCTTCTGAGCCATTAGTTACATCTATGTTTAGAATTTATGAGATTGCCCAGTAAAAGAGATTTCAGACATTCAAATGAGAGGAACAGCATGGAATGTGATGCCTATATAAAAACATTGTTTTAGAAAGATAGGGATATAAAAATTGAATTTTCAGTGGTGTTTGATGAATTGTTTTGTGAAGAAACTTATTGAGATAGAGGCCACTTTCCTTACTGCCCCATTATGTTTTCTGCTTTTTCTACTATCTCCTCTTTTCTAGCAGTTCACTGCTAAGGATACAGTAGATGTATAATGAATCCTTTCTTAATGAATGAGTGAATGCCTGACTGTGTATTATGCAGAAAAAAATTTCTTTAGACATATTCTCTGCTCTGAAAGTATATAAGTAATACATTGTTTATATAATGTAATACATATTATCTGCTCTGTATATATAATTAATATATTTTCTATACAATAGCATTTATGATATGCAGTGTGTGGTGGATACAAGGATGGATACAGTCAAGATCTTGACCTTAAGGGACTCTACATTCTAAAGGCCTATGGACAAGATCACACTGCATTGTAATTAATTTGCTAAAAGAGATAACTTTGAATGTTGTCAAAGCCTAGGGGAAGGTGGACACCTTTCTGAAGTGGGAGGTGGATTCAGCAAAGACTTCTGAGAATGATGTAATGAATAACCTTCAAGGGCACTTGAAATAATAAGAGAATGACATGTCACTATATTTAAATTTAAATGCACAATTGTGTGATATTAACTTTAAGGGTAAAGTTCCTAGGACAGCGATTAATACATTGGAAACAACAGAAAGAGGGGACAGAAACACAGGACTGAAGCTAAAATATCTGACTGTAAGACATGGTCTACCACTTCTTGGTGGAGAAGTCTTGGCCAAGTCATTTGCATTTCTGGGGTAAATCTCACATGATTATCTTGATTAACTTTTTATGTATTTCTGGATTTGATCTGCTAATATTTTGTTAAGGAGTTTTACATCTGTGCTCATGAGGGATATTGGCCTGTGGTTTTCTTTCTGTGCAGTGTCTTTTTACTTGGTTTTAGCATCAGGGTAATGCTGGTCTCATGAGTTGGAAATTGTTTCCTAGAGTTTTTGTTGAATTAGTACTATTTTTTTCCTTAAATGTTTGGTGGAATTCACCAATGAAGTCATCTGGGCCTGGAGTTTTCTTTGTGGGAATGTTTATAACTCCAAATTCCATGTTCTAAAGTCTGTTTTGTCTGATGTTAGGATAACCACGCTAGCTATTTTTTCCCCCTTGATTGCTTTTAAGATTTTCTCTTTATTACTGTTTTTTAGCAGTTTAATATAATTTTCTTTAGTGTGGTTTCCTTTAGGTTTATTCTACTTGGATTTGTTGACCTTCTTGTATCTGTAGGTTTATAGTTTTCATGAAATTTGGAAAATTTTCTGCCTTTATATCTTCAAATGTTTTTCTTCCTCCTTCCTTCAGGACTCTAATTATATCTGTATTAGAATGCTTGCTATGTCACTCATGTGCTTTTTCCAGTGTGTTTTCTGTGTGTGCTTCATTTTGTGTACTTTATTGCCATGCTTTCAAGGTCACTGATATTTTCTTCTGTAGATTCTAATCTGCAGTTAATCCCATTCAGAGTATTTTTCATTTCAGGTACTATATTTTTCATTTCTGGGTGTTCCATTTGGGAAATTTCTATGTCTTCTAGCTGCCTTCTCATCATGCTCCTGTTTTCCTCTACCACCTTGAACATATGGGGCATGTTTACATGAACTGTTTTAACATCCATGCCTAATAGTTCCATCATCTCTGTCATTTCGGGTTCAGCTTCTATTGATTGATTTTTTTTCGTCCTGGTAATGGGTCATATTTTTCTGCTGCTTTACATGCTTGATGATTTTTTATAGGATGCCAGATACTGTGCGTTTTATGTTGTTTGCCAGATTTTGTTATGTTTCTTTAAATTGCATTGGACTTTGTTTTAGCATATAGTTAATTAGAATCAGTTGGATCCTCTTGAGGCTTGCTTTTAAGCTCTATTAGGGTAAGATTCAGAGCAGTCTTTCGTTATAGGGTAAATTAAGCCCCATTTCTAAAGTGATATTCTTCTTGAGGTTTCTAGTCAGTGTCCCATGTAGTATAGGTCTTTAAACTCTGGTTGGTGGGAAAATGTACTATTTCCAGCCCTGTGTAAGCTTTGGTAGTTGTTCTGCACACTCTTTTCTGGTGTTTTTTTCTCCTTTGGATACTTTCCTCTTATGCATATGCAGATCACTTCTTAGCCAAAGAGAGAACTGCATGAGACCGTCCTGCAGATTTCTAGAGCTTTTTCTGTGCACCTCCTTTCTGTCTGGTATTTTTTCTTCCACAAATACTAGCTGCTTTGCCCTCCTGAACATCTAATCTCTGTCTCTTCAACTCAGAAAGATTGTTGGGCTCTGTTTGGGTCCCCTGTCCCAGTTATGGCCTAGGAACTTCTCTGGGTGGTAAGTTTTGGTGCAATTGTAAGGATTGCTTAGTTTGTTTCTTTTCTCTGAGGGATCACTGCCTGTTGTTTAATGTCTGAAAAACATTGCCTCATACTTTGTTATCTGATTTCTTAGCAACTTAAGGAGGGAGTGTAAATTTGGTTCCTGTTATTCTACCTCAGCAGAAGTCTCTTGCCTTCATTTTATTTTTTTATTTGTCATTTTAAAAATTTATTTATTTATTATTTTTGGCTGTGTTGGGTTTTCGTTGCTGCATGCGGGCTTTCTCTAGTTGCCACGAGCGGGGACTACTCTTCTTGGTGGTGTGCAGGCTTCTCATTGCAGTGGCTTCTCTTGTTGAGGAGCACAAGCTCTAGGCACATGGGCTTCAGTAGTTGTGGCACACGGGCTCAGTAGTTGTGGCACATGGGCTCAGTAGTTGTGGCGCACAGGTTTGTTGCTCCGCGGCATGTGGGATCTTCCCAGACCAGGGCTCGAACCCGTATCCCCTGCATTGGCAGGTGGATTGTTAACCACTGCGCCACCAGGGAAGCCCTTGCCTTCATTTAAAAAGACATTTCACTGAGTATAGAATTCTAGACTGCATATTTTTCTTCTTTCAGTTTAAAGGTGTTGCTCCATTGTTTTCCAGCTTGCATGGTTTTGATGAAAAGCCTGCTGTAATTTTTATCTTTGTTCTTTTGTATATAATATTCCCTTTTGCCCTGACTGCCTTCAAGATTTCCTTTTCATCTTTGGTTTTCAGCATTTGATTATGATGTGCCTAGATATGTTTTTATTTATGTTTATCCTGCTAGAGGTTCCATTTCTTGGATTCTGTTGTTTGTTTCTCATTCACTTTGGAAACTTCTTGACCATTACCTCTTAATATGTATCTTCTGTTCCTTTCTCTCTCCTCTCTTCCTTGATTCCAATTACACATGTGTTAACACTGATATTATTCTATCAAAATAGAGCTCTTGAATGCTCTAGTCTGTCTGTCTCATTTTTTTTCTCTCTTTGTGTTTTAGTTTGGGTAATTTCTATTTATCTGTCTACAGTCAAGTTCACTGTCCTTTCCTCTGCTGTGTCCAGTCTGTTGATAAACTTATTGAAGGATATTTTTAAAATCTCTAATATCATGTTTTCAATTTGAGCATTTCCATTTGACTCTTTTTAAGAATAGCTTTCTTCTTGCTGCTGACATTCCTCATGTGTTCATTATTCTCTTGATTGTTTTGTCTCTTGAGAATTTTTTTCCCTTAATTTTTGTTTCTGTTGTGCTTTATAATTGAATACCAAACATTGTAAAAGGACAGCAGTGACCTGAGGTAATATTCATGCCAAGAATATTAGTGGACATGTCTCCTCTTCTGTTAGGCTGTTGGGGGGAGCGGTTCAGTCAGTCTAGTCAGTAATTGAGCTGGGTTTACGTTTTGCTGTTGCTATTGTTATCTTCAGTGTACCACAAATTTTAAGTTGTTCTAGTGGACTGCCATTTACCCTGTGCTTAGTTTGAAGCCTAGAGGCCTGGAGAGTTTTTCTCAGAATTTCTGCTCCGCTCACAGCTTTCAGCAGGCTTTGCATATATGCAAAGTACTCTGATATCAAAGTGTTGCTGGCTGTCATTGTCATTACTCCTCGTAAGATTCTCTCTTTCCTTCAGTCTGTCCATCAGAGTCTTCCCAATCCTTTCAAGTTAGGGCTCAACATATACCTTCTGCATTAAATATTACCTGACTAACAAACATTTGGATAGTGTCAAATAGTTTACAGTACATAAAATGTTTCACTGCCTTAACTTTAAAGGATTGGGAGGACTTGGATGGAAAGACAGTGTTAGCCGGCCATATTTTGATATGAAAGTACTTTTTCTTAAATCAGTTTTTCTGTACCTCAAATGCTATTCATTCATTCATTTATTCATTGTCTCTTGTTGTGCTTTACCAGACTTTGGGGTTTCATAGTCATATGGCTTAACTGTAGTAGCAGGTAGTACCTGCTACATTTCCCAACGCATTGGGAAATCAGAGACATTTAATTGAGGCCTGGGTTGTTTTGGAGGCAGAGGACAATAGCAGAATATCTCCTTCACTCTTTTTTTTTTTAAATTGGAGTATAGTTGCTTTACAATATTGTGTTAGTTTATACTGTACAGCAAAGTGAATCAGCTATACATATACATATATCCCCTCTTTTTTGGATTTCCTTCTCATTTAGGTCACCACAGAGCACTGAGTAGAGTTCCCTGTGCTATACAGTAGGTTCTCATTAGTTATCTATTTTATACATAGTATCAATAGTGTATATATGTCAAACCCAATATCCCAATTCATCCCACCCCCTTCCTTTCCCACTTGGTGTCCATACGTTTGTTCTCCACATCTGTGTCTCTGTTTCTGCTTTGTAAATAAGATCATCTATACCAGTTTTTTCAGATTCCACATATATGCGTTAATATATGATATTTGTTTTTCTCTTTCTGACTTACTTCACTCTGTATGACAGTCTCTAGCTCCATCTATGTCTCTACAAATGACCCAATTTCGTTCCTTTTTACGACTGAGTAATATCCCAGTGTATATATGTACCACATCTTCTTTATCTATTCCTCTGTTGATGGACATTTAGATTGTTTCCATGTCCTGGCTATTGTAAATAGTGCTGCAGTGAACATTGGGGTGCATGTGTCTTTTGGACCTTTACCTTCAGACTCCATGATAATGGCACTGACAGTAGAAAAGCTCTGGTTTACAGAGAGATTTAGTTTTGTTTTGGCCAAACATTGACTAGATACTTTGAGAACCTTGTCTAATCTTCATTAGAGCCTCTATATGAATTATTTCCCACTTAGTTATTTTCATCCACAGGTGAAGAAACTGAGTCTCAGAAGGGTTAAGTGAGTTGCCCAAGTGTGCTCAGCTAGTTTAAGTTAGAGTGTAGCTTTGATCAAGGTCAGTCTGACTTCAATGACTGAACTCTTTCCATTATATCACTGCCTCCCAAAGCTCAGAGATCTTGTAAGGAAAGGTAGTGTTCAGAGACCTCCAATCAAAAACCTTCTATATATTTGTTTTTAGATGTTTATTTCAGCTGATAATCTTTTATTGATAGGTAAGAACAGCTAACTAAAATTCAATGAAGTATCAGGGCTTTATTATGTGTCCAGCATTGTTGTAGGTATGTATTCTCTTTCTCTCTCTCTTTTTTAAAAAAATAAATTTATTTATTTAGTTTTGGCTGCGTTGGGTCTTCGTTGCTGCATGCGGGCTTTCTCTAGTTGTGGCGAGCGGGGGCTACTCTTCGTTGTGGTGCATGGGCTTCTCGTTGCAGTGGCTTCTCTTGCTATGGACGATGGGTTCTAGGTATGCAGGCTTCAGTAGTTGTGGCTCGCGGGCTCTAGAGTGCAGGCTCAGTAGTTGTGGCGCACAGGCTTAGTTGCTTCACGGCCTGTGGGATCTTCCTGGACCAGGGATCAAACCATTGTCCCTTTCATTGGCAGGCAGATTCTTAACCACCGTACTACCAGGGAAGTCCCAGTATGTATTCTCTTAATATTTTGCATTTGACCCCCAGAGGCAACTATGACCTATTTATTAGTTGTGGCCAGTATGACATTTCTTAAGTCTTGTGGCTCAGAAACATTTGAACTTTCTTATCATGTGGGGTTAGATGATTTAAAAATTAGGTATTGGCCAATTTTTGTCTCCTCTTGAAATTTCATTTGAACCTTGGTTTGATTTTAAAAATAGATGTTTAATGTGTTATCACAAATAATATGACAAAAATTTGGAATTTTGTCAAGTCTTTACTTTTGTTTTTTGGGTTTTTTTTTGGTCCCAAAGCACATCTTAAAACCATTTTATAACAGGTTAGCCACTATTACAATGGCAGATTTGGATGGCTAAATATTTAAAAGCACAATAGAAGACTTGTTTATATTATAAAAATTGGTAAGATGGTAATATAAAATACTTGATCTTTAATTCTGGTATACCCGTAGACTATAGAAATTTTAATAAAATAATCCATATATAAAAGTTGGATTAAAATTTTAATCCTTTTTAAAATTTGTCATTAAAATTCATAGAAGCAATATGATGGATGTATAGGAAGGAACTGGGTTTGTTTGTTCATTTATTCAGTCATTGGATTAACAAATATTTACTGTGCTAGATACTCTGTTAATCCTGGGATACAAAGATAAACAATATCTAGTCCTTGTTTTCAAATGCTTTATAGTTTAATAGAGTAGACAGATAACTTGCTAAATTATAATATAATGCTATGATGTTGTAATAGGTATATGAGACAACTACTATGGAAGCACAGAGAAGAGCTAAGAATTTTGTACATGTTTTAGTACTTTTTTTTAAAACATAGTTTTGGTTTTTTATACCAATTTTTGTAGAAAGTCTGAAATTATTAGGGAACATGTTTCTGCAGGTTCTTATCATGCGCCATCAGAGAAGCAGAATGTAAGAAACTAGTAATCCAGCAATAATATGCATAAACTGACAAACTTAAGTACTTAGCTTAGAGTCATCTGTAAATGGAAATGTTTTCAATTCCATAAACAAGTGGATACCAGTTAGATATCAGTATATTTCACAAGCCTCTTTGCTTGATACATGAGCATACTTGCAAGCCAATGTAAAACCTGAAGGATCCTCTTAAAATTGAGAGCTGTGATCAACCCTGAAGTCAAAGTTCCAAGGCTAATCAAACCCAAGGTAGGCTTTCATTACTGTCATTTCATCTAAATGGAATGTAACTCAGAATTATTTGAAGCAATATTTCAGTTGCCTATTCTGTAATATACCAAAAGACTAGTGGAGAAATAACTTCATGAACAAGTGGAGGATTGCTGAGGCAAAGAGTAATTGCCTGATACTAATGGGGTAGCAGTATAGCCAGAGATTAAAAGAGAAGTTTAAGAGGTTAAAAACAACAGCTGTGTTTAAGGGTTAGTAAATTTCAGCTCACCTCCAGAAAATGAAGCAATTAACTTGTTTTTATGAAATCATTATGTATAATATTCATTTAAAAAAGAAATTGATAGCTCTAAGATATTAAAGAAATTTTGGCTATTTTCCTATTGGAGTTTTGTACCTTAACAAAGGAAACAATCTTTTGAATACCCATCTTGAGTATTAAATTCTCAAAAATGGTCTTTACTGTTATACTCATTAGTTCCTACTTGTCACATCTTCTAAAAGTAGGAAATGATTGTTTTGTTTTATAATAAAATGCTTCCTGTGTTTGAGCAAATATAGTTTGCAATCTTTGTAGACAATACTTCGGACAACCAAATTGGTTAGGGTAGACGTGGTCATGATTAACTTAATATTCTGGCTAACAGAGTTCATTCATTCATTTATTTTTGATATGTGTACCAAGTATTAAGCTAGGCAATGGGGATACAAAGGTAAAAAAAAGACACTGTTTTACAGAAACACTACATTTGGTTTTCAAAGTTTCTGAAGATTTATAATCCAAGGAAATATACATTTTTAATTCATATTATATTAAACACTGCATTTTTAGATGATTTGACTGTGAGCATATAATTCCATCTCTCTAATTTTGGTTTTCTCATCTATTCAATGAGTGCATTTGGATTATATAATCTACAAGTTTCCTATTTAGATTTTTAAGATCCTTAATAGTCTGAGTACATCACGATTTTGAATAAGGCCTAAATAAAAAAAAAAACCCATCATAGGTAGCAGACAATATTTTTGTATTTTTAAAATTAGCATACTGAGTATGCTAATGCATATAGCCTTAGACAATGTAATATGACTACCTTTCTATTACATATTGTATCCACTGTTGGAGCAACCTTTCCCCAAGTTTTGTCCCAAGTTCTTTTTAGAAAAAAATCCACTTAGGGAGGTGGGGAGAGGAGGAATTGGATGAAGGCAGTCAAAAGGTACAAACTCCCTGTTATAAGATAAATAAGTGCTAGGGATATGATGTGCAACATGATAAATGTAATTAATATAATTAACACTGCTGTATGTTACAGATGAAAGTTGTTAAGAGAGTAAGAGTTTCTAAGAGTTCTCATCACAAGGACAATTTTTCCCCCATTTCTTTAATTTTGCATCTATCTGAGATGATGGATGTTTACTAAACTTATTGTGATAATCAGTTCATGATGTATGTAAGTCAAATCATTACACTGTACACCTTAAACTTATTCAGTGCTGTATGTTAATTATATCTTAGTAAAACTGGAAGAAAAAATTCCATTTATTAAACTATTTTTATAATGGTTGCTGCCAGTTACTGTTGTCTTTTTAAATTGTCATTATTCAAGGTAGTCTTTAAAAATTTTTTTCCCAATGGCAATCTAACCTCTTCAGTTTCAACTGACTCTTTTAACCTCCCTTTCATCATTGATCGCTGACCAAAGCATAACTAATATTATTAAGAAACTTTGGCTTTGGTTACACAGCCAATCAAGACTTTACATGAACATTCTTTTAAAATTGTTTTCTTCAACAGACAGTATTACTGAATCCCCTGTAATTCTTCTGCCAGGACTTTGAGAGTAGAGGCATGTAGTTGAGACAAGACAGCATATAAAAGTAACCACAAGGAGATGGAACTGATTGTCATGAACATTATATTCCAACCAAATGAATAAAACAGCTAGAGATAACCCACAAAGCATCTATCTTCATTTCTTATATCCCCTGCAGCGCCTACTGTATAGTCTATACCTATAGTGGAGGAGCAAATATTTGTTGAATGAATGAATAATCAAAATAATAGAGAGCATAAATTTGCCACAAATTGCTTTTGGACTATCGGTATTTATTTAAATATATGCTATATGAATAGAAGTATGGAGATCCTAAAGAAGAGGGAATTTAAGTACAAAAAAACTGTTGCTGTTTTTTTGTTTTCCATCTGTAATATTCCCCATTTTAAGCTTCTTTTATATGAATTTAGCTGTATTTGTTATTGTTTATCTCTAATTTCAACATTTATAAGTTATGAACTATTTCAAGTACACAGAAAAGTAAAGAGAATATGAGAAACATCCATGTAGCCACCATCCTGATTTAGCCAGAGTAGACACTGAATTTTTTATAGCAGTATATGGTTATAAGTCAGTCCTATATTAATTAGTTATTCCCACTTTCTCCAGACTATGGTGATAGTGACAAAAATTAAAGAATCACTTGGATAAATTAATGGTTATACTTTCTTTGAGCCCTTTTCTTTGGCCTTTAAATTGGTCCCTTGGCATTACTTGTGTGAATTTCTAATGTAAACAGAGAGAGCAAATAGTGTATGTGTGTGTGTGTGTGTGTGTGTATGCCTGTGTGTGAAATGTATAATGAAATCACAGTTTAGCGAAGGAATTATACGCTTAAAGTCTTCAATTTTGTGAAAACAATGATTCCACATTTCTTCAAGTGGCTGCCATAGAATGGAAATTGAAATCCCTGGGTGGGAAGTGTGCTAGAAATCATAGTATTCCTTTTCAAAGTATTTTGCATCCCCTTATACATACATTCAGTACTTCAATTCTGACCCCTACACACTGAATCATGCTGTGATTCATAATACTGTGTTATGTTTTAAATTCAAATATTGTTTTTAAAGGGAAATTGCTACTAATGTTGGCTAAGCTGCACATAATAGTTTACTAAATGGTTATAGGTTTGATTCTTCTCATGTCAATCTAAATGTGAACTAATATTATTCAAAATCCTTGTAAGATATTGAATAATTGTTTCAGTTAACTGAATGCTTTACCAAATAATATCAATTTATGAAGTGTAGTTGAGTTCAGTGCATTTATTATTTAAAGAAAAAAGTAATAGGTGCATACCTACATAATTAAATGTTAATGGGTATCTTTTGAGTAGCCCTGTGTTTAGAGAAAGAGGCAATTTGGTATTTTAACAGAACAATTAAATGATAGATCATTGAAAAGTTTCAAAAGTAATATATGACTTGGTTTGCTCTGTTTTTCATTTAAGTTTTTACATTTTTAATTTTTATTTTTTAAAAAAATCTTTATTTTGGGCTTCATTAGGTCTTTGTTGCTGCGAACGGGCTTTCTCTAGCTGCAGCGAGTGGGGGCTACTCTTCCTTGTGCTACGCAGGCTTCTCATTGCGGTGGCTTCTCTTGTTGCGGAGCATGGGCTCTAGGCGCATGGGCTTCAGTAGTTGTGGCATGTGGGCTCAGAAGTTGTGACTCACCTGCTCTAAGCATAAGTGCAGCCTCAGTAATAGTGGCACAGGATCCCAGTTGCTCCGCAGCATGTGGGACCTTCCCAGACCATGGCTTGAACCCATGTCCCCTGCATTGGCAGGCGGATTCTTAAACGCTGAGCCACCAGGGAAGCCCCATTTAATTTTTTAAAAGAGCAACTTTATTAAGATATAATTTACCTAAATAAAATGTACCAATTTTGATGTACATTTTGATGTTTTGAAAATTTTGTATATGCATGTAACTACTATCACAATCCAGATATAGAACATTTCCATCAGCCCAAAAAGTTCCCTTGTGCCCTTTTCTAGTCAATCCCTAATTCTCCTCCTAGGCAACCATTGATCTGTTTTCTGTCACTGTAGATTAGATTAGACTCTTCTAGTGATTCGCATAGATGCATCGTATATATACTCTATTTTTTTCCTCTAGCTTCTTCCACTTAGCATAATATTTTTGAGATCCATCCATGTTGTTGGGTGTATCTGTTGTTTATTCCTTTTTTATTGCTGAGTAGTATTGCATGAATATACCCACAATTTGTTTATCCAGTCATCCGTTGATGGATGTTTGGGTTGTTTCCATTTTTTGGCTATTTTGAATAACACTGCTGTGAACATTCATGTACAAGGTTTTTGTGTGGGCATATGTTTTCATTTCTCTGGGGTAAATGCCTAGGATTGGAATTGCTGAGTTGTATAAGTGTATGTTTAACTTTGGAAGATATTACTAAACTCTTCTCCACAGTAGTTGTACTTATAATTTTACATTGCCTCCAACAATGTATGAGAGTTCCAGTTGCTTCAGATACTTGTCCGTACTTGGTATTGTCAATCTTTTTAGTCATTTTACTGGGTATATAATGTTATCTCATTGTGATTTTATGCATGTACCTCATGGCTATGATGTTGAGCATCTTTTCATTTGCTTACTGGCCATTTGTATATTTTCATTTGTGAGGTGTTTGTCAAATATTTTGCCCATTTTAAAATTGGGTTATTAAAGTGTCCTAACTTTTACAAATATCTCTTCTAATTGTATAATGGTATTTGTTTATCTTTGGGTTTCCAAATACCAAGCATAGTGCAAGTAGTGGGTACTCAGTTAATGTCTATGGTCTAAATAATTTGTCTTTTGTTTTGACTGGGTTTTTTTTTTGCGGTACGTGGGCCTCTCACTGTTGTGGCCTCTCCCGCTGTGGAGCACAGGCTCTGGATGCGCAGGCTCAGTGGCCATGGCTCACGGGCCCAGCCGCTCCGCGGCATGTGGGATCTTCCCGGACTGGGGCACGAATCCGTGTCCCCTGCATCGGCAGGCGGACTCTCAACCACTGCACCACCAGGGAAGCCCTGTTTTGACTGTTTTTATGTTCATTGGCTCACTGGCCTAACCAGACATCCCCTGAGCTATTATCCCAGTTTTTTAGATGAGAAACACTAAAATCTGTACAAGGTCATAAAAAGTATATAGTGAATCCTGGACTGAAATCTATTCATTTCTTTCCTCATTTAAGTACTGGAGGGAGAGAGGGAAAGAGAATATATAAATGCTTTATTACATATGTCTTGCTTTCTAATTTTTATAGTACTACAGGAAAATAAATGCTTAATAACAATTGCTAACATGACAAATCGTTAGGCATATATAAATTTTATAACTTCCACTGTTAACTGATAATAATTGGTTTTGTATCAATCACAATATTGCCTCAGTGTTTCTATATGTATTCATTTATGTAAAGTTCTTGAGAAATGTTTGGATGAAATAACAAAATAACACATAAAGATGTAAATATATAGTATTGATGTAGACATTACTTCTTGAATTGCTACTGATTGAATTATTGATATAGGAATAGGTTTGAAAAAACAATTGTATAGACACTTTGTGGCAAGCATAATGTCAGAATATTATTATACTTAAAACAGCACTCTGTACATTTCATGAATATGAGTTAGAGATCTTAGTTTTTAGCTTGTTATTTGGTCATTGAATAAAGATTTTTTTATGGAAATCAAAAAAATTGGTTATTGATGAGTTGTAGGGGTTCATTATATATTCTGAGTATGAAAACTCTATCAGTATGTATTGAGAGCATTTTCTCCCAGCTGGTGGTTAGCCTTTGCATTTTCTTAATGGTATTTTCCAAAGAGCAAAAGTTTTTGATTTTGTTAAAGTCCAATTTATTAACTTATTTTTCTATGGTTCCTACTTTTCATGTCCGTCTAAGAAATCTTTGCCTATACTAAGATCATGAAATTTTTCTCCTATTTTTTCTTCTATAAATTTTATTGCATTGGCTCTTATATCTTGGCTTATGGTCCATTTTGAGTTAATATTTACATATGACATGAAATGGAGGTCAAAGTTCCTTTTTGTTGTTGTCGTTGCATGTGGATATTCAGTTGTTCCAGCACCGTTTACTGAAGAGACCGTCTTTCTCCATTAATTTACTGTTGCATCCTTTTTGAAAATCAATTGATGGTGTATGTATAGATCTATTTCTAGACTTTCTATTCTGTTTCATTGATCTATCTTTTATGCCAGTATCACATTGCTTTGATTATTATGGCTTCATAGTGAGTCTGGAAATGGAGTAAGTCTTCCAAATTTGTGTTTGTTTTTCAAAATTGTTTTGGCTATTCTGGGTTTCTGCATTTCCATATAAATGTTAGAACCAACTTATCAATTTCTATTAAGTCTACTAGAATTTTGATTGAGGTAGCACTGAATTTATAGATGAATTTGGGGAAAATTGACATCTTAATATTGTTATGCAGTCCATGAATATGATATGGCTTTCTCTTTATGTAAGTATTCCTTAATTTCTCTCAGCAAAATATTGTAGTTTTATTTTATTTTACAGACCTTGCACATCCTTTGTTAAATTTATTCCTAAATATTGCATTTTAAAAAAATCATACTTTAAATCACATTTTTTTTTTTTTACATTTTAATTTCCAGATGTTTGTTGCTAGAAATCAGTTTATTATTATCAGGAAATATATTTTAAATACTAGTAAGATAAATTATTAGAAAAAGCTTTCTACCTATGAAATCCAAATAATTTGGCCAAATCAAACAAATTTTGCCAAATTTTGTTTTGTAGTTAACTTAAAAGATGTAGAGGGACTTCCCTGGTGGCACAGTGGTTAAGAATTCACCTGCTGACGCAGGGGACATAGGTTTGAGCCCCGGTCAGGGAAGACCCCACATGCCGCAGAGCGGCTGGGCCCGTGAGCCATGGCCGCTGAGCCTGCACGTCCGGAGCCTGTGCTCCACAACGGGAGAGGCCACAACAGTGAGAGGCCCACGTACGGCAAAAAAAAAAAAAAAAAAAGTAAACTATGTGCACATGTTTGAATGTAATGTTAACAAAAAATCCAGTGGTTATTATAAAAGTATAATGATCAAAATAAATAATTTCTGAAAGTCATTTAGCATAGTCTGATAATGTTAACTGTTAGCTCCTCCCTCCTTTCCCTCATCATTCATTTTTAACCCTAAAATAGTAAAGTTTAAATGGATCTTTACACTAAAGTGAATGTGTCAATGCAAATAAGAGCATGGTTTCATGTAACAGCTTTCAGTACTTTATATTCTTTGCAAATTATCTTTGAGATCTATTTCTAAAATCTGAGTGATCGTAAAGATTTCAGGATTACCCCTTCAGTATTTAAAATTTCATCTTGTATGAATTTACCTTGAGAGCCCATTGGCTAAAGCGTTTGACCAAGTAAAACATTTTCTGGATTCATTTTGAATTTAGCTTGTACTCTGAAATGTAAAACAGCTGTTTACAAATGTTCAATTTTAACTGATAAAATTTTAACAGATTGATTATTTAGTTTAATTTTAAACTATTTAGATTTAATTTTAATTTTAACTGATTGATTATTTTATTACTGTAGCTCTCTATTAACTTACTATGAGCATGTTAGTACTGCATTTTTCCCTTTAGTAAGAAATCATCTGAACAAAAACTGCATTTAAGTAACATAGTTTGAATGGCCCAGTATATTCAGAGAGAATATTGAATCATTTCCATCAGAGTGAAGACATTACCATATCTGGGTAAGTTTTAGAAATAGTGTATTCAGTGATTTATATTTAAATTCCATAGATTATAGAAATATTAATAAGTAGATAAAATTGATTGCGTTTAGTTACCTGTTTAAAAATGGAAATATATTTATTCCTTCTCCTTATAATACATTCTCACTGGAAAAAAAAATTCCAACAATATAAAAATGTGAAAGTCCTCTTGAAATTCTATCCCATAGAGGTAACATGTTAATGTCTAGTGTATTTCCTTTTAGACTTCTTAATGCATGTCTAAACATAATTTTTAAAACAGATGTTGAATCATGCTGTATATATATTATTCTATACTCACTTTTTTCTTCTTTCTCTAACTTAACAGTAAATATTAAACATCTCCCCATATCAAGCCATCAGAATTCTAGTTCATCTTTTTAATGGTTGCATAGTTTGCACTGTGAACTGTTCCTTATTTTATTAGACTCCTCATTGATGGATGGTTAGATTTTCCTTGACTTTCTGATATTTTAAACAGTACTTCAAGGGATATACTTGTATTAATTTTTTATTGTTCTAACAAATCATCACAAACTTAGTATCTTAAAACAATATAAATTTACTATTATCTTACTATTACACTGGTCACACTGGCCTAAAATCAAGATATATGCATCGTTTCTGGAATCTTAGAGGCAAATCCATTTCCTTGCCATTATCAGCTTCTAGAGTCTTCCTTCATTCCTTGGCTCATAGTCCCCTTCCTTCATCTTCAAGATGGGGAATCAGGAAATCACCCCTGGAACTGTTGAGTTCAAAAACATATACCTGACGTACAGCTGCCATTGTACCTTCCTTTTTCACCCATGTAGTTAATGGCTGGATACTGGAATGCTTTTGCAGAAGAACTCAACATGTATGTCACTGTGCTTCTAATAGCAATAGCTAGCCAAAGTATTGTCTTATGTCCACATTTCAAATCGCATGTAAGTGAGTCTAAGTGGTGCAACCTATTTCACATCCAGAACCTTAGCTATAGTAGAATCTGGAAAAGTAGTTTTCCTGCTTCTGTAATACAAGAAGTCAATCTAGAAGGAAATTGGAATGTATGCTGAGTGGTTCTATTTCACCGTATCTTGCGCAGTAGATACCTAGCCATGTACTGAAAGATAGCTACTCGTGTGTGTTTGCTACGTGGAGGTTGACCAGGAGCTAGGAAAGTGAGTCCTTCTATGTGAATTGGTGTTCTTAGTTGCAAACGTCAGAACTCATGCTAGTTGGTTTAACTGAAAAGGAATTTATTAAAGCATTGGGGAACTCCAGGAATCCTAGGAGAGCCAGAGGCCAGACTTAGGGGAAACACACTGAGTACAATGCCCAAATCACATTAGGACAGTGCTTCAGTGAAGGCATCATTCATGCCACCACTTGGCACTGAATCCATAGACTGTGTTGGATACCATGGTATACTGCCTCTTCAGTTTGCTCACTAGTAAACTGAAGTCATGTGCAGGAGTATTTGATTGGCTGAGCCCGCTCTATTAGCAGGTTAAGATGGGAAAGTGAGTTCTGGCTTTTACTCTAGAGAGGAGGAATTCACAATGTGGAAAATTTTCCAGTTCTTAAAAATGATGTTTAGAAGTTGCTGAGTATCTATAGACATGAAGATGTTCACTATAGTGAGCAATGAGTTGAAGACAAATAAGCTATATTTTATAAACAATGATCTGGTTTTATATCATATCTAAATTCCTCTTAGTCAGCTTCTAACTTTTTCATAGATCTGGTTTAAACAGTCCGGCGTGTCTCAGTTGGGTAATAGAGGACTGTTTTAGGATATTTGTAGGCCTTAGAACTTTTGTCTTTGGAGGCAAACTCTATGAAGCTCATTAACCTAACATCCCACATTAATACAACTTAAGTACAAGCACATGTATTAAATTGAAGTTTACTACTTCTGTTTTGTAGACATTTATCTGAACTTTATGAAGTAAGATCCTACAGTTTCTGTTTTGTATGTTGGCACATATTTATTTTAGATTTCAAATATTTTCATAAGTCTTTGGGAAGCACATAGGCCTTAAGCAGTATGTCTCTAGTGCCTAATGCATCAAACAGCCTTAAAACTCTGTGTGGAATCCGTTGTCCAAACTTGGGCCAAAGGGTTAAATTGGTAGCCTTCCCCAGCGAGACAGGGTGATGAGATCGTTAAGGGGAAAGGAAGAGACAAAAGTCAGGCCATTAGATACCTGTGTGTGTACGGTATAGTAAAAGAAACACACAGCTAGTTGCTTTCCTCATGGCTTAGAAGATATAAATCTGTTTTACGAAAATGTAAAATTAACATATAATGTGCCATAAAAGAAGGAATGTGTAGATACATAAAATAATATGTGTATCACAAAATCAAACCAAGCCAACACAGGTACTTCGTTTTTTTTTTTTTTTAACATCTTTATTGGAGTATAATTGCTTTACAATGGTGTGTTAGTTTCTGCTATATAACAAAGTGAATCAGCTATACGTATACATATATCCCCATATCCCCTCCCTCTTGCGTCTCCCTCTGCCCTCCCTATCCTACCCCTCTAGCTGGACACAAAGCACTGAGCTGATCTCCCTGTGCTGTGTGGCTACTTCCTACTAGCTACTGTTTTACATTTGGTGGTGTATATATGTCCATGCCACTCTCTCACTTCATCCCAGCTTACCCTTCCCCCTCCCTGTGTCCTCAAGTCCATTCTCTACGTCTGTGTCTTTATTCCTGTCCTACCCCTAGGTTCTTCAGAAGCATTTTTTTTTTTTAGATTCTATATATATGTGTTAGCATGCGGTATTTTCTCTTTCTGACTTGCTTCACTCTGTATGACGGTCTCTAGGTCCATCCACCTCACTACAAATAACGCAATTTCGTTTCTTTTTATGGCTGAGTAATATTCCATTGTATATATGTGCCACATCTTCTTTATCCATTCATCTGTCGATGGACACTTAGGTTGCTTCCATGTCCTGGGGTATTGTAAATAGAGCTACAATGAACATTGTGGTACATGACTCTTTTTGAATTATGGTTTTCTCAGGGTATATGCCCAGTAGTGGGATTGCTGGGTTGTATGGTAGTTCTATTTTTAGTTTTTTGAGGAACGTCCATACTGTTCTCCATAGTGGCTATATCAATTTACATTGCCACCAACAGTGCAAGAGGGTTCCCTTTTCTCCACACCCTCTCCAGCATTTATTGTTTCTAGATTTTTTGATGATGGCCATTCTGACTGGTGTGAGGTGATAGCTCATTGTAGTTTTCTGCATTTCTCTAATGATTAGTGATGTTGAGCATCCTTTCATGTGTTTGTTGGCAGTCTGTATATCTTCTTTGGAGAAATGTCTATTTAGTTCTTCTGCCCATTTTTGGATTGGGTTGTTTGTTTTTTTGATATTGAGCTGCATGAGCTGCTTGTATATTTTGGAGATTAATCCTTTGTCAGTTGCTTCATTTCAAATATTTTGTCCCATTCCGAGGGTTGTCTTTTTGTCTTGTTTATGGTTTCCTTTGCTGTGCAAAAGCTTTTAAGTTTCATTAGGCCCTATTTGTTTATTTTTTCTTTTTATTTCCATTTCTCTAGGAGATGGGTCAAAAAGGATCTTTTTATTTATTTTCTTAAATAAATTTATTTTATTTATTTATTTTTGGCTGCATTGGGTCTTCGTTGCTGTGCGCCGGCTTTCTCTAGTTGCGGGGACCAGGCCTCTCGTTGCAGTGGCTTCTCTTGTTGCATACTCAGCATGGGCTCTAGGTGCATGGGCTTCAGTAGTTGTCACACATGGGCTCAGTAGTTGTGGCTCACAGGCTCTAGCGCACAGGTTCAGTAGTTGTGGTGAACAGGCTTAGTTGCTCTGAGGCATGTGGGTCTTCCAGGAGTAGGGCTCGAACCCGTGTCCCCTGCATTGGCAAGCGGATTCTTAACCACCGCACCACCAGGGAAGCCCCTCAAAATTGATCTTGCTGTCATTTATGTCATAGAGTGTTCTGCCTATATTTTCCTCTAGGAGTTTTATAGTGTCTGGCCTTACATTTAGGTCTTTAATCCATTTTGAGTTTATTTTTGTGTGTGGTGTCAGGGAGTGTTCTTATTTCATTCTTTCACATGGAGCTGTCCAGTTTTCTGAGCACCACTTATTGAAGAGGCTGTCTTTTCTCCATTGTATGTTTTTGCCTCCTTTATCAAAGATAAGGTGACCTTATGTGCATGGGTTTATCTCTGGGCTTTCTATCCTGTTCCATTGATCTATAGTTCTGTTTTGTGCCAGTACCATACTGTCTTGATTACTGTAGCTTTGTAGTATAGTCTGAAGTCCGGGAGCCTGACTCCTCCAGCTCCGGTTTTTCTTTCTCAAGTTGCTTTGGCTCTTCGGCGTCTTTTGTGTTTCCATACAAATTGTGAAATTTTTTGTTCTAGTTCTGTGAAAAATGCCATTGGTAGTTTGATAGGGATTACATTGAATCAGTAGATTGCTTTGGGTAGTATAGTCATTTTCACAATGTTGATTCTTCCAATCCAAGAAAATGGTATATCTCTCCATCTGTTTGTATCATCTTTAATTTCTTTTATCAGTGTCTTATAGTTTTCTGCATACGGGTCGTTTGTCTTCTTAGGTAGGTTTATTCCTAGGTATTTTATTCTTTTTGTTGCAATGGTAAATGGGAGTGTTTCCTTAATTTCTCTTTCAGATTTTTCATCATTAGTGTATAGGAATGCAAGAGATTTCTGTGAATAAAGTTTGTATCCTGGTACTTTATCAAATTCATTGATTAGTCCTAGTAGTTTTCTGGTAGCATCTTTAGGATTCTCTATGTATAGTATCATGTCATCTGCAAACAGTGACAGTTTTACTTCTTTTCTGATTTGGGTTCCTTTTATTTCTTTTTCTTCTCTGATTGGTGTGGCTTAAACTTCCAAAACTATGTTGAATAGTAGTGGTGAGAGTGGGCAACCTTGTCTTCTTCCTGATCTTAGAGGAAATGCTTTCAGTTTTTCACCATTGAGAACAATGTTGGCTGTGGGTTTGTCATATATGGCATTTATTATGTTGAGGTAAGTTCCCTCTATGCCTACTTTCTAGAGGGCTTTTATGATAAATGGGTGTTGAATTCTGTCAAAAGCTTTTTCTGCATCTATTGAGATGATCATATGGTTTTTATCCTTTAATTTGTTACTATGTTTTATCACATTGATTGATTTGCTTATATTAAATAATCCTTGCATTCCTGGGATAAATCCCACTTGATCATGGTGTATGATCCTTTTAATGTGCTGTTGGATTCTGTTTGCTAGTATTTTGTTGAGGATCTTTGCATCTGTGTTCATCAGTGATATTGGACTGTAGTTTTCTTTTTTGTGTGATATCTTTGTCTGGTTTTAATATCAGGGTGATGGTGGCTTCGTAGATTGAGTTTGGGAGTGTTCCTCCCTCTGCTATGTTTTGGAAGAGTTTGAGAAGGATAGGTGTTAGCTCTTCTCTAAATGTTTGATAGAATTCGCCTGTGAAGTCATCTGGTCCTGGGCTTTTGTTTGTTGGAAGATTATTAGTCACAGTTTCGCTTTCAGTGCTTGTGATTGGTCTGTTTATGTTTTCTGTTTCTTCCTGGTTCAGTCTCAGATGGTTGTGCTTTTCTAAGAATTTGCCCATTATTTCCAGGTTGTCCATTTTATTGGCATAGAGTTGCTTGTAGTAATCTCTCATGATCCTTTGTATTTGTGTAGTGTCAGTTGTTACTTCTCCTTTTTCATTTCTAATTGTATTGATTTGAGTCTTCTCTCTTTTTTTCTTGATGAGTCTGGCTAATGGTTTATCAATTTTGTTTCTCTTCTCAAAGAGCCAGCTTTTAGTTTTATTGATCTTTGCTATTGCTTCCTTCATTTCTTTTTCATTTATTTCTGATTTGATCTTTATGATTTCTTTCCTTCTGCTAACTTTGGGGTTTTTTGTTCTTCTTTCTCTAATTGCTGTAGGTGTAAGTTTAGGTTTATTTGAGGTCTTTCTCGTTTCTTGAGGTAGGATTGTATTGCTATAAACTTCCATCTTAGAACTGCTTTTGCTGCATCCCATAGGTTTTGGGTCATCATGTTTTCATTGTCATTTGTGTCTAGGTATTGTTTGATTACCTCTTTGATTTCTTCATTGATCTCTTGGTTATTTAGTAGCATATTATTTAGCCTCCATGTGTTTGTATTTTTTACAGATATTTTTTCCTGTAGTTGGTATCTAGTTTCATAGTGTTGTAGTCCAAAAAGATACTTGATACGATTTCAATTTTCTTAAATTTACCAAGGCTTGGTTTGTGACCCAAGATAAGATCTGTCCTGGAGAATGTTCCATGAGCACTTGAGAAGAAAATGTATTCTGTTGTTTTTGAATGGAATGTTCTATAAATATCAATTAAATCCATCTTGTTTAATGTATCATTTAAATCTTGTGTTTCCTTATTTATTTTCATTTTGGATGATCTGTCCATTGATGTAAGTGGGGTGTTAAAGTCCCCTACTATGATTGTGTTACTGTCGATTTCCCCTTTTATGGCTGTTAGCATTTGCCTTATGTATTGAGGTGCTCCTATGTTGGGTGCATAAATATTTACAATTGTTATATCTTCTTCTTGGATTGATCCCTTGATCATTATGTAGTGTCTTTCTTTGTCTCTTGTAATAGTCTTTATTTTAAAGTGTATTTTGTCTGAAATGAGAATTGCTACTCCAGCTTTGTTTTTATTTCCATTTGCATGGAATATCTTTTTCCATCCCCTCACTTTCAGTCTGTATGTGTCCCTAGGTCTGCAGTGGGTCTCCTGTAGACAGCATATATACGGTCTTCTTTTTGTATCCATTCAGCCAGTCTTTGTCTTTTGGTTGGCAGCATTTAATCCATTTACATTTAAAGTAATTATTGATATGTATGTCCCTATTACCATTTTCTTAATTGTTTTGGGTTTGTTACTGTAAGTCTTTTCCTTCTCTTGTGTTTCCTGCCTAGAGAAGTTCCTTTAGCATTTGTTGTAAAGCTGGTTTGGTAGTGCTGAAGTCTCTTAGCTTTTGCTTGTCTGGTCTGTAGTATTTAATTTCTCTGTTGAATCTGAATGATATCCTTGCTGGATAGAGTAATCTTGATTTTAGGTTTTTGTCTTTCATCACTATAAATATGTCCTGCCACACCCTTCTGGCTTGCAGAGTTTCTGATGAAAGATCAGCTGTTAACCTTAGGGGGATTCCCTTCTATGTTATTTGTTGCTTTTCCCTTGCTTCTTTGAATATTTTTTCTTTGTATTTAATTTTTGATAGTTTAATTAATATTTGTCTTGGTGTGTTTCTCCTTGGATTTATCCTGTATGGGACTCTCTGCCCCTCCTGGACTTGATTGACTGTTTCATTTCCCATATTAGGGAAGTTTTTGACTATAATCACTGCAAATATTTTCTCCTTTCATTTTCTCTTCTTCTTCTGGGACTCTTATAATTCGAATGTTGGTGAGTTTTATGTTGTCCCAGAGGTCTCTGAGACTGTCCTCAATTCTTTTCATTCTTTTTTCTTTATTCTGCTCTGCAGTAGTTATTTCCAGTATTTTATCTTCCAGCTCACTTATCCGTTCTTCTGCCTCAGTTATTCTGCTATGATTACTTCTAGAGAATTTTTAATTTCATTTATTGTGTTGTTCATCATTGTTTGTTTGCTCTTTAGTTCTTCTAGGTCCTTGTTAAACGTTTCTTGTATTTTCTGCATTCTGTTTCCAAGATTTGGATCATCTTTGCTCTCATTACTCTGAATTCTTTTTCAGGTAGACTGCCTATTTCCTCTTCATTTGTTTGATCTGGTGGGTTTTTACCTTGCTCCTTCATTTGCTGTGTATTTCTCTGTCTTCCCATCTTGCTTATCTTACTGTGTTTGGGGTCTCCTTTTTACAGGCTGCAGGTTCGTAGTTCCTATTGTTTTTGGTGTCTGCCTCCAGTGGGCACGGTTGGTTCAGTGGCTTGTGTAGGCTTCCTGCTGGAGGGGACTGGTGCCTGTGTTCTTGTGGATGAGGCTGGATCGTTTCTTTCTTGTGGGCAGGACTGCATCTGGTGGTGTGATTTGGGGTGTCTGTGAACTTATTATGATTTTAGGCAGCATCTCTGCTAAGGGGTGGGGTTGTGTTCCTGTCTTGATAGTTGTTTGGCATGGGGTGTCCAGCGATTGAGCTTGCTGGTTGTTCAGTGCAGCTGGGTCTTAGTGTTGAGACGAAGATCTGTAGCAGAGCTCTCGCTGACTGATATTTCGTGGGGCCAGGAAATGGTGGACCAATGTCCTGAACTTGGTGGACCAATGTCCTGAACTTGGCTGTCGCACCTCAGAGGCTCAGGCCTGACACCCGGTGGGAGCACCAAGACCTTGTCAGCCACATGGCTCCAAACTCCACACTCCAGAGGCCCTCCTTTCCACGTGCTGCCTCTCCCCTCCAACATAGGTATTCCTAAATGGTAGCAAGTGATAATAAATCTTTGTCTACTGTGGAATCGTTTTTAGCAAGGATCTGTTCAAAATTAACAAATCATTCCTTTGATTAGCCTTGTTAGTCTATGTGACAATTTAATTAGAACTTACTTTTCTGTGTTTTCGTGTTGCTGAAAAAAATCTCAGTACTTTTGTGAATGAGGAGGTCTACCAGTTTCAGTTTCTACATTAGTTTTTTTATAAATCTATAAGCAGTTGTATACATTTTATGAGGTCCAGGAAATAGCCTTAAAAATGTTTTTTATTCCATGATTGGTAGTAATCATTTTTTAAAGTGCAATGAGTGTCAGAATTATCAGACAATAGATGATGTAGTACCATCATTCCTTCTTTTTAGTATTTAGAGCTTTTTGCTATCTGAGATACTCATACAACATCACTGATCATCGAAGCTTAGATGAATACTCAGGAGAGAAAATTACACAATTATTTTAGGTAATTATATATAAAGATGTATTAATTATAAAAATCTAACTTGAGTTTAGTAATGATAGGATATAGCTTAAATCTCTGGCTTCTATTTTAACAGTTTCCAAGAATCACATCCAGGTATATGAAATAAAAAGGTGACATGTTCATCTGTGTATAATTTGCATAATTCTGCATAAGTTACACAGTCAAGTCTCAGGCTGTTTCTAATTAATCTTTATTGTTGCTTTCATGAGTCTTTTTTCTTTCTTTTCTGTTTCATGAAAGCAACAACAAATATTTAGGACTCAACCAATACGTTTTCCCTAGTTGTGAGAGAGGGAATACGTATGTGAAGAGGAATAATATACAAAGTGTGGGTACAGTGAGGTGCATCTGAGACATTACTTGGATTTTTAATAGGCCCTTGAAAGTAGTATCGAGAATTTGGAGCTAAAAGCATTTAATAATATTTTAAAAAATATTAGTTTGATGGGGTGTGCCCAGGCTTATTACTCAGGACAGAGTATTACCTATCTCTTAGCCTGCATTCCGCTGGTAGAAGCTTACCTGTTTTTTTCCCTTAGGTAAAGTTTTTTTTGGAAAATTGTCTAAGCGATTAACTGTCACCTCATTATTGTTGTTAATCACTTCCAGAGCTCTTTGCTATTATCCATCACAGTGGTCAAGAGGATCACAAAGAAAGTGCTAAATCTTTATTCACAAAGAAAGTTGACTGTTGGCTGCTGCCTACATCAGCTATATATTTCCTTTGAACATTTATGGGATAGTAATAGTTAGAATTAAATTTCTAGAAGTGAAAACCATTAAGATATACAACTAATATTTCCTCAAAACCATTTACATTATTCTCCTGTTCATGTAGTTCTTTTAAGCAGTTTTCTTGAAAGGTTTGAAGAAAAGACTTTTTGCTGTTTAAAAATTTAAAACTTCTTAGCAATGTGAAGAAATTTTATTTACATTTTTCACTCTTAATTAACCTCTTTATTTCATGTGTCCTTTCCCAGTATTATTGAGATATAATTGACATATAACATTGTATGGTTTATAATGATTTTATATTGTTTATTATATATGTGATAATATTTCACATATATTGTGAAATGATTGCCACAGTATGTTTAATTAATATCCATCACCTCACAAAGTTACAAAAAATTTCTTACCTTGTGATGAGAACTCTTAAGATTTACTCTTAGCAACTTTCAAATATAAAAAACAGTATTGTTAGCTATAGTTATCATGTACATTACATCCCCATAACTTATTTATCTTATAACTGGAAGTTAGTGCCTTACCCAATTTCCCCATCCCTTGCCCCCTCACCTCTGGCAATTACAAATCTGATCTCTGTTTCTGAGTTTGTTTTTTTTAGATTCCACTCATAAATGAAATCATCCAGTATTTGTCTCTGTCTGACCTATTGCATTTAGCGTAATACCCTCAAGGTCTATCCATGTTGTTGCAAATGGCAGTATTTCCTTATTCTTTATGGCTGAATAGTTTTCCATTGTATATGTAAACCACGTTTTCTGTATCCATTCATCCATTGGTGGACACTTAGGTTGTTTCCATGTCTTGGATATTGTAAGTAATACCGCAGTGAACATGGGGGGTGCAGGTACTTCTCCTTTCTTTCCTTTGGATGTATTTCCGGAAGTAGAATGTGGAATCATATTGTTGTTCTATTTTTAATTTTTTGAAGAACCTCCATACTTTTTTCCTTAGTGGCTGCACCAATTTACATTCCCATCAGCAGTGCACCGTGGCTCCCTTTTCTCCACATTCTCACCAGCATTTGCTGTCTCTTATCTTTTTGATGACAGCCATCCTAACAGGTATGAGGTGATATCTTATTGTGGTTTTGATTTGCATTTCCCTAATGATGAGTGATGCTGAGCACCTTTTCATGCACCTGTTGTCTGTTTGAATATCTTCTTTGGAAGAATGTCTATTCAGGTCTCTTGCCTGCTTTAAATTGGAATATTTATATTTTTGCTGTTGAGTTGTATGAGTTCCTTATTTATTTTGGCTATTAATCCTTTATCAGATGTGTGGTTTGCAGATATTTTCTCCCATTCTATAGGTTGCCTTTTTTTTGCATATCATTTCATTTGCTGTGTAGAAACTTTTTAGTTTGATGTAGTCCCATTTATTTTTTTTTAATTTTGTTGCTTGTGCTTTGGATGTCATATCCAAAATATCATTGCCAAGACCCATGTCAAGAGGTTTTTTCCCTATGTTTTCTTTTAGAAGTTTTATGGTTTCAGGTCTTATGTTTAAATCTTTAATCCATTTTGAGTAATTTTTGTATAAAATAAGGGTCTAGTTTCATTCTTTTGCATGTGAATAGATTTATATGTTTGATAAAAACATCCATGGACTTTTCTTTCAATGATAAAAAAGCCAAAAATTGAAGTTATAAAATGAAGATGCTCTCTCAGCTAGGAATGCCTTTCTAGAAATGTAGAAATGCAATTATCCTTTAATAAATAAACATATCTTCAAATTGTCTCAGTAATGTGTCACTGAAAAAAACTAAAAGATGACATTGCTACTCACAATAACAATACAAAATGAAAACAATTGCAACACAGATCCAGGATGTTAGAGATGAATGAAAAATTATCTTGCTTTTTATAATTAAAGTTTGCTAGTTTAATATTTATGAACAGGCTTATAGACTTCTTAATTACTCAGGTGAAATACTATTGTCTTTGTTTCTAAAGAATTCTCTTTTTCTTCCTAAATCAAAAATGGAGAAAACTTAAAGCACATGACTCAGTTATAATTTTTAGAACAACAGTGGATAACAATGTTTTTAAAGACTTAGGAATCTTTTCATCACTCTGACTTATCATTTCCATTCTGTATCTAGTTTTTTGGTTGCAAAATAATAGGAACTGATGCTCACTAACATGAGTAGAGATAAAATTTATTGGATGTTGGGCAATTCCTAGAATCTGTGAGGAAGGCTGGAAAAGGCTTGAGAAATGGACAGGAGACAAGGCAGGGTGGGCCCAGGAACCTCCGTCCAGATCAACCTCTGTAGGAACCTTCTAAGAGGTGAGGTGCTTTTTGTTGAAGGGATACGTAGGAACAGTGAATTTCCTGGGTTATCAGCTTACAGCTTTACGTTTCTCATTGTAAAGTGAGCTCCTTTTTCAGAATCAATGTGGTGTGACATACCAAATATCCTTTACACATTCAGTCTCGGTTTTTCTTTCTTTCTCATCTTTCCTTTATATCCTCAACCTGCAGTAATAATAAAAGTATCATAAATAATTTTTTATTTTTAAAAAAATTTTGGCTGCCCACGTGGCATGTAGAATCTTAGTTCCCTGACCAGGGATCGAACCCAAGCCCCCTGCAGTGGAAGTGCAGAGTCCTGACCACTGGACTGCCAGGGAAGTCCCCCATAAATAATTTTTTAATGGATTCCTCAAGAGGAATAGTGTTTCTTCTACTGGTTGTCTTGGTTTTAATGGAATTATCTCAAGAGTGAACCCAGATGTGAGGACAAGTAATCATTTGTTTAGGTTCAGGCTCTTACCTCATATAGCATCTCACTTATCAGTTCCCTGTCTCTTGCCTTCCTCTATTTTCCTGGGCTGCAGAGATGCCATCCTGTTAAGTATTTATATGAGCACACTTTTCACATTGAATTGTAATTTTTAAAAAACATCTCTCTTTTCCCCATAGACCATAGATTCCTGGAGAACGAGAAACAGGTTGTATTTAAATTTATTTAATTTAAATTTAATTTATTTTAAATTTATTTTCTGCACCTAATCTATTTTTGGGATATAGAAGGGCTCCATTAAAAAAATCAAAGTAACATGTACATATGGTTAAAATCAAATATTTTGAAGGGCTTATAATGAAAATCAACAATCCCTTTTCCTCCCTGCCCGACCCCTGTCCTGCTTCTCAGAGGCCAACGCTTTTAACTTTTCTAAGTATTTTTTCTGGTAGTTATTTCCATATTTCTTAAAAAATATCCTTATTCTATTATTTCTTGATTCATCAGTTTTAGACAGCTTATGTTGACTACCCTCCAACATTCCTGAGATACACATCTCTCACTATTTTTGGTTTTATGAATAATCAGTACATATATTAACTATGTAAATAACATTCACTACAGAGCCAAATACTATAATTATATTTTCTCTCTTAAAGAGTTTTCCTTTCCCATCCCCTTGCACAATTTCTTTTGTATCATTATATTTCCTTCCTTGTACAACTTTTCTACTGCTTCTGTACTGTATCTATTTCTTAATTTTTTTCAAGTCCTCTATCATTATAGGTTTTTAAATCAGTTTTCTTCCCCATTGTCTTTCTGCTCTAGTCTTTTTTTTTTTAAATGCTTCAAGCATCTGCACTACTTTCTTTTTTTTTTAATTAATTAATTTTTGGCTGTGCTGGGTCTTTGTTGCTGCTCACGGACTTTTTCTAGTTGCGCCAAGTGGAGGCTACTCTTCGTTGCAGTGCATGGGCTTCTCATTGTGGTGGCTTCTTTTGTTGTAGAGCACGGGCTCTAGGTGCGTGGGCTTCAGTAGTTGTGACTCACGGGCTCTAGAGCGCAGGCTCAGCAGTGTGGCACACAGGCTTAGTGGCTCCATGGCATGTGGGATCTTCCTGGATCAGGGATCGAACCCATGTACCCTATGTTGGCAGGCAGGTTCTTAACCACTGTGCCACCAGGGAAGTCCCTCTGCTCTTGTCTTGACTGGCTTTTTTTCTTTAAGCCACAACATGGCTAGCAACTAGGACTTCCTCTTAATATTCTCCTGGGCTGAATCTCTTGTTTTTTTGCATCTGTGCCTGCCTTGGTATATGGTGTACTTTCTTGTTTTGTGGAATCATATCTTCAAGTAACTTTCTAAGAAAGAAGGGGAAATTTTCTGAGTTCTTGTATATCGGAAGAAGTATTCTATCTTCACACTTTATTATTTGATTGGTTATAAATTCTGCTTAGAAAATAATTTGCCCTTTAGAACTTGAAGGCCCCATGTGTTGCCTTCTAGCATCTAGCGTGGCAAATGAAGAGTCTATCATTTGTTTTGTAAGAAGCTGTTAGGGTTTCTTTTTGTCCTTGATCTTTGAAATTTCTCAATGAAAAGGTTAGATATGTATCTTTCAAAAATGGATTCTTCTGTGCATGGATAGGCCCTTTTAATTTGAAGACCTGTATCCTTCAGTGTGAGAAGTTCTTTTGTAATATTCCCTTGATCATTTATTTCTCATTTTCATTTTCTCTGTTCTCTATTTTGGAACTTCTGTTAATCAACGTTGGATGAATTTGATTGAGCCTTTGTTTCTTATTTTCCTCTCTGTCTTCTATATGATCACTATAAAAATTAAAATAATAGAAAATAATTTATGGTAAAATGTAAATTCTCAGCCTAATCCCATTTATCCTAGTTCCCTGAGGTAACCCTATACCAGTTTTTTTTTTTTCTCTAACCTTTCTAAAGATAGTCCAGGCATATTGTGGCAGAGATTGTACACGAAAATACTTGTTTTCCTCTTTCTAGAACCACAGCTGAACTGTGATTTTCCAACTTCCTTTGCAGCTAGATGCAACCATGTGACTAAGTTTTAGCCAATAGAATGTAAGCAGAAGTGATGTGTGCCATTTCTGGAATGCCTTAGCTTTTAAGAAGTGGCTAGGTCTTCCCTTTTGTCTTCTACCAGGAAGATGCAGTAAATAACGTGGCCTCTAGAGGATGGTAGAACCATAAAATAGAAGGATCCCGGGCCTTTCACTGCTTGAAAGAAAGCCTCTGATTGACCAGGAATAGAAATGAACTTCCATTGTATTTGAGCCATTAAATACTCTTGGGCCTGATGGTGGTACCACCTAACTTTACCTAATACACACATTTTTCTTTGTTTCTCTTTGTTTTCTTTTTTTCCCCACCATTTGTAAGAGTTTCTTCTCTTTATTATCTACTTTTCTAGCAAATTATTAATTTCTGACACCTCTTTCTTGTTCTACATATTTTTTCCTTCTCATGCACTCAGTTCTTATATATGCAGTATCTTCTTGAATCTCTCTGAGGCTTTCATAATTTTTTTTTAATCTGTTTCCCAAATTACTTCTATTTTCTCCCAGCTCATTTTTCTGTTTGTTTATCTTGGTCTTTCTCTTTTATGTTGCAGCTTTTCCTCAACTGTTTGTTGAGCCTTAGTTTTTCAGTCATATGTAAGAATGAGACAGCAGAAACCAGTTGAGAGCTCTGTGCATATGTGGGTAGCGAGCCGTTTTAGAATGATCAGGTGGAGAACTCCTCATGTTTCAATGGCAGAGTGTTCCCTCTGTGGACTATTAATTTCTTTTTCTATTGGGTAGATACATGGCTGCTAGAAGATGAACTACTCTGTATATGGACTTAACAGTTCCTCTAGTTTTAGCTCTGATCTTACTCCTTTACCCTGTATCTGGTGCATCAAAGCCTGAAAACTCTAGGATTCTGATGGTACGTTGTCTCCCTTCTCCATTTTTGTGTTCTTCTGCCTTGTTTTGCTAATTGCCACTCTTCCATCTGCTTTCCATCTTCTATAGGGACATGATAGGGATAGTCTTTTTCTCTATCATCAACCTCCATATTTCTTTGTGCTGTTGTGGGTTTGTAGTTTTTAACTCGTCTGTTACCATTTTAGTGGACCCTCTAGAGGAAGAGGAGATAAAGTGTGCTTTCAGTGTTCCAAATTCTGCTGTGGTCTGCTGCTGCATGTGCGAGCCTGCTGCAGCTTGTGTGAGTCAGCCAGCTCCGCCTACATAGCTGAGAGCAGAGTGGGGGCAAAACAAAACGTATAGAGTTTTGGTTTTTAAAATATATGATACAGAACATTAAACAAATCTTTTAATTTAAAAAACTACCCCCTTTGATAAATAGTAAAATCCCACACCCTCCTTTAGTATTGTTCAAAATTAGAACACATTCAATATTGTGACTCAAAGTTAAGGGACAAAGTATTGCTTTGTTTTCAAATTGCACAGATTCCTTTAGAGAGGCTGTGGTTCAGAATCTACTCCCTACTAGCATTCCATCCTACCTATAGAGAGTTGCTAATTTAAAGACTGCATTGCATCTTGTAGCTCTTGACTTAAAGAAGTAAATGTTTAATTGCATCTAATGTGAAAAATTCAGCACACATTTCAGGGGAAATTCTGAAGAATATTTCTGACCAAATGATACAGCATTATAAAAATAATGATAATATTAGCTCTACTTTATATATATATACACACATATACATACATGTGTAAGTATATATATGTTTCTATTAAATTTGCTTCTGTGCTATAGGATACTTAGAGAAAAACCTGCCTTATGTACAAAGTGACTTCTTTTGTACCTTAGTCTACCATAACTTGAATAGTATTTTTAATTTTAGCTGTATTCTAGAAACAGAAATTCTTTAAAAAATGAACATCAAAAAATAATTTGCTTCTTCCTTTCTGTTTTCGTTTGCTCTCTCTTCTTCATTCTTCTTTATAAAGTAACAGACATAATGATAATGTTAGGATATGTCACCAGCATTATATAGGCCTATGTACCTGGTCTCATAAAAGGGGTTCAGCCTAAAATTAATAAAATCATACTCATATTTTTATAATGACTTCATTCATATTAGTTATAAAAATGAAGAATAATTAAAAATAAAAGGAAGCTATTTAACTATAGATAGTGGCCAGGTTTTTAAATGAATGCAACTTTATCTTACCAAAAGACAACAATATTTCAAACCTAGCTGAGAAGAGACTAATGATCTGCCTAACTAGTATCTACTAACCATTGTTTTAACATCCATTTTGATGGAGAATATTTACTTACATTGTGAGAAAAAGAATGTCATGACTAAAAGAAGAAAACAATGATTGCAAATTATCATAGAGGTATAAAGATGAGGTTATTATAGACTCTTTGATAGTTAGTAGAACAATCAAAAGCAATGACATTTGATATGAACTGTTTTTATTACAGAGAAGGCTATGACTCATTTTTACATTCATACATCTAATAGAAAATTTTCAGATTTATAAAATTGACCCTATATTCATTTTTTTGGTAACACAATGAATAAATGATGTTGCATTTTTCAAAGGGCAGATGAACTGTTAAATCAAAAACCATATGTATAAAATGGAGACTATTTCAGGGAAACTGATTTAATTCTCCCTCTGGTTCTATCAAGGATTGAATCCATTAAGCAAAAAACTTTGGCTTTGTCCGTGACTTTAAAAAAAAAATGAGAATCATTTTATCAAGTAATTTGCTTTATAAGAATAATTGGAAATTATGCCAATTCTAAAATATAATTAAAAATTTTTTGAAAATAATTTAAGTGTTTGTATAAAACAGAATTCAGTAAAGGCAAAGGCAGCTCAGCATAATCGGTGAAAGGAAAATGTACTTAGTGGAGGGGTTGCTTGACTGTAAGTAAAATAAATATTTGAATTTCGGTACAAATAAAAATTTGTGGTTCTACCATTGAGAATGATTTCCTAGCGATTAGGAAAATCTAAATAACTAGTCATAATGGATATCTAGGAAAATATTTGGTGTGGAGGAAAATGCTAAGAATTTGTTCGTACACACTGTGATCAAATACATTCCCAAGATCAGTTGTCTGGTGAGACTGAAGAGTACTTGTGATTCAGAGTAGTCAGATTACCAACAAGCACACCAAAATGAGATACATAAGAGAGTTTTGGTTGATGCTGCATTCTAGCCATATATGACTAGGAAGCAAGTGAATAACACTTTGGTATAAGGATGGTGCCTACAAAATATTTACAGTTAGGCTTCGGATGTAAATTAACATGGAGCTCAATATGCAATAAATAACCTCTGCAAAATATACTAGATTCAGGATTTCCCTGGTGGTCCGGTGGTTAAGACTCCATGCTTCCATTGCAGGGGGCATGGGTTTGATCCCTGGTCAGGGAACTAAGATCCCACATGTCCCACGGTGTGGCCAAAAAATATCTATATATCTATATATAGATAGGTATATTAGATTCATAGTATAATAAATATATGACCAAAACCAGACTATCTATTTTCCTTTTTGATAAAAGTGTTGAAGGGTTTGTAGACTTGGTTAACTCTTTTAGTAAACACAGTCCAAGATTTTTTTAGAATTCGTGTGTGTGTGTGTGTGTGTGTGTGTGTGTGTGTGTGTGTGTGTGTGTATGTATCCAGTTTTCTCAGGCTTCACACCAACTTAGAGCTATGGAGTCTTATTATAATAATAAAAGTTCCACTGGCTCTTAGAACTACTGCTCTTGCAGGACCTCAGCAATGTGCCCCTGCAGTATTCCTGAGAGTCCCCAAGAATATCACAAATGCTCACACACAGGGCCTCTTGTACCTGGTATTCCTACACCTGTCCTACTGTAGTCTCTTGTCCTACTCCTTCCGGGCAGTATACTGGATAGTATACCATGGTAGTATAGAATGTGAAGTGATTGGTGGTGAAGCAGGGGAGCATGCATTTCTCCCTTTTGTGTTTCTCTTTATTAGAAGGGTTCCAAAAAAGTGTTGCTTTTCTCTGTCTCCCGTACAGAATCTTCAGTGAAACAGTTCTTCCAGTTTTTTTTCATGAGTCCCATGGAGGGTGCTCAACAACTAGAGTCATTCTTCTTGTCCAACAACTCTTCAGGGTGACATCAGTGTGCCTAGTTTCCTCCTTCACACTACTTTTTGTTTGTCTATTTGCTTTTAGGACAAATTTCTTAGAAGTTTCCTCAGCAACTCCCCCACCCCAATCCCGCCCCATATACTTTGTTGGCTTCATCTCATTAATGTACTAGATGTGCAAACAGCCGACAGACCTTGGGTTCTTCCCCAGGAGGCTCCTCAGCTACCACAGAGGTGAGGTTCTAGAGGGTCAGGTGCCAGCCTCCTGCCTTTGGAATTAGAGAAGATGTAATTGCCTTCACTTCCCCAGGAGGAAAAATTCTGTTAGCTCACAAAATGGCTGAACCAGTCCTGTGCATATTCCCCCTGTTAAAGCCATTTTGATTTTATGCAAACTTATCTGTTGTTTACTACTTTGTTACTTGTTTATATTAGTTTTCTTTTTCCCTTAAAAAGAATTTAATGGCTTTAGCTTGTGTAAGGGAGCCAGAAATTTGGGGGATCCAACTCTAGATGCAAGCTTGTCATGACTCTGTGAGTTTGTAAAACTATCACAGACTTTCAAGGATCTCAAAGCAAGGGCAGCAGGTGTTTGTCCTTGTGCAATGTGCTCTGCCTGCTGGAGTGACTGAACCCGGCTACTGAAGGAACAGAGGTTATTTTGCCTTTTCCTGTCTTTTCTCCATCCACTGGGGGCTTTAAGAATGCTTTGAGTCTAGGGAAGGGATTTGAAATATAGGTTGTGAGAATCTCTGTTCCAGCCATCTTGAACTTAAATCAAAGACCTAGCCCTTTTTGTAGGGCTCTTTGAGCCCTGCCGCCCCAAACAGGTCTCATAGGATGGGTTCACCTGACCAGCCCAGAAAGGTGTGATCCCACTTAGACTCAACTTGGCATCCCTACCCTACAAACTATACAGCTGACTGAAGCAATGTGGAATGTGTTAGCTTGGTAACTCAAGTGGTTTTATGTAAAATTTTTTTTTTAACTTTTCAATATTGTTAATTCAAACTAATATGTCTAGATACAAATCATATTCCATCTATAGTTGTGGTTGGTTGTTCAATCTGAATTAGCCTTAACCAGACCTGTATCTTTGCCTTTCTTGATTTTTATTTGATCATATTTACTTTTTCATCATCTACCATAGTGAAACTACTAATGACTTAACTGGGTTACCCTTCCAAAGTTTGGGGTTTTGTTTTTAGTTTCTTTGTTTTTGAGAGTGTAATATTTTAATGAGACTAAAAAAGGAATGTGTAGGACAAAAGAATAAAACCTACTAGAGTTAGGTTAACTTATAATTAGGTAGGCTCTCATTAAGTAGGGTAAATAGAGTTTGTGATAGATATCATGTATGGGGTGTGTGTGTGTGTATAAAAATATTAAGACAAAATTCTCTAAATAATAAAAATAGTAAGTCACCAAAGGAGAAGCTCTCTATAAAGAGAGCATTGTTTTGGGAATTGTGACTTGACTAGCAGAGTGGGCTTTCAGCTCTGAATGTTTGAGATTCTCAGTTGTAGGATCAAGCCAACATATTCCATCTAGAACAAAGGTACTCTTGCTGGAGCATTTGGAATAACCTGCCTTTTGGTCTCTGATGGTATAAAAGAATCTGCTCAAACATATGATCTCCATCAACTGTAAAGTTAGGGCCTGGAATCACACCTTTCATTTTCTTTTTTTCTCCTTTAGCAGCCCTGAAGAGTTTTCACCAAATTGCAAACTGGAGTCAGGTAATAATGTTTGCTTCTGAGCTTTCAGAGGAAGCTGTTTATTTTAGTAGGCAATTTTCATGTGTGATGGAGTGAAATGTTGAGAAGGCAACCTCTCATCAGTGGACAAACAATGCCTAAGAATTTAGCTAATGGCCCCCCTTCAGTGCAGAGAATAGATGGCAACAATTGTACTTGCAGACTAGACCCAGAGCTACTTGTTTGGCTGCTAGGTGTTAATGCAAATTTGTTCTTCAGCTCATTCAACCCTGGGGCTCCCATCCTTTGATTTAATTAAATGTAATTGGTTACATTGCTCCTCCCAGGCCCCTGAGGTGTTTTTGTTTATTGCTTACTCTTTGCAATAAAGCTTCAATTCATGGCACAAAATGCTGGATAAATAAGAGTCTTTTTCCTATGTTGGATTTGCAGCGAGATTATTCTTTTCAAATAGTTTGGCTTTACTGTTAAAAGTAAATGACCAGTGAAATAAACTCATTGGGTGGCAAATGTAGCATATCCAGAAGCAAGGAATTAGGTAGGGTAAATTACATGAGATTAGGAAAAGATATGAAGTTGTAATGTTAAATTAGTAAAGATTTGCTAAAGTACTAAGAGATATCAGCACTGTAAATAAGTGAGGCTTTAGTAAGTAAGATTATCATTGTTGTAGCACATTATTATTAAAAAGTTACTTTTAAATGCCAGCTATGAAATAGTCAGTAAAGTCATTTTTTAATCATGCAGAATTCTCTTATAAATATGCAAGTGACATTTTTGGGGACAAAAGCGAGAATGATACTGACTTAAATTAGGTCAGCACAATTAACCTGTTTCTTTTTAATGCAAGGTTTTTTTCCCTTCTGCATAAGTTTGTTTTTTTTAACCTGAAGATACTGTAAATAACATTTTTTTGATAAAGTGATTATTTTTCCCTTTCAAGTTTTCATTTTAATTTGAGAAGTGGGATAAATTATCTTTGTACTAACTTCTGAGGAAGCGCTCAGAAACTTAGGAAAATTGAATACTATCATTAGTGCTTCCCGATTCAATTTTTTTTTTTTTACATCTTTATTGGAGTATAATTGCTTTACAATGGTGTGTTAGTTTCTGCTTTATAACAAAGTGAATCAGTTATACATATACATATGTTTCCATATCTCTTCCCTCTTGCATCTCCCTCCCTCCCACCCTCCCTATCCCACCCCTCTAGGTGGTCACAAAGCACCAAGCTGATCTCCCTGTGCTATGCGGCTGCCTCCCACTAGCTAGCTATCTATATATGTCCATGCCACTCTCGGCTTACCCTTTCCCCTCCCCATATCCTCAAGTCCATTCTCTAATAGGTATGTGTCTTTATTCCTGTCTTAACCCTAGGTTCTTCATGACATTTTTTTTCCCCTTAAATTCCATATATATGTGTTAGCATACGGTATTTGTCTTTCTCTTTCTGACTTACTTCACTCTGTATGACAGACTCTAGGTCTACCACCTCATTACAAATAGCTCAATTTCGTTTCTTTTTATGGCTGAGTAATATTCCATTGTATATATGTGCCACATCTTCTTTATCCATTCATCTGATGATGGACACTTAGGTTGTTTCCATCTCCGGGCTATTGTAAATAGATCTGGAATGAACATTGTGGTACATGACTCTTTTTGAATTATGGTTTTCTCAGGGTATATGCCCAGTAGTGGGATTTCTGGGTCATATGGTGGTTCTATTTGTAGTTTTTTAAGGAACCTCCGTACTGTTCTCCACAGTGGCTGTACCAATTCATATTCCCACCAGCAGTGCAAGAGTGTTCCCTTTTCTCCACACCCTCTCCAGCATTTATTGTTTCTAGATTTTTTGATGATGCCCTTTCTGACTGGTGTGAGATGATATCTCATTGAAGTTTTGATTTGCATTTCTCTAATGAGTAATGATGTTGAGCATTCTTTCATGTATTTGTTGGCAGTCTGTATATCTTCTTTGGAGAAATGTCTATTTAGGTCTTCTGCCCATTTTTGGATTGGGTTGTTTGTTTTTTTGTTATTGAGCTGCATGAGCTGCTTGTAAATTTTGGAGATTAATTCTATGTCAGTTGCTTCATTTGCAAATATTTTGTCCCATTCTGCAGGTTGTCTTTTGGTCTTGTTTATGGTTTCCTTTGCTGTGCAAAAGCTTTGAAGTTTCATTAGGTCCCATTTGTTTATTTTCGTTTTTATTTCCATTTCTCTAGGAGGTGGGTCAAAAAGGATCTTGCTGTGATTTATGTCATAGAATGTTCTGCCTATGTTTTCCTCTAAGAGTTTGAGAGTTTCTGGCCTTACATTTAGGTCTTTAATCCATTGTGAGCTTATTTTTGTGTATGGTGTTAGGGAGTGATCTAATCTCATACTTTTATATGTAGCTGTCCAGTTTTCCCAGCACCACTTATTGAAGAGGCTGTCCTTTCTCCACTGTACATTCCTGCCTCCTTTATCAAAGGTTAGGTAACCATATGTGCGTGGGTTTATCTCTGGGCTTTCTATCCTGTTCCATTGATCTACATTTCTGTTTTTGTGCCACTACCATACTGTCTTGATTACTGTTGCTTAGTAGTATAGTCTGAAGTCAGGGAGCCTGATTCCTCCAGCTCTGTTTTTAGTTTTCAACATTGCTTTGGCTCTTCGGGGTCTTTTGTGTTTCCATACAAATTGTGAAATTTTTTATTCTAGTCCTGTGAAAAATGCCAGTGGTAGTTTGATAGAGATTGCATTGAATCTGTCGATTGTTTTGGGCAGTAGAGTCATTTTCACAATGCTGATTCTTCCAATCCAAGAACATGGTATATCTCTCCATCTGTTGGTATCATCTTTAATTTCTTTCATCAGTGTCTTATAATTTTCTGCATCGAGGTCTTTTGTCTCCTTAGGTAGGTTTATTCCTAGATATTTTATTCTTTCTGTTGCAATGGTAAATGGGAGTGTTTTCTTGATTTCACGTTCAGATTTTTCATCATTAGTGTATAGGAATGCCAGAGATTTCTGTGCATTAATTTTGTATCCTGCTACTTTACCAAATTCGTTGATTAGCTCTAGTAGTTTTCTGGTAGCATCTTTAGGATTCTCTATGTATAGTATCATGTCATCTGCAAACAGTGACAGCTTTACTTCTTCTTTTCCGATTTGGATTCCTTTTATTTCCTTTTCTTCTCTGATTGCTGTGGCTAAAATTTCCAAAACTATGTTGAATAAGAGTGGTGAGAGTGGGCAACCTTGTCTTGTTCCTGATCTTAGTGGAAATGCTTTCAGTTTTTCACCATTGAGGACGATGTTGGCTGTGGGTTTGTCATATATGGCATTTATTATGTTGAGGAAAGTTCTCTCTATGCCTGCTTTCTGGAGGGTTTTTATCATAAATGCATGTTGAATTTTGTTGAAAGCTTTTTCTGCATCTATTGAGATGACCATATGGTTTTTATCCTTCAGTTTGTTAATATGGTGTATCACATTGATTGATTTACGTATATTGAAGAATCCTTGCATTCCTGGAATAAACCCCACTTGATCATGGTGTATGATCCTTTTAATGTGCTGTTGGATTCTGTTTGCTAGTATTTTGTTGAGGAGTTTTGCATCTATGTTCATCAGTAATATTGGTCTGTAGTTTTCTTTCTTTGTGACATCCTTTTCTGATTTTGGTATCAGGGTGATGGTGGCCTCGTAGAATGAGTTTGGGAGTGTTCTTCCCTCTGCTATATTTTGGAAGAGTTTGAGAAGGATAGGGTTAGTTCTTCTCTAATGTCTGATAGAATTCACCTGTGAAGCCATCTGGTCCTGGGTTTTCGTCTGTTGGAAGATTTTTAATCATACTTTCAATTTCAGTGCTTGTGATTGGTATGTTCATATTTTCTATTTCTTCCTGATTCAGGCTTGGCAGGTTGTGCATTTCTAAGAATTTGTCCATTTCTTCTAGGTTGTGCATTTTATTGGCATAGAGTTGCTTGTAGTAATCTCTCATGATCTTTTGTATTTCTGCAGTGTCAGTTGTTACTTCTTTTTCATTTCTAATTCTATTGTTTTGAGTCTTCTCCCTTTTTTTCTTGATGAGTCTGGCTAATGGTTTATCAATTTTGTTTATCTTCTCAAAGAACCATCTTTTAGTTTTATTGATCTTTGCTATCGTTGCCTTCATTTCTTTATCATTTATTTCTGATTTGATCTTTATGATTTCTTTCCTTCTGCTAACTTTGGGGTTTTTTTTGTTTTTCTTTCTCTAATTACTTTAGGTGCAAGGTTAGGTTTATTCGAGATGTTTCCTGTTTCTTAAGGTAGGATTGTATTGCTATAAACTTCCCTCCTAGAACTGCTTTTGCTGCATTCCATAGGTTTTGGGTCGTCGTGTCTCCATTGTCATTTGTTTGTAGGTATTTTTTGATTTCCTCTTTGATTTCTTCAGTGATCACTTCGTTATAAGTAGCGTATTGTTTAGCCTCCATGTGTTTGTATTTTTTACAGATCTTTTTCTGTAATTGATATCTAGTCTCATAGCATTGTGATCAGAAAAGATACTTGATACAATTTCAGTTTTCTTAAATTTACCAAGGCTTGATTTGTGACCCAAGATATGATCTATCTTTGAGAATGTTCCATGAGCACTTGAGAAAAATATGTATTCTGTTGTTTTTGGATGGAATGTCCTATAAATATCAATTAAGTCCATCTCATTTAATGTTTCATTTAAAGCTTGTGTTTCCTTATTTATTTTCATTTTGGATGATCTGTCCATTGGTGAAAGTGGGGTGTTAAAGTCCCATATTACCAATGTGTTACTGTTGATTTCCCTTTTTATGGCTGTTAGTATTTGCCTTATGTGTTGAGGTGCTTCTGTGTTGGGTGCATAAATATTTACAATTGTTATATCTTCTTCTTGGATCGATCCCTTGATCATTATGTAGTGTCCTTCTTTGTCTCTTCTAATAGTCTTTATTTTAAAGTATATGTTGTCTGATACGAGAATTGCTACTCCAGCTTTCTTTTTGTTTCCATTTGCATGGAATATCTTTTTCCATCCCCTCACTTTCAGTCTGTATGTGTCTCTAGGTCTGAAGCGGGTCTCTTGTAGACAGCATATATATGGGTCTTGTTTTTGTATCCATTCAACCAGTCTGTGTCTTTTGGTGGGAGCATTTAATCCATTTACATTTAAGGTAATTATCGATATGTATGTGCCTATTCCCATTTTCTTAATTGTTTTGGGGTGTTATTGTAGGTCTTTTCCTTCTCTTGTGTTTCTTGCCTAGAGAAGATCCTTTAGCATTTGTTGTAAAGCTGGCTTGGTGGTGCTGAACTCTGTCAGCTTTTGCTTGTCTGTAAAGGTTTTAATTTCTCCATCAAATCTGAATGAGATCCTTGCTGGGTAGAGTAATCTGGTTGTAGGTTTTTCTCCTTCATCACTTTAAATATGTCCTGCTAGTCCCTTCTGGCTTGCAGAGTTTCTGCTGAAAGATCAGCTGTTAACCTTACGAGGATTCCCTTGTGTGTTATTTGTTGTTTTTCCCTTGCTACTTTTAATATGTTTTCTTTGTATTTAATTCTTGACAGTTTGATTAATATGTGTCTTGGCATGTTTCTCCTTGGATTTATCCTGTATGGGACTCCCTGTGCTTCCTGGACTTGATTAACTATTTCCTTTCCCATATTAAGGAAGTTTTCAACTATAATCTCTTCAAATATTTTTTCAGTTCCTTTCTTTTTCTCTTCTTCTTCTGGAACCCCTATAATTTGAATGTTGGTGCGTTTAATGTTGTCCCAGAGGTCTCTGAGACTGTCCTCAGTTCTTTTCATTCTTTTTTCCTTATTCTGCTCTGCAGTAGTTATTTCCACTATTTTATCTTCCAGGTCACTTATCTATTCTTCTGCCTCAGTTATTCTGCTATTGATCCCATCTAGAGTATTTTTAATTTCATTTATTGTGTTGTTCATCATTGCTTGTTTCATCTTTTGTTCTTCTAGGTCCTTGTTAAATGTTTCTTGCATTTTCTCTATTCTATTTCCAAGATTTTGGATCATCTGTACTATCATTATTCTGAATTCTTTTTCAGGTAGACTGCCTATTTCCTCTTCATTTGTTAGGTCTGGTGGGTTTTTATCTTGCTCCTTCATCTGCTGTGTGTTTTTCTGTCTTCTCATTTTGCTTATCTTACTGTGTTTGGGGTCTCCTTTTTGCAGGCTGCAGGTGCATAGTTTCCGTTGTTTTTGGTGTCTGTCCCCAGTGACTAAGGTTGGTTCAGTGGGTTGTGTAGGCTTCCTGGTGGAGGGGACTAATGCCCATGTTCTGGTGGATGAGACTGGATCTTGGCTTTCTGGTAGGCAGATCCACGTCTGGTGGTGTGTTTTGGGGTGTCTGTGGACTCTTTATGATTTTAGGCAGCCTCTCTGCTAATGGGTAGGATTGTGTTCCTGTCTTGCTAGTTGTTTGGCATAGCGTGTCCAGCACTGTAGCCCGCTGGTCGTTGAGTGAAGCTGGGTGTTGGTGTTGAGATGGAGATTTCTGGGAGATTTTCACCATTAGATATTACATGGCTGGGAGGTGTCTTGTGGACCAGTATCCTGAAGTTGGCTCTCCCACCTCAGAGGCACAGCACTGACTGCTGGCTGCAGCACCAAGAGCCACACGGCTCAGAATAAAAGGGAGAAAAAGCAGAAAGAAAGAAAAAAAGAGGATAAAAGAAAATAAAATAAGGTAAAATAAAATACAGTAAGGTAAAATAAAATAAAGTTATTTAAAAAATAATTAAGAAAAAATGTTTTTTAAAGTAAAAAAAAAGGGACGGATAGAACTCTAGGACAAATGGTGAAAGCAAAGTTATACAGACAAAATCTCACACAGAAGCATGCACATACACACTCACAAAAAGAGGAAAAGGGGAAAAAATAATAAATCTTGCTCTCAAAGTCCACCTCCTCAATTTGGGATGATTCGTTGTCTATTCAGGTATTCCACAGGTGCAGGGTACATCAAGTTGATTGTGGAGATTTAATCCGCTGCTCTGAGGCTGCTGGGAGAGATTTCCCTTTCTCTTCTTTGTTCTCACAGCTCCCGGGTCTCAACTTTGGATTTGGCCTCGCCTCTGCGTGTAGGTCGCCGGAGGGCGTCTGTTCTTCGCTTAGACAGGACGGGGTTAAAGGAGCCGCTGATTCGGGAGCTCTGGCTCACTCAGGCAGCGGGGAGGGAGGGGTACGGAGTGCGGGGCGAGCCTGCGGCGCAGAGGCCAGCGTGACGTTGCACCAGCCTGAGGCGCGCCATTCGTTCTCCTGGGGAAGTTGTCCCTATATCCCGGGACCCTGGCAGTGGCGGGCTGCACAGGCTCCCCGGAAGAGAGGTGTGGATAGTGACCTGTGCTCGCACACAGGCTTCTTGGTGGCGGCAATAGCAGCCTTAGCGTCTCATGCCCGTCTCTGGGGTCCGTGCTGTTTAGCTGTGGCTCGCGCCCGTCTCTGGAGCTCCTTTAAGCGGCGCTCTTAATCCCCTCTCCTCGAGCACCAGGAAACAGAGGGAAGAAAAAGTCTCTTGCCTCTTTGGCAGGTCCAGCCTTTTTCCCGGACTCCCTCCCGGCTAGCCGTGGTGCACTAACCCCTTCAGGCTGTGTTCACGCCGCCAACCCCAGTCCTCTCCCTGCGCTCCAACCGAAGCCCGAGCCTCAGCTTCCAGCCCCGCCCGCCACGGCGGGTGAGCAGACAAGCCTCTCGGGCTGGTGAGTGCCGGTCGGCACCGATCCTGTGCGGGAATATCTCCGCTTTGTCCTCCACACCCCTGTTGCTGCGCTCTCCTCCGCTCTGCGGCCCCGAAGCTCCCCCCGGCTCCACCACCTGCAGTGTCCAACCGCGAAGGGGCTTCCTAGTGTGTGGAAACCTTTCCTCCTTCATGGCTCCCTCCCACTGGTGCAGGTCCCATCCCTATTCTTTTGTCTCTGTTTATTCTTTTTGCTTTTGCCCTACCCAGGTACGTGGGGAGTTTCTTGCCTTTTGGGAGGTCTGAGGTCTTCTGCCAGCGTTCAGTAGGTGTTCTGTAGGAGTTTTTCCACGTGTAGATGTATTTCTGATGTATCTGTGGGGAGGAAGGTGATCTCCGCGACTTACTCTTCCGCCATCTTCCCCCTCTCCCCCGCTTCAATTTTAAGTACCAAACTGTATGAATGATTTTTCCCCTTTTTGTCCTGGTCAGTTGGGTAAAATAGCTGGACAGTAACTGGTATTATAGTGTTGTCTTGTTTCTTTATTACTTTCTTCTTATCCTGGCCTTTATTTTATCCCTTTTTTACCGTAGAGGTATAAGATACTGCGCCAATGACATTTTCATTAATGCAATAGGCTTTCTAAATCTTGCTGTGTCACCAGCTTGTATCTCTTCTGATGGAAAAAAATGAAAAATCCATGATAAGAGGTATATACAATAAGGTATTCTCAGTGCAATATAAAGCTTAAATTTCTCACAATAGGATTATTTTGCAGGAAATTTTTTTCTAGGCTCCTCTCATATTGTATTGCTGAGAAAATGGAGCCTTAAGCCCATCACATTGTGCTATCAGAAATTTAGGCCTTTCTTCCAGTGGATGTGCCAGGTGATAACCAAGAGGTAATTATAATGGAAAAACTAGAGGACACTCCCCTTGGGAGGTGGAGAACTGGCCTCAGATGGCAGCCCAAAGGTAAGTGTTAAGAGGAGAAATAGAACAGTGTATTCACATCTTGGGCATGAGCTAAGAGGCAGTGCTTTATTTCAGAGCAAGTTTTAGGTAGCCTCTGTCAGCTCAGGTGTAGGCAGAAAACCCAGCTGTGGTCCTAGGTCTGAAAACCTTAGATGGAAAGTATGGGCTTTGTCAGATGGGTTCAGGATGATGTAACTTCTCACCTAGTTTACATGAAGGAGTCACAGTTTAAAATAACTCTTGACCCACATACGGGCAAATAACCCATTTAGCATATTACAATGTAGTGGATACTGCAGGTCTCTTCTGTAAATGGAATATAATGTCATAGGCAGAAGGGAGGGAAGTGTGCCAGTGGTGTTTTAGATAAAACCAGATACTCCTCTCTTGTACTTGAGTAATTTTCCTTCCTGTGCACTGGTAATAATAAGCCCATTGCCTGTCCCCTGACTGCGACTCTCCTGAATCCACAGCTTTGATTGGAAACTCTCAACCCCTGACCGGCCTCGGGAGCACTGATTACAGAGGCACCCCACACACTTCCCTCATAAACATTTGGCAGATCAGGAAATGCTGAGAAGCAGTGCCCCTGGCTCTCAGAAGAGGGTACTGGTGGGAGAAGAAATAGAACATTTTCCCTGTTGCAGCTGTCAGAGAGTGATTATGTCAAATGGGTTTTCAAGGAGCCACAAAGTAATTACAGGGTAACTTCTTGACATTATTTTCCAATGTTTGACTCAGCAGATGATGATGATTAATTGATGTGTATTATTTTATGGCTCTCAGAAACTTTGATAGTTTAGATAGAGGTCAGACTAAGTCTTCATTTAGACGAATATAGCAAATTTGCCTTAAATTTTAAGTTATCTCTCCCTCTATAATAGACTCAGATGATTTCTTTAACTAACTACTAGTCTTCTGATGGCTAATAGAGACTGTTTGGGCTGCCTTTTTCATGTAGATTTTAAAAAAGATCAAATCATGTGCTTTCAAACTAGTATTTTACTCTTTTACTGAGATGTTACTGTGGATTTCTGGAGCGATTGGGAGAATTAAATGAAAGTGCTTAATGCCTGGCACATGGTAAATGTCAGCTATATTGAAACATGACATTGTAATCATTAAACATTAAAAAGGTATTTCCTTGTATGCTGTCTCATTAATGTTGTGGTCTAGGTAGCAGGGAAGAATCTGACACCCTGTTCATTTTCTTCTATAGTTATATTGGTTTATATCTTTTTATTGATTTTAGTTCAATTTGAAATATTTTGGAATATTTATACAATGGACTTGAAATATATTTGCATTATGTGTCCTTTTCCAGGGCCTATCTTACACATAAATGTCTATATTAATAGATTCCAAGCACATAATTGATTTAGGTAGGCCAAGATCTGGACATTTGTGACTGATATAATAGAAATTAAGACAGATTAATTAAAATAATAAGTAATAAATATAGTAGAGCTTTTATTATTTTACTCTTTGTCAATTTTAAGTGTATTTTTTTCAAATCAAAGTTGTCAGTGATGTGAGAAGTGTTTAGCGATTTTCTTAGACTTTCATAAGCTTGTTTACAAAAAGATGCTTCATAGCCAGAATGTTTCTTATGAGAAGAATGGAAACGTGTGACATTCTGACAATTCACAACTCTTTATATTTGGACTAAATAGAAATAAGTTGTCTTAAGTTTCGATTTTGCCTTTGTTCCATATAAAATATTTTCTATTTGCTGACCCACAAACTGTTCACCAAAAAATAACTACTATGCGTATGAATATCATGTGAATGAATGATTTAATTATGGCATAAATGCTAATGTTTGATGAACTTTTGAGAACATGCTTGAGTATAGTTATATAAGGAAGTCCTCTGAGTAGGTTTTTTTTTTTTAAGTTTTCAGGTATCAATATTTCATTCAAAATTATTATTTTCTCATAAAGTTAAGGGAATATCTTAGAATCAAGTTTCTTGCTATAATAGGTTTCTCCCGTGTACTTTTACATATGAATGCATTCATTGTGTGGTGGCGTCTGTGCACTGTGCATGTGTTTGTGTTGTAAATAAATGAAGTAGGTGAGCTATTTATTGGCCATACTGTTTCTGCCTGCCAACTAGATATATCGTCAACATTCCAGGTACAAAAGATGTTTAACCAGTTCAACTGAATAGTCTTCCTTTGTCTCCACAAAATGTGTTTCACAAAGAAAAGATGTTGCTCTCATGGTAACGGAAGGATGGCAGTCTAGGGTTTGCAGTGCCATCTTTATTATGTGTATGCTGAATGAAAAGAAACCAAGTATTCAACTGTGGGCTGTGTGGTTGTGAGGGATTTTTTTTTTTTTTTTTTTTGGTGTTGGTTGTGGTCTCCATTGATAGGATATTTTAGATTTTTAAAAGCTGATTCACCTTGTTATACAGCAGAAACTAACACAACATTGTAAAGCAATTATACTCCAATAAAGATGTTAAAAAATAAAACCATCTGTTTATAGGAAACACAGGGGGTGCACCCATCTGTTGAATTTACTATGCATATTGCAAATAGCAGATGGCTCAGCAATAGGTTTATCCTTCTGTAGGAATTTGTTGTTTCTAAAAGTAACAAATGTTTGTCTTTCAATATTAATACATCTTAGGACATTTGACTGGGGTGTGTTTTCCTTGTAAAATAACGCTCTCATTGGCAATCTGATCTACATGTCTCTCATCAACTGCCTAAACCTTGCCTGGTTCCTCTGAATCATCTGCTTCCTTGCTCTATTCATGCTCCACCCTTTGACATATTTGATATTTTTTATTCTCTACTAGAATTATTATCAGGAAACATTAGGTGCCCAGGTCCTATTATATATATTTACTCTCTATCTCTATGATTGCACTAGCAAATTTACACACACTACCTATAAAAAAAAGTTGTAATACATCGATGTAATACATCGGCAACTCTATATTATTATGTACATAACTCAACTTACAATGTTTCCTTTATTTAGATGTTCTACAGCTCTTGTGATTCCTTGAATTATCTTTTTCTTTCTTGTAAAGTATGCTCCAAGTTCCTTAAGCATGGTACCCTGCTTCCTTTTCTTCCTATAAACTTATTTAAATATGTTGTTTTTGTTTAAGATTGTGAATAGGGGGGCTTTTCTGGTGGCACAGTGGTTAGGAATCCACCTGCCGATGCAGGGGACACAGGTTCGATCCCTGATCATGGAGGATCCCTCATGCCGCGGAGCAACCAAGCCCATGTGCCACAGCTACTGAGCCTGCTCTCTAGAGCCCACGAGCCCATGTGCCGCAGCTACTGAAGCCCGTGCACCTAGAGCCCATGCTCCGCTACAAGCGAAGCCACTGCAATGAGAAACCTGTGCCCTGCAACGAAGAGTAGACCCCGCTTGCCGCAACTAGAGAAAGCCTGCACGCAGCAACAAAGACCCAACGTGGCCAAAAATAAATAAAATAAAATAAATAAATTTATATTAAAAAAAGATTGTGAATAGGTACCAAATAATATTTATAACATATATGAGAGATAAAGATGAACAGAACAACATACATCCATAAATCCGCTACAGTGAATGAGTGAATTATCCAAAACAGTAAGAAGGGGGCATATGTATGGATATTGAGGGGTAAATGGATAATGTGTCTGACTGGGTTGGGACCAGAAAAATCTTTCATGGAAATGGATACTTAGTCCAAGCCCAGCTAGTAAAGCTGCCATGGAGAACGTCCCTTTTCTTTGAACAAAGTTTTTGGCCATGGCAGCTGGGCAGCAGGCCCTCAGCTAAGTATGATGGTTACAAGCTGGATGGCCAGCATTTCAGACACTGAACAGAACGCAGGCACTTTCCGTAGCATTTCATATATCCAGATGAGGGTTCAGTACATGCTGTCTGTTATTTTCATGGTGATATGATTATGTGATATGGTGATATGATAATTTTAATCCCTGTTTCTCTAGCTCTTGTTTCTTCAAACTTTTCCCATAAACTATTTAATTTCGTGCTCTCCTTTAAGTTCTTCTTCCTTCTATCACTCTTATCCTAGCATTTCCCAAATTTTTAAAGCAAAAAATATCATGGTTTATTTCTATTTGATGTATCTATATTCATCCCATGCCTGTCTAGAGGTATTCTAATTTTTTACTTTTGTAGCATGTATATTCCTAAGGCCTATAAAAATTGATATTTGAACCTGAATTCAACTTATATTTTAAATTTAGAGTTCCATGTTTAATAAAATAAAGTTGTCATTCAGGTTTTTTTAAAATTCAGGTTTTTTTAAACCTCCTGTCTTTCCTCATCTAGTATTTACTGAATACAAATACAAGTTATTTAAATTAAGTTTCTGTATAAAGATACTTCACCTAATTCAAAGTAGCCTCAATTTTTGTAAGTCTTGCTTGATGTACATGAAATTTGAATTTTTTTTTTTTAAATAAAGGAATCTATAGATATCCTCAGGCCTGTAGATTTCACCACCCTCTCCCATTCTCTGCTCTCACTATTCCCTGCACATGTCATTCCATCTTATCAGGTGACAGGAACTGTAAGCTGTTACTTTCTCTGTGGGGCTTATCTCATGTCCCCTAGCAGAGTTGCTGGTTGGCTTCTCTTTGTGCCCAGAGCTCTCTGTTTATACCTTAATTGTAACAGTTGTCCTATTATACTGTAATTATCTGCTTACCTGCCAATCTCCTGAGCAGACAGGGCAGTGGCTTTGTCTTATTCCTTTTGCTTCCCCAAGCTCAATAAACACAGGTTTGTTGAATGAATGAAGTAATCGTGTGTGTGTGTGTGTGTGTGTGTGTGTGTGTGTGTGTGTGTGTGTGTGTGATCCATCAGAGGACATCCAGAGATGCTGTTAATTCTCCTCCTTTAAGGACTTGATGAAATTCAGCTATTTTATGAAAGGTCTCCTCCACTTTTTCGATAAAGGTTGCTAATAGGTTTCCAACAAAAATGGCAGAAACCTGGACTCCTAATTGACTGTTTATGTTTGCATATATTAAACTAGGACCCCAGATGAAAAAATTGGAGTAGGATGTTAATCACAATTTGAGGTCAAATCAATTAGAAAACATAAGTAAGTTTGTCGTTATTTCTAACTTCACATAATGGCATCATGTGGTCTTTGGGGGCACATATGTTTTGGAATATGAGCATCGTTAGGTTCTTTTGAACAACTGTACACCAGCTCATGAATTTATATACATAAATACTACTAATTAACATTTGTTTATTATTTTGCATTTCACTGCTATTTACTATCAGATTTCGACAATAGATAATTTTGTAACCTCAGTTTTATAAAAACCACTAGTATTTTTGGTCCCTAGCAACCATTTAGTATGTAAATTAGGTATTCTCAGGCTTAATGTACTTCATTTTTATAAAACAAATACATCATTAATCTGATTAAGTTCTTGGATGGGAGTGCTGTCCTCGGATCATTGTGGATCGTTTATTGTTGGGCGTGCATCCAAAAAAAATTCAAGCATGGCACTTACAGTCTAGGTTTAGGAGAATTGTTGAAACCTCCTAAATGACATTTTCCAGAAGAATAGAAAGGCACTGCTTACTTACAATTGCAAGCATTACCTAAAACTTAATGATGTTCTTACCCTTAATTGCAACTCAGTTTGATGATGATTCAGTGCCTGAAATTATGCCGTGTTTTGCTTTGATGTTAAAAAATGTAAAACGAAATAAAGGTGATCCAAGTGAATCAAAAATAGATTCTGGCTTTCCAGTAGTGACTTAATCACTATGTTTCTGAATTCAGAAGGTGCTTGACTGTCATGGCTATTATTTGGTATGTCTTTAGCTTTTAGTCAAATTTACTAAAGAACTGAGAATGTTTAATATTAAGGTTAAAGAAAGTTCATGATGTTCTAATTTATATAGCAGAAGAAACTTTTAAAGAAAATTTACAACAGAGTTTACTGAATTCTGCCTTCTTATTTCCGTTTTCAAAGTTGTGTATCCTCTGTTTGTAGGTAGTCTTTGTCTAATAAAACATGTATAATAATGGCTTTCATTTATTGAATGTCTACCATAGTACCTCATTCATCCTCCTAGAAATCTTGTGAAGTTGTTCTGTTTATTCCTATTTTACAGATGATTAAACAAAGGCTCAGGGAGGTTAAGTTAGTGCCCAAAGGCATGCAGATAGCATGTGGTTAAACTAGGACTCAAAAATAGTTCTCACTCCAGAGCCGCTGCCTCTTCAGATAGGGGAGAGAAAGAAAGGGAACAGATTAATTTACAAAGGTCACAGGGGTTGGCAAACTTTTTCTATAAAGGGTCAGATAGTAAATATTTTAGGCATTGAAGACCACACATATATGGTCTTTATCACATATTCTTGTTTTTAATTTAACATACCTTTAAAAATATAAAAACCGTTCCTAGCTTAAGGGCCATATAAAAACAGGCAGAGGGCCAGATTTGACCGGAAGTTCTTAGTTTGCCAACCTCTGATTTAGGACAGTGTCAGTGAGCCCTGTATATTTTCTCTGGACTATGTGGCCTTCCATTCCCTACTTCTTGGAGGGTAGTCGTCTCAAAGCTTTTCTCCCAGCTCTCAGTTGGCTGCAAGGACAAAACGAGTTCCCAAAGCCTCATAAATGACTTTACAAAAGACCAAAAAAAAAGTAAATATTATTATTTGTATTATCAAATTATAGAGACAAACATTTTGAGTCATTGCTTAAGTAGTGAGGGTGGCTTTTTGTTCATACTTTGCCCTTCCTTTTTAAAAAAAGTAATATCCAGTGGACCAAACACACGGTCCTGCTACAGAGGGGATGTTGAATGGTTCGCCGTGTAATTCAGTCAATAAACCAAACTGCCAAAGTCAGATGTACAGGCAGTTTTCAAATGAAGTCGACGGAGCATTTATTATGTATCAGGTTCCATCCAAAATGACTCCATTCCTTGTCTAATTTAGTCCTTGCAAACTCTTCAAGAGGCAACTGAGGTTTAGAGAAGTTGAGTAACTTGTTCACAATAATACAACTAGTAAGTTACAGAGGCAGAATATGAATATGGGCAATATGACACCAAACCTATACCCTTAAACAGAAACTTAAATTTTTTGTGCTTTAAGAAATGTTTGATCCTTCAGTATAAGTCATTCATTTGAACAGAATAGAACTGAAAAGAGGACACTGTAGCTACAAACGTAGGCTGTAAAAATCTGAAACAATGTCTGGGCAATTCTAGGAGCAATCTTAAGAATGAACAAAAAAATAAAATAAAGGTCCCTGAGTTTAAAATAGCTCCTCAACTAATTAGAATTAATTATATGTATTATCATGTTTAGTGCCTTTAGTTCATATGTGATGCTTTTTGTTTCATGTGAACATGAAACGATATCATGTGAAAACTGATATTTTAGAAAACTGTAGTAAGAGTAAGCTAAGTGAAAGATAAATTAATTCAGCCAATATTTGTTGAGTGCATGTTATGCCAGAAACTGGGTGTCAAATAAGACACAGTACTATGCATGAGTAACTTATGGTCTAATAGGAGGAGAGAGAGAGAGAGAGAGAGAGAGAGAGAGAGAGAGAGAGAGAGACAGGTAGAAAAAGACAAGGATCACTTGTAGTATATTGGGATTATCCACTGAATATGGCCTGTGGGAGGTCAGAGAAGGCTTTTCAGAGGCAGAGAAGTCTATACTGGTACCTGGAGGTATGGGAGAAGGTGTGTCCCACTCAGAGGCAACAGCACAAGCCAAGAACCAGAAGTGAACTAGGAAGGCTTAGTGAGTTGCCACAACTCCTTATTTAGTGAGTCTTGAGTAAGAGCCTTTGGGGAAGGAAACAAGGTGAGGCTAGAAAGGTCAGAAGCCCCAGATTGCAAAAGGCCTTTTGTACCCTATGCCAGAGAGTGAACTTGATCCCTAAAGCAGCAGGGAGTTAATGAAGGTGACATGTTCAGATCTCTGTTTTGGAAACATTTTCACTCTGGCTGCAGCATGAAGAAAAGAATGGAGGAGAGCAAGCAGGGAGAACAATTAAGAGTTTGGGGATGTGGCAATGGGGATAGGTAAGTGGGTGGATTCCATAGATTAATTAAGAAGGTAAAATTGATAGAACATGATGAAGGAGTAAACTGAAGGTGGGGAGAAGTTAAGGATGACATCTTGACAACTTGTTAGGAAGAGGCAATGGGACATAGAGATAGAACTAAAAGAATTGAGAAAATGTACAGAAATTAGTAGGAGTTTAGTTAAAGATGAGATGTCCGCAGAAGGTCTTTGTGTATTGTAATGGGATTGTTTCTTATACTCTGCTTTTCTACCTAAATAATTAGCTGTTATTTGTTCCCAGTTTTGTATTGTACTACTTATTCACCCAGTCAATCTTTTTTTTTTTTTTTTTTGCGGTACGCGGGCCTCTCACTGTGTGGCCTCTCCTGTTGCAGAGCACAGGCTCCAGACGCACAGGCTCAGCGGCCATGGCTCACGGGCCCAGCCGCTCCGCGGCATGTGGGATCCTCCCAGACCAGGGCACGAACCCGTGTCCCCTGCATCAGCAGGCAGACTCTCAACCACTGTGCCACCAGGGAAGCCCCAGGTCAAACTTTTTTGCTACAACTTGTATTTCAATGCAATGTTTTCTCCCTATCTCTGCCTTGAAGATTTTCCTCTCAGTTCTCTGAAAGACTTCCTAGTTTTTTAGATACAACTGAAATGCTGCTTTCTTGTTAAAGCCTTGCCAGATTCCTTCAGGCCCGTGACTCCTTCCTTTATACTCCCACAGTACTTAGTTTTTTCTTCTACTGTAACACTCGGCACGTATTGTAATTATCACTCTGTATGTCATCTCTCTGTTTGGTGAGCTTCTGGAACAGAGGTTGCTTTTATATCCTTAACATCTAGCACAGACCTAGACTTATAATAGGTGCTTGACTGAAAGAATAAATGAATGAATAAAACATCCCACCTCATGTTTGAAACATGCTTCAGTTCTTCCAACTACCTGTTCTTTTGTGCTACTTTTCTTTATCTTCTTCCCTGTCACATGTTCTTCTGTCCTACCTGGTAGATTTTAGAGCTTATGAAATATGTGTTTAAAGATTTAAAATATAGTGCCTTGAACTCCTTAGAGGAAAAGTCTATGAATAAATAATTAGACTCATTTCACATCAAAATCTAAAGGGTAAAAAACCGTTCGCTATCATTTGGTGCTTTATTCACTTGTATGGTAATCTAATGGCACATCCATTGTTATCACTGAACTATACTGAAATATTTTACTCTCGGGGCTTTTTCATCTGACAAAGGAGGCTTTTTGAAAATGAAAAAACATAGTTCCTGTCCCTGTTATGCTAAGGGGCAACTCACTAGTTTTGTAACGCACGGGTTAATATTACCATGTTTTGTAGTGAACATTACCTGAGGAAATTGCTATTAATATCACTGCAGCATGTATGTATATAGGTCCTGTCATCTTTGGGGTATGTAAATCAGGAATGTTGCTGAAGAACTACTTAGCATTTTCTTGGGGGTGAAGTGCTTAGTTTTGGAATTTAATTGTAGGTTTTACATTTAAGCTGTTCAGTATTACTCTTATAAAGGTTCTATAAATTTCTTGCTTTGTAGTTTAACAGGTTTAGTCACTACAGTTGAAAGGCATCATCCTCATAATGAAGCCAGAAAAGAATAAAGGTTGATCATGCAGGGCTGGCTGTCTGTGACATTGAACAATAGAGCTTGACTTCTTCATGTCTGTTAAATTAGACTATGGAGTGTGCTTATCTTGCTGCAATGATATTGAATTGTAACAAGAAAATGTTATGTTGTGCGGCTGTGCAGAGGGGGTGTGCATCTATTCTCACTTCACTCTATGGGGAAAGCTTAAAACACTGCTGAAGCTGCCTTGTGAGCTTAATGTCTAATGGCACAGACTGGGCATAATACTGAAATAAAAATAAAGAAAGAAAAAAATGCAAAGGCCTTTAAATATCCTGTAAAGTTTTATCCTTTGCAGTCTTTCTTTAAAGGACTGAAGGCAGCTTAGGAAGGATATGCTGGAAGAATTCGATTTTGAAGAGGTCTTTGAAGGAGATAAGTAATAAGGCCTGAGGGAAACGTAAGAGGATATTACGTTGCATAAGTGACAGATTGATTCTAAACTTTTCTACATTTGTACTTGATACAGTTCAACTCAGTTCTCTAAATATTAATGAAATACCTTCTAGGTTCCCAAACACTGTGTTGGATACCATAGGAGGGTTTTTTTGTTTTGTTTTGTTTTTGCGATACGCGGGCCTCTCACCATTGTGGCCTCTCTGGTTGCGGAGCACAGGCTCCGGACGCGCAGGCTCAGCGGCCATGGCTCATGGGCCCAGCCGCTCCACGGCATGTGGGATCTTCCCAGACCGGGGCACGAACCCGTGTCCCCTGCATCAGCAGGAGGACTCTCAACCACTGCGCCACCAGGGAAGCCCCCATAGGAGGTTTTGAAACAGTGTGTGATTCAATCCTGCCCTGATGAATTTAGTATCTTTTTTGAGGAGATGAAAATTAAATCCATGAAATAACTTCTTAGAATTGTCGGATGTATGAATGACAGTATTGTAAGCTGTCAAGATCATTTAAAATTTTGATTCTGTTATTATATGTATCATTCCCAGATGTGTCACATGAGCATTTGATAGGCATCCCTTTTATGTCTTAAGTCACTATTAAAAATATCAAAAAGTCAAGGGCAAGGTTAGGAACAAGAGAGAGCCTCTGACACTTCCCACGCTTGTTATTTGCAAATGTTTGTTGTCTGCTCTTGAACACTGCATTAGTCTCTAAACATGTTTAAAGCACCTAGTTAATAATCTGTTATAGAATTTTATCATGAATGTTAAGCTACTTTTCAAGTTTTTTATGTATACTTATTTAACTTTTCCAAAAAATCAACAATAGCTTTTCTATAGTTCTGTTTCCTTTTTCTCTCCCATTTGTCATGATTCCTCAGTGTGATTACTAACAGAGGATTACAGATACAAGTTTTAAATTTAGTTAGCATGGTGGAATATAGATTGGCCTGTCTGTAGATTCAAACACTCTTAAAGCAGATCCTCTATTGTTTCCTTACTTACTGTAGGCTGCATTTCCTTCTTTATGTTTTTTATCTATCTCTTCCTCTCTGAAGACCATTTTCCTTCCCAAAGAAGACTGGCTCAGTCCAGTAGAAGTAGAAGGTGAGAGTTGAAGTAGCTGTATTTGATGTCCATTTCCTCTTCCTTCTTCCTTAATAACAGAACCAAAACTCACGTTTTGTTTAGGACAAGAATGTGCTCAGTGAAAATACTATTTGGATAACTTAGAGCTTGTGGGGAGCCTTTTGACACATTCTGGCCAATGAAATGTAGGGGGAAGTTGCTGGGTGGAGTGTATTAGTTAGATGATACTGCATAACAAATTACCCCAAAGCTTAGTGGCTTAAGACAACAATAAACATTTATTGTCTCACACAGTTTTGGAGGTCAGCAACTCGAGAGCTAAACTGTGTGATTTGGCTTAGGGTCTCATGAGGTTGCAGTCAAGATATCTGTGGGCCTGCAGTCATCTATGAAGGTTTGACTTGGAGGATCTTTTAACCACTATGTTTTATTGCCTAATAATAAATAATAAAATACCACCTACCCTAGGAAGGTAACTCTGAAATGTATCGAGCACTATTATAGACCAAATGCTATTAGGTACTTCAGGATGTTGATTAGAATTAAGTACATATTAATAGCCCCATTCATTGATTTCTCTTCTGTTGAAGAATTAGGATACTTTGAATCCTCTCTCATTCCTCTAACTTGCTTTCTTTTGTTGAACTTTTGTTATCTCTCTGAGAAAGACATCCTTCTCCATCTGACCAAATAGCCATTGCATACTCTCACCATTTGACCTAAAATAAACAAACAAACAAAAAATAGCACAGACTAATACAAAATTAAGTGTTAAATTATCATCCAAAGTCAAATCTTCCAAACAAGGGCTACATATATTAGGAATGAGAGATATCAATAATGGCAAGAGGCCGGGAAGTACACATCATTGTGTGAAGAGGAGACTGAAAAATGACTAACCCCAAAGCAAGAGGCACTTGGATGATGATAAATAAACTAAAGAAAGAATTGAAAACAATGTCCATTATCATATGTAGCTTTGAGACAAGAAATCATTTGCTGTACTATGAATAGAGCTTAATATGTATAGATTTCTCTTCCTTTAAGCAATATTTCTCCCATATATACAAGTAGCTAAACATGTAAAAGTATCAAGAGGCTGCTAAGTATAGCATGTAACTAGCATTATAGCTAGGATTGGTGATGGTGTGGGATATCGGTAAGGGGGCATGAAGCAGCACCTGAAGCCTTGACTGACATTAAGTATCTTGTTCCTCAGCACACCCTGTTCTTTGCCTGATGGTAGAAAAAGCCTACAACAGCTTATTTGGGATCTTAATTTCATGGGAGGTGATGTTTACTGGAAGAGAGAAGGTCTTGGTAGTATAATTCATCAATGAGTTGGTCTTGTGTTTGATTTGGAAATATTGGGGAAGTAAAATTCTTAGTTGAAAGGTTGCAGGATTTGTATCCAGTCATCAGATACTTATTGAATGTCAGTTATATGTCAGGTTCAGTGGTGTTGATTATTCATTCTCAGAGTCTCCTGGATTTGTTCTTTCCCTTATGTTCTCAGTCACTTCAACAACCTAAGTTCAGACCCATTGGCTTTCTTCCACCTCTGTCTTCTACCACTTGTATACCCTGTGTGCTGCCATGGGCTGGTGGTATCAAATCCACACATGTTGATCCAGAGCGAGGCCTTTCATCAGTCACAGTCTTTGCTCTCATGTTTATCTTCTGTCATTCTTCATTATAACCACAAGGAATTATGGCCACACCTATGTCTTTACCTTCATTGTCATATATATTGATGATTCTCACATCTGGGCTTTTCTTTTTTCTTTCTTCATTTTAGCATTTATGAAGGCAGCCTATACTTGGTTACCCAGGGGTTCTTTTCTTAATGTCATATCCTGAAAAGTGAAAAATTTTGGTATATCGAACCATTTAAGACAAGTAAATAATTTTTATTTATCTTCTCAAAATTTATATTTTTATTTAGTGCATATATGACCCATCTAAATATTACTTTGTTATAGAAACATGGACCTCAGAATTGGAAAAACCTTAGAGCTTAGAGTACACCCTCCTTCCTTAATTTTCAGGTAAGGAAACTGAGATTCAGAGTAGAGATTTGGCTTAGGGCATTTGACTAATAAGTAGGAAGAGTAGGATTAAAACACACATTTTATAACTCATCATTGAGTGTGCTTTCCACTAGAGAAACTAATCCCTCTTATTCTCCTCTTATTTTATGTATTTCATTTTATAATACCCAAGGTGCGAGCTATATTTTCTACCCTCCCCCCCAATATCCATAACATCAGTGCCATACGGTAATTTTGGATAAATAAACTTGGAAGTGATTTAATTGTCATGTAGATGTATGTGAATATATCAGTCATAATGGGATAGGTTATGCTCAGTAACAAACAGCTCACTCCTCTAACTTCCGTGGCTTACAACACCAAAGTTTCTTTCATGTTGTATGTTTATCTTGGGTTTATTGTGGCTCTGTTGCACGTTGTCTTCAATCTAGGATGCAGGATGATGAAGCAAATTCTGGAACAATTGTAGGAGACAGAAAAGAGGCACAGTGAAATATGTACATACTGGGTCTCACCAGAGAAATTTACATGGTAGAGCCTGTTGCCAATAGAGAGGAAAAGCGTAATCCTTCTCCAAGTAGGGGCAGCAAATATTTTTGAAAAATAATACAAAAAAGACATCTACTGTGACCTTAGATAGAGTGTTGAGTAACATGCATTTCAGTTTGTGGCACACACACTATCATCATTGGTCCCTGCATGGCCACTTTGTCTTTTTATTCATGTTTGTTTGTTTATTTGTTAAAATGTATTCTTATAAAATGCATACTGTTGTTTGGGATATGTATTTTGAATTTATATAATGGGTATTATTTAGAGATTGTATTCAGTTTCTTGATTTTTTTCATTCAACATTATATTACAAGGTTTATCCACATTGCTGCATGTTCATCCAGTTTGTTGCATCTGGTGAATCCATAGTATTTCATAAACATCCACCACACTTTGGCTATTCACTCTCCTAGATTGCCTTTCATTCTCCACCAAAATAAATGACGCTATGTGCAAATTTCTTTGGACTGTATACTCAGGAGTAGGTTATATATTTAATTTAACTAATTAAGTATTGCTGTGTGAATATTTTCACTAACTTTTCAGAACTATTCATTCTTGGTATTACTAGAATTTAGCAACTTTCTGTATTGTATCTTAGACCTCAATGTGACTAATTCTGTAGGTCAATCAAGTCTATCCAACTGAGAATGCACATATAACTAATGTGACATGTAGTTCACACCTGTAAAGAGATTTTTTGCTAATGGTGACCTATAAGCAGGTGTTATAAACTGTTGTTTTCATGCGTTGTTTTATATTGCTATAAAACCCAATCATAAATGGATAAACAAAATGTGGTATAATTTTCAGCGATGAAAAGGAGTGACTTGCTGATACATGCTACAACCTAGATGAACCTCAAAAACATTATGCTAAAAAAAAAAAATTAAAAAAAAAAAAACATTATGCTAACTGTAAGAAACCAATCACAAAAGTCCATATATTTCATGATATCATTTATATGAACTATCCAGAGCAGGCAAATGCATAGAGACAGAAAGTAGATTAGTAGTTGCCTCTGGCAGGGGACTAGGGAGTGAGTGCCAAATGATATGGAGTGTCTTTTTGGGGTGATGAAAATGTTCTAAAATTGATTGTGGCGATGGTTGCACAACTCTGTTAACATATGATAAACCATTGAGTTGTACACTTTAAGTGGGTGAACTTTAACAGCATGTAAATTATATCTTAATAAAGCTGTTTAAAACAAACAAACAAACAAATACCTCAATTGGATCATTTTCCAAGAAACAGGTTGGAAATGAGTTCAAGGCTGACCCCTTAGTTTCCTTCTAACTCTGTGGAAAGAGTAAGGGAACATTTTCTCCTCCTGTGGGAACCTGAAGGGAAAGAATCAGGACAGTTTTATTTCTGAGCTCTAACCTAAGTTATTTGAAAATAAACCCAGGCATGTTATTTCAACTAACAATCTCTGCACTGATATACCTCCCACCCCTGATCTTTTGTTTAACTGTTTGCAGTTATGTTCAGGACATTTTTACTTATATGACCCACCACTGGTCTCTTCTCAAATATTGAATTTCTGCTCTACCTTCAATTTTTGTATCTCAGTATTTAGAAAACTTGGGCATCTTTTTTTCTCATTTCTAGATCCAGCCTTTTATCATGTTATCTTAAAATTATTTTCCAAATATGCCTCCTTTTATTCATTGGACTTGACCCTGCCCAAAAGGAGAAAGTTTTCAAAATTTTAGAAAAGAGGATTGGCAGATTTGTGCTAATTATAATGGTTTAAAAACAGCAAGGAAATTTTTTCTTTCAACAGTACTAACAAATATCTGACATAGCACTTTTGTGAATAAAACTGGAAAATTTAGTTCTTTCACTGTTTTACGTATGTCATCTCATAGTCACCGTAACATTTGTGTTTGTCAAATCTATGGTAGTTTTTAAGTAAAGTATCAAAATCCTTGATAACTAAGGGGTGCTCAAGTGACTTGAATGCTTCAGCTTGAGATGGGTCAGCTTTTGGGGTCAAGTTGTGAAGAGAAAGCCATCACATACACTTCATCAACACTGTGGAATGAGAGACCAGTGCATTTACTGAGCAGTGGATTTCCAGTGAGCATATAAACTAATTGGTGGATGAACATGCCCCAGGAGCAATGATTTTAAGGTCATAGCAGGCTCAGTGAATAATGCTGACTTACACTGCATCTCACTGATAGCTGATCTTACCAATGAGCAGTTTAGAAGCATTCAAGCCTGAACTCTCTTCCCTGTGCCTTGAATGGCATGTCAGTGGTCACTGTTTTTGACATCCTTTATATTTGTCCAGTCAGCTCTAAATCTTTAGGTTGGGCTTCAGAGTACTCAGGAAAGAAAAGAGAAGCAATTATTTTCAGTCATTGAGTTTTGGAGATCTTAGCGTTAATTATGCCAAACATTGTTGGTTCATCAACAAATAAAAATGTTAAAAGGCTGTATGAAGCATTCCAAAGTTGCTTAGACGTAGTTCATGGTGATTGAGAACATCTTGTATACACCAACGTATTTTTAGATACACTTTTACCCATGCATGCTCATGTATAGTTTCAAAACCAAATATTCAAATTAAAGCCATTTTCAATTTTGGAGGATAAATATTGAAAAGCTTATTCATTTTAATTAGCATACACTTTTTTATCATTTGGAAAAAGGAGAATAAAAAAGTGCAATTCACTATTTCTGTGTGGAGCCCATAATAATTAGGGATATGTAAAATATTTCAATAAAACAAAATCACAATGTTCTAGCTCTAGTAATAATTGTTAAAAAATTATTTAAATAATAGTGGGCTTTGAGATTTACAGAGTTTCCTCCCACTTAAGTCTTTAATTTATAAGCAATTATTTGAGCATTAAAAATGTGCTTTACCTATTGTTTTTCAATCCCTGTGCTCTCTGACCTGTTGAAGTTTTGCAGGAAGTGCCCAATCAAAGGATTTGAGGAAGCACTACTGAACATTCTTTGCAAGTGTTCATCTGAGAAAACGAAAGTTAGAGGTTAAGCTGGCATTCTTGTTGGTGACTCAAATTTTAAAACTTATTGCCCATTTAAATAAAATGAGTGAAAAGCAGAAGTGATGTAAACTCGCTACATCTCCTGGAATCTTAGGTGTGTTAAAGAAAAAATAATTTTATTGTAGCCAGAGAAGCACATTTATTCCTAGAGAGAGTACCAAGGGTGGTATTCTTTTGTTGAAGTAGAGATTTGAAATAGAACAGTTGTTTTCCTTAACATACATGTATTATATTAGACACAATGTTGTTAGAATAGTTTTAGTTTCTGATACGTTAATGATTAGAAAAATCATTATCCTATTTTTCATTTTGTAACTCAAAACTAAACAAAAGATTTTCGTTTCTTGGAGGACCTTATTCTTTCCTAGTGACGAAATATGTTCCACTGTTACTGTCATATCTTGCCTTTCATATTAAGATACAATAATCAGTCAAAATCTAACACAGAATTATTTAGATTCAGTTGTCTCTATTAAAACAAAGCGAAATCATAGTTTTTAAAAATGGAGATGATCATTTATGAGACTCTAGCTGCAAGCAAAAGCAGTAACTATTATCCTTATAGGTTCATTATTCGGTAAAGCATTATAATCTTTTTGCTATACTTTTATTTATTTATTTATTATTATTGTTTGGCTGCATTGGTCTTCATTGCTGCATGCTGGCTTTCTCTAGTTGCGATGAGCGGGGGGCTGCTCTTGGTTGTGGTGCATGGGCTTCTCACTGCATTGGCTTCTCTTGTTGTGGAGCATGGGCTCTAGGCGCCCGGGCTCAGTAGTTGTGGCTCTCGGGCTCTAGAGCGCAGGCCCAATAGTTGTGGCGCACGGGCTTAGATGCTCTGTGGCATGTGGGATCTTCCCGGACCAGGGCTCGAACCCATGTTCCCTGCATTGGCAGGCAGATTCTTAACCACTGTGCCACCAGGGAAGTCCCTATTCTTAATTTATTCCAATGAAATATGTTTATCTTTTATCAAAAATTTCTGTTTCAGATGGATAGATATATAATACTTAAAGCATTACACAAAATGTTAATGATAACATCTAGGTGGTGGGTATATGGGTCTTCTCTGTAAAATTCTTTCACATTTGCAGTATATGCGAAATTTTTCATAATAAAATTTTTGGGAAAAGCTTTCTATTTTGATTGAATGTCATGGCCAAAAAGCCAAAATAACATTTCATTTTTGAAAAAAATATAGTAAATATTTTAATTTTCTTTTATTTTAAACAAAGCAATGCAGATACAATATAATTTATGTTGGTAATATCACATATTAATCAGTTAGCAAAACACAAAACTGATTCTTAATTGTAAATCTGTTCACTGAATCCCATTCATATTGGGTTGGTGGTTGAAAAAGCTAATTTGGGCATTTTTAACTGAATCAGGGCAATTACATCAAAAGTAGATTTTTAGCCGGAATCATTTTCCATGTTGTTAATGGGGCAATGACGAAATGAAGTATTTGGAGAGCTTTAGGAATAAGATGTAGTTGTGTATGAGGACCTGAGTTAGTTTAATACAGAATAAATTTTCTTCCCAGTTACTTCCAATGTACCTTGGAGTGTGAAGAGCATCGGTAAATCATGCTTATTAAGCTTTTAACTAGGCAGAGTGCTGATTATCTCAGATCTTAGAGAGAATATTTTGTCCTTAAAGTAAGTAAATACAACAGCTGCGTCTTTTGCATATTTTTCTTCTTGTTTTCATTCACCTGTTTGCCACACATATGCCTGACATATTGGTGACTCATAGAAACAGTGCTGAAATGTAATGTGTGTAGTGTATATGCCCACTCCCACCCCCTTTATTTTAACACACTTAAAAAAAAAATTTACTATTGTTACTGCCCTGCAATCTCTTTTTGGAAGACTTGGCTTACAAAGTTTAATCTTGCTAGAATACTGAATTTTATTTTACCTTCACCAACGATGGAGTCTATGAGTTTGTAAGTCATTATACCTTTTATTTTCCAAGGTAGGAATCTAGAGGTGATTTTTTTAAAGTAAAATTTATTTTTAATGTCATGAGTATTCTCTCTTCTCACACGACTAATGTAGTAGCTTCTGTTTATTAATGAAAATAAAGACTTGTGGAAAAAAAACATTAACCTGGTCCTTGCATTCATTGGATATATTTACAAGTCACCTGTAATCAGTTTGGTTACCATCTCTTTGATATCCTGTAGCCGTTATTGCATGCTTTTGGGGTTATGATATCATGCTGTAGAAGAATGGTTCAGCTGTGGGTTTTATATGCTTTTTTTTATAGTTGTTCACAGTATCCCATACTAAATTATATGGTGAATTATTATACATTAGCTAGTTAAAAAGATGTCTAGGGGCTTCCCTGGTGGCGCAGTGGTTGAGAGTTCGCCTGCCAATGCAGGGGACACGGGTTCATGCCCCAGTCCGGGAAGATCCCACATGCCGCGGAGCCGCTGGGCCCGTGAGCGATGGATGGCTGCTGAGCCTGCGCGTCCGGAGCCTGTGCTCTGCAATGGGAGAGGCCACAACAGTGCGAGGCCCGCGTACCGCAAAAAAAAAAAAAAAAAAAAAAAAAAGATGTCTAATTGATTTGCTATGCTAAAATATCAAAGACTATATGCTGCAGGAGTGATGCTTCCAGTTAACAACCTATCATGTATTCATGGAGACGACAATGCTTGCTTACATATCAGCAATATTATCTAATTTGGTGTGCCCAGTGTTGTAATTCGATAATCTGTTATTAAAAATAGATATGACTATAGGGAGCAAAACCACATACAAACCCATAAACGTACATAGGTGCATGTTTACTTATGCTCATATATCTATTCAATGAGTTTTTTGTCTTACCTGCTATTAATGCTGCACTAGTGAGTCATAAATGGAAAATATGTATTAGCTTTAAGGTAAAATAAAATAGGTTTTGATTTACTTCAAGTGAACCATCTTATTTAAAATTAGCCTAGGGGTTTTGTAAAGAATGCAAGTAATCTAAACATAATAATGCACATTGCCCAATTGCTTCTGTGTATGATACAGGTTCAGTTCTGTAGTGCTTTGACAGCCCATTACTGAATGTAATGAACAGCTATTTTTAAACAGAAGAAATTCAGGTTGACAGCTTGGCAATGAAATTCAGCTAGTGGGATAATTTTTGTCATCTTTAGTATAGAGAATGGATTCAATTTGGTTTAAGGAAATTTGTATCATGTAGTTTATAGAGCACACATTTTTATTAAAAGATAATTTTGTTGTCCATTTTGGGGGGCAGATGTTACTGTTAGAGTATGGAATCAGCTTTTAATGCATATTTTAATGAATTGCTGAGACATCATCTCTCTCTAGAACCTAGGTTTAAAATCAAATTTCCTTTTTTTCTTTCCTGCTGTGGGTGAAATATTCAGTCTAGTAAAACAACTGTGAGAGTGACTATGAAAGGTGTTTTTCGATGCTGCTTTTTAGTCTTTCAGAGTTTAAAAGAAGTAGCTTTTTAGAAATAAGTGAGTCTTTGGACATGGATATAAAGCTTGAGGCAGCGTTGTCTTAATGGAAGTAACAATTAGAATAGCATGGAGGGAAAGGAGGAAAATATCTGCCTGACTGTATATTTTAGAGAAATTCTTTTACCAGGGATAAGGGGATGGTAACATCTGGTTTTGACAACTCTTGAAAAAGTTGGAGAGACTTGTTCTTAAATTCTTAAATAAAATAGGTGTATTTTAAACTCAGGTCATAAAATCTGAGGGTAAATCAGAGTGAATTATTTCATCTTTTTCTGTTTAGAACAAAATTTGTCTGAGAAATTTAATTGATACTTTTTCCAAGTGCAACTAATTATAGGGCTTTTCAGACAGAAATCTGAGGTTCAACATTGAGGATTGTGTTAAATGTAGCCTGAAAAAACAAACAAACAACAAAACAGCAATATATTATTCAATGAAATTTGGGTGAGTTAAATAATTAAATTAAATACTTGACCTAAAATGGGCCAGTCATGTTTCTGGCCCAACCAATAAAAGAACCTAAGTCTATAGCAGTGGTGGAAATTTTTAAAAATTGTCACAGAGTCATTCCTTCCAAGTATATTGCCAGAAACCTCCATTCATGGGTCTTTACCACCCTTCCCTGCTTCCAGAGAATCTTCTTTGGGTCCCCAAGGGGCTAGCGCCTGAGTGATAGCTTTGCTTAAGGACTATGCCTTAAATTAGGAAAATAAAGCCAGTAGACTTTTCCATTCCTGATCTATTTCTTTATTTTACTTATCTCTTGAAAAACATTATGGCCCCGAACATAATGTAACAATGAATCTGTGTACAAGTCAAACGTTTTTGGAGAGGCTTTCGTGTTAGGTCACTACTGTACTCTTTAGAATTGTATTATGTCAGTGAATCAAAAGAATTTCTTGACATGAAAGAATTGGTGCACCTCAATAAACATTTTATTTAAACCTAGAGAGGATATTGTTCATCTAACAGGATCTAGCTTATTTCTAGCAACAGTGCCATCAGTTTGTATCCTGAACCTTGGGCTCTTGATTTTGTTGTGAAGTGACCCTCTTGAAATCTTGGTTTACCCGTTGACAGAGGACCTTGTATGAGGCAGAAGGCCATTATCACATTAGCCCTGCTTCTCTATGGCGTCATGGGATGCTAGCTCAAGTGCCTGAAGAATATTTTCACTTTCTTGATCACAGAATAATTTGAGAAGGTACCCAGGTGTTGAATTAATAAAATAATTTATTACATTTGGTGTTATTATTCATGGGGAGGAAACCATTGGCAAAGTGAAAGCAGGACCGGTGATGCTAAAACCAAGCCTAGAGATCTAGTTTTTAGAAGGAGGCTTAGCTTTGAAGATGGGTAGGATGAAGGAAGTCACCGGTAATTCCAGTAAATGCTTTCTGTATTATCTAGTTTCATTTTCCATCTACTCACCATTTAAACCGTACTTTCAGGTCGGGCAGTGTAGGGAAAGGAAAAGAAATTGTGTACCCATGATACACTATGGAGGGCTTGAGGAAAATATGATATGGCAGTGGTCTGCAAGATACTGAGAAGGTTTCCAACCCAATTATCATCCATTGCAGCTGGAAGAATTTAATGGGATATGGTCCAATGAAACAAACCTGTTGAAACGTTCTTGTAGTAAACTCTAGTGTCTTGAGAATCAATACTGCGTGATAGTTAAGAAACCTTCTGTTAGGAGCCTGACTGCCTGGGCTTGAGCGTCATCACTTACTAGCTGTATAACTTTGACCAAGTTATTTAACTACTTTGTGCCACAGTTTCCTTAAAATGACAAAACTTCCAGGTTTAGTATAAGAATCAAATGAGTTAAACATTTAAAGTTCTTAGAACAATGCTTGGCGTTTAGAAAGAGCTTAATACACGAAATCTATTATTGTTGTTGTTTCAAGATTCATTTTGTACTTATACTTACATTTTTATAATTTTTAAAAATAATTTCAGAATCTCTTATAGCTGGAATGCTCCTTGTTAAAGACCTGAGCCTAACTTTGGAAAAAGAAAGTCAAAGTAAGAACTCAGTTTTAGTTGATTAATATTTATCAACCATAAATATTAAGTAGCATGGGGTGGGACTTATAAAATGTTGAAATCATGGCTTCTACCCTTCTAGTAAACTTGAGAATAGAGAACATGCTATATGCTGCCTATCTTTGTAACCTAAATTGTACCTTGTATAATTCAAATAGTTGTTCAGTGAAAGTCAGATCAACATGAATCCTAATATATTGCTAGTACATATTAGACACGTGATAAGTACAACTTGAATGAAAGGATATGTGTGTGTGTGTGTATGAGAAAGTAAGTGTTCACTATTTTCACTACTGTTGGAGGACTTAAATTATAACAGGAGAGTTTTAGGTTAGATATAATTAGAAGCACCCTAACTGTAGGGTTGTGAAACCTTCTAGTCCTTTACTAAGAGAAATAACAGAATCTATGTAATTGTAAAGAATAGATTAACAGACAATATTTAACTCTTTATTTGCTGTAGGAGAATATTTAGATCTTCATCGAGAGACCATCAAGCCCTCTTACCCTCTAATTCTCAAATGTATTAAAATTTGTACATTCTTGTGAAAGAAGAAGCAAAAAGACCTTAGAATGAAAAGATTTAACTATAGCAAACTTTACCTTTCTACATGTCATCACTCTCTTTTAAAGGAAACCAACTAGGGGAAAGTGAAAGAAATCACCACTAATAACTCCCCTCCCTTTTTGTTTTTTTAAGTGGTAACTATGCTTGGTGAGAAGGGGCTCATAAGAAAACTATTTTGGCTGAGGCAGCCTGCCTGTCCTTGTCATGATCTTGACTACAGTTGGAGCTGAAATCCTCAAGCTAAATATTTTTTCTTTTCCTTCTTCTCTGAGAGATCAGTAATCAGTTATGCTATTTTTCTATTTTGAGACTCCTCTTTCTCCAGCCTGAGTATGTTTTATACAAAGCTAGTGCCTGGGATACTATCTCTGACTCATTCAAGCAAGCTTCTATGCTGTATTGTTAGAATAAATTCTGTTTAAAATACTTAGTGAAACATAGAATTCATAAGAATTATTGCTTTAGATTGCAGCTGCAGTGATACTGATCAACATCCATCATAAAGGCAGTTGAATGTGGTTTATTTATGTTTGTATCTATGTACGTATGTACGTATGTATGTTTTGAGTAGGTAGTATATGATTCAGAGTTCAAAATGTCCAAAAGATTATATACTGTGAAAAATCTCCTTCCCATCCCTGGCCTTTATAAACCCAGTTTCCCTCCCTAGAGGCAACCACAATGACTGGTTTCTTTTGTATCCTTCCAGAGTCATTTTCTGCATACAAACAAAAACATATGAGCGGATGTATTTTTATATACTTAAAAAATGGAGATGACTTTCCTTTTGTAAACTTATCACTTTCTGAAAGGGCAATAGATGAAAGCCAAGGAGGCCAAGAGCTTCTTCTGTGAGTGTCAACTTGCCTTAAGTCATTTTCGTAAAAGTGCCTAGTATGTAAGAGTATTTGAAAAGAGATAAATAAGGAGAGAAACCAAAGATGGGTTACACAGTCTCAGTAATTGTTTTCCTCTTGAAAATTTTTCTTCTCAAGACAGAAAGTCCAGATTTTACAAATTTGAGATAGCTAGTTCCTCAACGACTTGTGGAAGGATAAGATAACAGAGTCTCTTTGGAAACTAACAGCAAACCCCAAGATTTTCTTGAAAGCACAGAGCAGCATGCACAAGGGTATAAAGAAGAGCGTGCCGCATTTTGGAGTCAGATTTATCTGGGGTTGGAGACTAGCATGAGGACCTAGTAGCTTTGTGACCTTTAGGCAGTGCCAGAGTCACCTCCTGAGACTCTGTAAATTGGGAGTAATCAAACTGAACCTTGTGGTGTATTTCAGAGGACTAAATGAGAAAATCTAAGAGAAATAATATCTGACACAAAGTAGGTACTCAATAAATGTTAGCTTCTTTCTTTACCAGTCCATTTAAGATGAAAAGGCTTACTTTCATCAGATTGTGTGTTTAGTCTTACCATGTTTCTCAGAATTGAAAACAGCATTTAGAAAGAAGTTATAGATGATCATTTTGCATGTATTAGATTTTTTTTTTCACCCAACAAACAGCTTTTGTGTAGTGCTTTAACAATTTGCAGAAGTTAGCTTTCTGTTTTCTTCCTAATATCTGTCTAAGGAAGATGAGAGAAATTGATGAAAGGAGATTACAGATGAAGATGTCTCTAACAATATTTGATAAATTAAATTATTTTAAATGTTTTCTTCCTTTTTGCCCCAATTGTAGTAGTACGAGGTTTCCAAAGGCTGCAGTGATGGACATGGAGAAGGCAACTAGCTGGGATACTGAGGCTCTCAGATTAGGTTTTAACTTCCCGAGTATAGCAATAAGACAAATAATGAGGCAAAAATATCACTGAATTTTAAGTGACAGATAAGCAGATTGAAAATTCACCAACTTTTTGAGTTTTAGTTACATTAACTCGCTGTGGGATCTGATCTAGTCACTTCACCTTTGTAGTCCTTAGATTACTTCTAAATTAAAAAAAAATTAAAAAGTCTGGGAATAGTTCCCTTTACAGATTCTCTCAGAATTACACCTGTAAGCACTATGTAAATTTATAAAAAATAGTTTTAAGACCAGCTTTACAATTTCAATGGTTATTGTATATTCAAAACAGCTATGGAAGCACTTTATTTTCATTTTAAAGATTTACAATTAAAGTGATTTTATGTATACCTCAAATGCCTGATTATATACAAACCCATTACAGGGTTTATGCACACATTAAATCCTTTATTATGGGGTTTTGTGCACATTAGATGCCTCGTTGTTATAGATGGTTGTTTTTCTTGTTACCGTTAAATGTAACATTTCCCTAGGTGATGAAATGTATTATTATTGGGAACATTTATTTTACTGTGTGTTCAGTATTTTAAAAGAGAAAGGTATTTAAACAGCAAAGACGTAGCTGTTATGAAATTTATTTTTTTATAAATAGCTTTCAGGAGAAATCAGAGCAGTGCTTTAAAATTACAGTTAAAAAAATCATTTAATCATCACACTCCTTGTTGGCTAATAGGGTACTAAGTGACTTTCCCCCCCTCCCCCTGCAATAGGCTATTCTTGATCTGCTCCCTAAGTGGACCTAAGAGTACTGGTGTATTTTATGTTAGCAAGCCTTGAGAGCAAAGTGCTGAAAGTTCAGGGGGCATTTGTCTCCTTTCTCACAAATTCATTTAAGTACCAGTCTTGCTGGAGCTTTAACTGGGGCAGACAACTATACAAATGACTTGAGATAAAATGAAAATAATGGACTGAACTGGGTTCTGGGGATGGTAGTTATGCTGAACACACATCAGTAAGCTTGGAGTGTGATTCTATGCTAATGCCAGCCTGATGGATCAGCTTCCTCTTTTAGCCTGGAGGACCATTAAGCTCTGGAAGCTGGGTCAAACTGATAGAGTCTGCAAATACAGCCCATTGGGTAGTAGCAGTAAACTGACTGTGATTCCAAATGTGCGAAACTAACATTGCTTAAAAACCCTCTATGATCAGGACATAGATCAGGAAGAAGATAATATTATGTGTTTTAATTTGCATAATCAAAGCTTCTCATTTTTCCACCTATAGATAACATAAAAGGGAAAAAAAACAGCTGTGACTACTTCTATTATGTTGTTAATCTTGAATCACAGCAAATAATTTCCATAAAAATGTAAATAACTTGTTTCAAAAGAAAAGAGCATAATGAAAGATTTTCAGTGTTATTTCTTTGGAATTAAACTGTAGGCACAGTTACGCAGTTTGGTAATGTGGAGCTTGGGGCTAGGAAATGTGAGAAAAGTTTTTTAAAAAATTGTGAGCCTTGGGCTTCCTTGGTGGCGCAGTGGTTGAGAGTCCGCCTGCCGATGCAGGGGACATGGGTTTGTGCCCCGGTCCGGGAAGATCCCGCATGCCACGGAACGGCTGGGCCCGTGAGCCATGGCTGCTGAGCCTGCGCGTCCTGAGCCTGTGCTCCGCAACGGGAGAGGCCGCAACAGAGGCCCACGTACCGCAAAAAAAAAAAAAAAAAACACAAAAAAACACATTTACTTCAAATTCTATTGTCGACATTTTTGTGATGTAGGAACTCTGTTCTTTCATTTAAAAAACATTTATTTCAGGCACTGTCTTGGGCACTGGCAGTGTGGTTGTCCACTGTCTTGGGCACTGGCAGTGTGGTTGTCCTCTTGGAGCTTTTTTTTTTTTTTTAAATAGGGGAAACACAGCAAACAAGTAAACAAAGACAGAATGTCAGAGTGTGATGGGTTCTTATAGGGAACTTTTCTATCTGGGACTCTACTCTGACCATGTTTCTGCCAAATAGACTCAGATATCAAATATGATGCTGTTTTTTCAACCCAAGATTTCTAGACTGTCTCAAAATTTTTTGAATGTAAAGCAAATAAGTATACTTTTGTTAAAGAAGAATTAAGTGCTTTTGTGTACCTTGCTGTAATCCAGACTGGTATCTATAAGAAAAACTTACTGAAATTCTGTATGTATGACTTTTTCCCCTGGAGTGCTTAATATGTGTGCCAGCTCTCTTTAAGCACTTTACTCATTTATTAATTTATTTAAAAAACTCTAAGAAGAGGTATTATTATTATTCCCAGGTGAGGAAACTGAGGCAAAGAATGTTAAATAACTTGCCCAAAGTTGTATAGCTAGTAAGTGGGCGAGGTGGGATTAAAACCTAGATAGTTTGGCTCCAGAGTCAATGTTCTTAATCACTATTACTATATGGCAATGTGAAGAAGTTTTTTTAGCTGGAAGTATGTTGCTATATTAAAATGCTAGTTCTGGAAGGGCAGGGAACGTGTCTATTTTGTTCAACTCTCTCCTTGCACTTAGCACTAAACCTGGGCTATAGAGGGTACCCAATAAATATTGGTTGAATGAATGTATGTAAATGCGTATTATTTGTTTATATCCAAAGTAATATTCCATATCAAATTCTTTTAAAAATTTATTTTGCTACTTATGCTTTTTCGGTGCCATAAGTATATACCTCGTGTGTATAATCCAGCGCCAGTTAGAATGACTATATGATCACTTACTAAAGATGAGTTAAGGGTAGAGCCAGAATTCCTTGGCTTTGCTCAGTTCCATTCCCTGTCTACCCTAGGTATGTGGGATTTCTCAGTGGATTACATCAGAATGAGCTCATAGTGTATCCTTGCATAATGCTTTCTACCCTTATGTTCTGAAAGGGTTAATTCATTTTCAAACTATGAGCAGTTTCCTTCTGAAAGTGTATTTACTAATAGAGAGAATGTAATCTTGCTTCCAAAACGTTTCCAGTAAAATGGAGTAGCAGAGACTTGCATATTGCCATTTCCAATTTTGTTTCCTTTCTCCCTGCCTGTGTTTTTGGAGGAGACAATAACATTATTTTGTAAGTATTAAACTGATATATGGTTGAAATAATGGAGGGTTTCTCATATTCCATGGTTTCTTTTAGAAACAAAAGTAAAACAAAAACAGTTTTTAAAAATACAATACACTCATACTGAATTTTGAACAATAATTAAAATTATTATTGTATGTTAAATAATAAAGTAGGATAAATAATAAAGCAAAAATAAATCGTTCTCATCACTCAAAATAATTCATATTCTCATCATTTAAAGCTATTAATTCTGTTAATATTTTGGTAATTATTCTTCCAGATAATTGGAATATTTAGGTACTTATGTATTTTAAATAAATTAGTTTATATTTTATGTATCATTCAGTAACCTGCATTTTTTTCACTGAACAATAAGTTTTGGATTTTTTTCAGGACAATGAACACTATATGAACATTGTTATTTTTAATGACTTTTTAACTTTATTGTTTGGATTTATCATTCTTTTATTGGATTCCTAATAATAGACCTAAATTCCTTTCTTGCTTTTATTTTTGGCATTGCAAAGAAAACTACAGTGAATACACACACACACACATAAATTGTTGCTGGATCAAAGATTTTATTTTGTATGCCATTGTATAAACTCCTTGTATTTATTGTTAAGGAGTGTCTGTGTGTAAGAGGAATATTATATAAAGGAATAGAAATATAACTTAGGTATGAGGGTTTTTTTAAAATACTTCTTAAGTCTTTTAATCTATATATTTGCTATCTCCTTTTATTTTTTCCCCTTGCAGTTTGTTAAGAAACTGAGTTACTTGTCCTGTAGATTTTCCTATAGAGTCTGAATTACACACCCAGGTTGTCATTTAACACGAACCTCTTTCTTCTGTTTCCTATAAATTAATAGATCTAGAAGCTTGAGGTGTTTCAAGTTTTTCCTTTCTCCCTCCTTTCCTTCCTTCCTTCCTTCTTTCCTTCCCTTTCCCTCCCTCCTTCCTTCCCCTCTACCTTCCTCCCTTTCTTCCTTCCTTTCTTTCTTTCTTTTCTTTCTTTCTCTCTCTCTTTCTCTCTTTCTTTCTTCTTCATAGAGCATGTTATTCCCCTCTGCCAGAAAGCATACAGTCTGGTTGAATGTCTTATTGTAATATTCACATTACAGTGAACAGTAAGCCACCAGTCCTTATGTTAATGTCTTTCCAGTCATTTGAGTTGTTATTCCAGTTCCTGGATTTGCATAACAAACTACTTCAAAACTTAATGGCTTAGAGTGACATCAGCAAGATGGCGGAATAGGAAGCTGTAGACCTCAGTGGTCACAGAGATACTGATTTAACACATTATACTGTCCAAAAAGCCTTTATGAGAACTCCAGAAACCAGTTAGGAGGTTGCAGTGCCACAGGCAAACCCAAAGCCAAGAACAGCTATATTGAAATGAGTAAGAAAAACTGTTTCATTTCATCCATGTCAGCCTCTCCCCCAAGCTGACATAGCTCAGAATCAGGAGGAAAAGCCCAACTTATGGCTTCTCTATTTGGAGGGAAGGAGAAGAGTGGAATGTACCTCTGAGTTCTGGCTTTTGGGGGGCTGCCTCAGTGACTAGATTCTATCTCACCTGACTCTAAATACTGACTGAATTGGCATATCTTGGATGCCAGGGAACCACAGAGTACAAAAGAGAGCTCAGTGCCAGAGAGCCTGTAGCATCAGGTTGTTACAGTGCCAGAGAACCTGTAGCATCACAGATACAAACCAGAGGGAGCAAGAGACAGCAAGCTTCTGAAAAAGAAAATGGCAAAGCCCTCTAATTGGGAAATTACACACACAAAGCCAGAGAAGACACAGCCCCATAGAGAGTTTGAGAAGACCCCAGAATCTCTAGCTGGGCTGACTGTTGATTATGTTTTCCATACCAAGCCAGCTCATAAAGATTGGGAGAGGTGGATGTTTTTTCAAATGCATAAATCACCGCAAAAGATAACAAAGCACAGGAATAAACAGGGAAACGTGGTATATGTGGCCCAAATCAAAGGGACAAATTAAATCTCCTGAAATTGGCTCTAAAGCAATGGAGATCTATGAATTACCTGACAAAGAATTCAAAATATATTAAAGAAATTCAATGTGCTACAAGAGGACATAGACAACTAGATGAAATCAGGAAAACCATCCATGAACAAAATAAGAATACCATCAAAGAGAAACTATAAAAAATAACCAAATAGAGTTCAGGAGCTGAAGAATACAATAACTAAACTGAAAATTTCACTAGAAGGGCGTCAAGAGTGGACCTGATCAAGTAGAAGAAAGAATCAATGAACTTGAAGATGGGTCATTTGAAATTATCAAGTCAGAGGAACAAAAAGAATAAGAGACTTATGGGACATCATCAAATAGATCAATATCTGCATTATGGGAGTCTCAGCAGGAGAAGAGAGAGAGAGACAGGGGCAGAGAGCTTATTTAAGAAATAATGGCTGAAAACTTCCCAACTGAGGAAGAAAGTAGACACCTAAGTTCAGGAAGCTTAAAGGACTCCAACTAAGATGAACTCAAAGAGGCCAACACTGAGACACATTATAATTAAACTGTCAAAAATGAAAGAGAGGGGCTTCCCTGGTGGCACAGTGGTTGAGAATCTGCCTGCCAGTGCAGGGGACACAGGTTCGAGCCCTGGTCTGGGAAGATCCCACATGCCGCGGAGCAACTGGGCCCGTGAGCCACAATTACTGAGCCTGCACGTCTGGAGCCTGTGCTCCGCAAGAGAGGCTGCAATAGTGAGAGGCCCATGCACCGTGATGAAGAGTGGCCCCCACTTGCCACAACTAGAGAAGCCCTTGCACGGAAACGAAGACCCAACACAGCCATAAATAAATAAATAAAGCAAACTGTCAACAAGTAAAAATAAAAAAACACTTTAAAAAAAAAAGCATGTGCTTAACTAATTATAATAAAAATGCAAAATTTAAATTTCCTTTAAAAAAAAATGAAAGAGAGAATCTTAAAAGCAGGAGAAAAATCACTTGTCACGTACAAGCAAAAACCTTACAGGCCAGGCAGGAGTAGGATGATATATTCAAAGTGCTGAAAGAAAAAAAATTGTCAACCAAGAATACTAAATCTGGCAAAACCGTTCTTCAGAAACAATGGAGATAACAAAAGCTGAGGTTGTTCATCATCACTAGCCCTGCTGTGCAAGAATTGCTGAAAGGAGTCCTTTAAGTTGAAATGAAAGAACACTAGATAGCAACACAAAAGCATGTGAAGATATAAATATGCTCTCTGATAAAGATAGGTATATAGACAAATACAGAATCCTGTAATACTGCAATAGGTATATAAATAACTTTTAATTTAAGTATAGAATTTGAAAGATAAAAACATAAAAAATAACTATAAAACTTTGTTGATGAATATAAAAAGATGAATTTATGACATCAATAACATAAAGTGGGGGGGGTAGGGTTTTTGTAGGTGACCAAAGTTATCAGTTTAAAATAAATTGTTATAATTATAAAATGTTTTATGTAATCACCATGGTAACCACAAAGAAAATACCTATCGAAGATGCACAAAATGAGAAATGAATCAAAGCACATCATCACAAAGGAAGTCAAGAAGAGAGGAAAAGGGGAACAAAATAACTACAAGACATACAGAAGACAACTAATGAAATGGCAATAGAAAGTCCTTCCCTATCAGTAATTACTTTAAATGTAAGTGGATTAAACTCCCCAATCAAAAGACAGAGTGAGCAATAGTCTCTCTCGTTTTCAGTTGCTTGTTCTCAAATTGGCCCTTTCTGCTTTCCAAGCAGGACCTGTTTGTGATTTAGAGGTGTCCATGGATTGTTCCCATCTGTTGTATTTTGTCATTCATGGAGATGTCTTGTCAACTAGCTTTGTTGTAGTTGTGTCTATGGGTTTTGGTTTTTCTATTTAAAAAGTTTTGCTACTATCCTGAATTAAGAAACTAAATATTGAATTTTGCTGTGTATTACTAAAACAATATCCAGAAAAAAATTTCTTTGTATATAGTATATATACATGTCTGTTTTCCCCTTCTCTCAACAATCTTAGGTATTAGCTCTCTTTTGAAATTGTCAATTGGCAAAAAATAAGACCTTATTGAATTTTTATTTATATTTAATCAATTGCACGGTTAGCCACTTTTCCTGTATTTATGATCCATTTCATTTTTTTCTATTGTGAATTGTTTATTCTTTTGTCTATTTCCCCATTGCTATGTTTATGTTTTAAAATTAATTTTGAAGATCTCTCTGAATAATAGGGATATTAACCTTTTTCTTGTCATGTTTTGATATTTCTTCTTCAGCTATTTACCTTTCAGACCCTGAAAATTGTTTTAAGATTCTGTGTATTTAAATGTGTCAGTATTTTCTATTATTATTTCTTATCCCATGAAATGGTAATAATATATATTATTACGTTACTTAAATTATGTATGGAATACTTTAAATCAGTGATGTTTAAAGATTAACCAAGGTATGGGTCTTGGAAATTCCTGAACCATGAAGCTTTGAAAATTGTTGAGAGAATCAAAGATGGACAAAGTCATATTTAAATTTAAAGATACTGAGCAATAACCAGGAACATATATATTCTAAACTAAGGCAATAATTACAAGTTAAGGAACTGAGATGTTATGGATGGTACATGTTAACAGAGTACTTGAGGTATAGAGTTTAGGAGAGGTTAGTGAGGTAAATGGGAATTGGTTTAGCTGGTACACACATATACATACACATATTTATGTACATGCACTCACATATATATAGCATATACATATGCATGCATATATATTTATGTGTACATGTGTCTGAGATCTAATAAATAGAAGGTAAGAAGTATTGGCTTTATATAAGGGATATATATATATATGTATTTATTTTATATATATATATATATATATATATATATATATATATATATATATATATATATATATATATGGTAGGTATTTAGGCATTTGTTAGGTATTATAGATCCTCAAAGTAAGGGGATCAGTTGGGTGAAGAAATAAGAAATCTAATATGTATAGAATGTTTACTCTGTGGGTAGCCATTGTGTTTTCACATTTTTTTTTAAAGTAAACTTTACTATAACCCTGTGTGGTAGATATTATTATCCCCATTTTGTAGGCACTGGGAAAGTAAATTGACATGTTAGAAAGAACGTGGACTTTGGAGTCTGGTAGTTAGATGGAGTAAGCTTAACCACTGACTAGCTGTGTGACTTTGGTGCAATCACTCCTCTGTGAGTCTTGGCTTTCTCAGATGTAAAAAGGAAATAAAAATAGTACCTTACTTCAAGGGGTTGTTGTGAAGATTTTCAAAGGAATTATGATTTTTCCTAAAAGAATAAAATAAACAATTCTATTCTAACCAGTACATGGCATTTGCTTTTAAGTTCATTTGAATGGTTATTATTTCATGTTATAAAGATTAAACGAGATAATGTATATAAAGTAGATACCATAGTAGTCATTTTTTTTTAACATCTTTATTGGAGTATAATTGCTTTACAATGGTATGTTAGTTTCAGCTTCACAACAAAATGAATCAGTTATATATATACATATATTCCCATATCTCTTCCCGCTTGCGTCTCCCTCCCTCCCACCCTCCCTATCCCACCCCTCCAGGCGGTCACAAAGCACCGAGCTGATCTCCCTGTGCTATGCGGCTGCTTCCCACTAGCTATCTACCTTACGTTTGGTAGTGTATATATGTCCATGCCTCTTTATCGCTTTGTCACCGTTTACCCTTCCCCCTCCCCATAGCCTCAAGTCCATTCTCTAGTAAGTCTGTGTCTTTATTCCTGTTTCATCCCTAGGTTTTTCATGACATTTTTTTTTCTTAAATTCCATATATATGTGTTAGCATACGGTATTTGTCTCTCTCTTTCTGACTTACTTCACTCTGTATGACAGACTCTAGGTCTATCCACCTCATTACAAATACCTCAATTTTGTCTCTTTTTATGGCTGAGTAATATTCCATTGTATATATGTGCCACATCTTCTTTATCCATTCATCCGATGATGGACACTTAGGTTGTTTCCATCTCTGGGCTATTGTAAATAGAGCTGCAATGAACATTTTGGTACATGACTCTTTTTGAATTATGGTTTTCTCAGGGTATATGCCCAGTAGTGGGATTGCTGGGTCATATGGTAGTTCTATTTGTAGCTTTTTAAGGAACCTCCATACTGTTCTCCACAGTGGCTGTATCAATTTACATTCCCACCAACAGTGTAAGAGGGTTCCCTTTTCTCCACACCCTCTCCAGCATTTATTGTTTCTAGATTTTTTGATGATGGCCATTCTGACTGGTGTGAGATGATATCTCATTGTAGTTTTGATTTGCATTTCTCTAATGATTAGTGATGTTGAGCATTCTTTCATGTGTTTGTTGGCACTCTGTATATCTTCTTTGGAGAAATGTCTATTTAGGTCTTCTGCCCATTTTTGGATTGGGTTGCTTGTTTTTTTGTTATTAAGCTGCATGAGCTGCTTATAAATTTTGGAGATTAATCCTTTGTCAGTTGCTTCATTTGCAAATATTTTCTCCCATTCTGAGGGTTGTCTTTTGGTCTTCTTTATGGTTTCCTTTGCTGCGCAAAAGCTTTTAAGCTTCATTAGGTCCCATTTGTTTACTCTTGTTTTTATTTCCATTTCTCTAGGAGGTGGGTCAAAAAGGACCTTGCTGTGATTTATGTCATAGAGTGTTCTACCTATGTTTTCCTCTAAGAGTTTGATAGTTTCTGGCCTTACATTTAGGTCTTTAATCCATTTTGAGCTTATTTTTGTGTATGGTGTTAGGGAGTGATCTAATCTCATACTTTTACATGTAGCTGTCCAGTTTTCCCAGCACCACTTATTGAATAGGCTATCCTTTCTCCACTGTACATTTCTGCCTCCTTTGTCAAAGATAAGGTGACCATATGTGCGTGGGTTTATCTCTGGGCTTTCTATCCTGCTCCATTGATCTATATTTCTGTTTTTGTGCCAGTACCATACTGTTTTGATTACTGTAGCTTTGTAATATAGTCTGAAGTCAGGAAGCCTGATTCCTCCAGCTCCATTTTTCGTTCTCAAGATTGCTTTGGCTATTCGGGGTCTTTTGTGTTTCCATACAAATTGTGAAATTTTTTGTTCTAGTTCTGTGAAAAATGCCAGTGGTAGTTTCATAGGGATTGCATTGAATCTGTAGATTGCTTTGGGTAGTAGAGTCATTTTCACAATGTTGATTCTTCCAATCCAAGAACATGGTATATCTCTCCATCTATTTGTATCATCTTTAATTTCTTTCATCAGTGTCTTATAATTTTCTGCATACAGGTCTTTTGTCTCCTTAGGTAGGTTTATTCCTAGGTATTTTATTCTTTTTGTTGCAATGGTATATGGGAGTGTTTTCTTGATTTCACTTTCAGATTTTTCATCCTTAGTGTATAGGAATGCCAGAGATTTCTGTGCATTAATTTTGTATCCTGCTACTTTACCAAATTCATTGATTAGCTCTAGTAGTTTTCTGGTAGCATCTTTAGGATTCTCTATGTATAGTATCATGTCATCTGCAAACAGTGACAGCTTTACTTCTTCTTTTCCAATTTGGATTCCTTTTATTTCCTTTTCTTCTCTGATTGCTGTGGCTAAAACTTCCAAAACTATGTTGAATAAGAGTGGTGAGAGTGGGCAACCTTGTCTTGTTCCTGATCTTAGTGGAAATGCTTTCAGGTTTTCACCATTGAGGACGATGTTGGCTGTGGGTTTGTCATATATGGCCTTTATTATGTTGAGGAAAGTTCCCTCTATACCTACTTTCTGCAGGGTTTTTATCATAAATGGGTGTTGAATTTTGTCAAAAGCTTTCTCTGCATCTATTGAGATGATCATATGGTTTTTCTCCTTCAATTTGTTAATATGGTGTATCACGTTGATTGATTTGCGTATATTGAAGAATCCTTGCATTCCTGGAATAAACCCCACTTGATCATGGTGTATGATCCGTTTAATGTGCTGTTGGATTCTGTTTGCTAGTATTTTGTTGAGGATCTTTGCATCTATGTTCATCAGTGATATTGGTCTGTAGTTTTCTTTCTTTGTGACATCCTTGTCTGGTTTTGGTATCAGGGTGATGATGGCCTCGTAGAATGAGTTGGGGAGTGTTCCTCCCTCTGCTATATTTTGGAAGAGTCTGAGAAGGATAGGTGATAGCTCTTCTCTAAATGTTTGATAGAATTCGCCTGTGAAGCCATCTGGTCCTGGGCTTTTGCTTGTTGGAAGATTTTTAATCACAGTTTCAATTTCAGTGCTTGTGATTGGTCTGTTCATATTTTCTATTTCTTCCTGATTCAGTCTTGGCAGGTTGTGCCTTTCTAAGAATTTGTCCATTTCTTCCAGGTTGTCCATTTTATTGGCATAGAGTTGCTTGTAGTAATCTCTCATGATCTTTTGTATTTCTGCAGTGTCAGTTGTTACTTCTCCTTTTTCATTTCTAATTCTATTGATTTGAGTCTTCTCCCTTTTTTTCTTGATGAGTCTGGCTAATGGTTTATCAATTTTGTTTATCCTTTCAAAGAACCAGCTTTTAGTTTTACTGATCTTTGCTATCGTTTCCTTCATTTCTTTTTCATTTATTTCTGATCTGATTTTTATGATTTCTTTCCTCCTGCTAACTTTGGGGGTTTTTTGTTCTTCTTTCTCTAATTGCTTTAGGTGCAAGGTTAGGTTGTTTATTCGAGATGTTTCCTGTTTCTTAAGGTAAGATTGTATTCCTATAAACTTCCCTCTTAGAACTGCTTTTGCTGCATCCCATAGATTTTGAGTCGTCGTGTCTCCATTGTCATTTGTTTCTAGGTATTTTTTGATTTCCTCTTTGATTTCTTCAGTGATCACTTCGTTATTAAGTAGTGTATTGTTTAGCCTCCATGTGTTTGTATTTTTTACAGATCTTCTCCTGTAATTGATATCGAGTCTCATAGCGTTGTGGTCGGAAAAGATACTTGACACAATTTCAATTTTCTTAAATTTACCAAGGCTTGATTTGTGACCCAAGATATGATCTATCCTGGAGAATGTTCCATGAGCACTTGAGAAAAATGTGTAGTCTGTTGTTTTTGGATGGAATGTCCTATAAATATCAATTAACTCCATCTCATTTAATGTTTCATTTAAAGCTTGTGTTTCCTTATTTATTTTCATTTTGGATGATCTGTCCATTGGTGAAAGTGGGGTGTTAAAGTCCCCTACTATGAATGTGTTACTGTCGATTTCCCCTTTTATGGTTGTATTTGCCTTATGTATTGAGGTGCACCTATGTTGGGTGCATAAATATTTACAATTGTTATATCTTCCTCTTGGATCGATCGCTTGATCATTATGTAGTGTCCTTCTTTGTCTCTTCTAATAGTCTTTGTTTTAAAGTCTATTTTGTCTGATATGAGAATTGCTACTCCAGCTTTCTTTAGGTTTCCATTTGCATGAAATACCTTTTTCCATCCCCTTACTTTCAGTCTGTATGTGTCTCTAGGTCTGAAATGGGTCTCTTGTAGACAGCAAATATATGGGTCTTGTTTTTGTATCCATTCAGCCAATCTGTGTCTTTTGGTGGGAGCATTTAGTCCATTTACATTTAAGGTAATTATCGATATGTGTGTTCCCATTCCCATTTTCTTAATTGTTTTGGGTTCGTTATTGTAGGTCTTTTCCTTCTTTTGTGTTTCTTGCCTAGAGAAGTTCCTTTAGCAGTTGTTGTAGAGCTGGTTTGGTGGTGCTGAACTCTGTCAACTTTTGCTTGTCTGTAAAGGTTTTAATTTCTCCATCAAATCTGAATGAGATCCTTGCTGGGTAGAGTAATCTTGGTTGCAGGTTTTTCTCCTTCAACACTTTCAATATGTCCTGCCACTCCCTTCTGGCTTGCAGAGTTTCTGCTGAAAGATCAGCTGTTAACCTTATGGGGATTCCCTTGTGTGTTATTTGTTGTTTTTCCCTTGCTGCTTTAATATGTTTTCTTTGTATTTAATTTTTGACAGTTTGATTAATATGTGTCTTGGCGTATTTCTCCTTGGATTTATCCTGTATGGGACTCTCTGTGCTTCCTGGACTTGATTAACTATTTCCTTTCCCATATTAGGGAAGTTTTCAACTATAATCTCTTCAAATATTTTCTCAGTCCCTTTCTTTTTCTCTTCTTCTTCTGGAACCCCTATAATTCGAATGTTGGTGCGTTTAATGTTGTCCCAGAGGTCTCTGAGACTGTCCTCAGTTCTTTTCATTCTTTTTTCTTTATTCTGCTCTGCAGTAGTTATTTCCACTATTTTATCTTCCAGGTCACTTATCCGTTCTTCTGCCTCAGTTATTCTGCTATTGATCCCATGTAGAGTACTTTTAATTTCATTTATTGTGTTGTTCATCGTTGCTTGTTTCATCTTTAGTTCTTCTAGGTCCTTGTTAACTGATTCTTGCATTTTGTCCATTCTATTGTCCATTCTATCTCCAAGATTTCGGATCAACCTTACTATCATTATTCTGAATTCTTTTTCAGGTAGACTGCCTATTTCCTCCTCATTTGTTAGGTCTGGTGGGTTTTTATCTTGCTCCTTCATCTGCTGTGTGTTTTTCTGTCGTTTCATTTTGCTTATCTTACTGTGTTTGGGGTCTCCTTTTTTGCAGGCTGAAGGTTCGTAGTTCCTGTTGTTTTTTGTGTCTGTCCCCAGTGGCTAAGGTTGGTTCAGTGGGTTGTGTAGGCTTCCTGGTGGAGGGTACTAGTGCCTGTGTTCTGGTGGATGAGGCTGGATCTTGTCTTTCTGGTGGGCAGGTCCACGTCTGGTGGTGTGTTTTGGGGTGTCTGTAGACTTACTATGATTTTGGGCAGCCTCTCTGCTAATGGGTGGGGTTGTGTTCCTGTCTTGCTAGTTGTTTGGCATAGGATGTCCAGCACTGTAGCTTGCTGGTCGTTGAGTGAAGCTGGGTGCTGGCATTGAGATGGAGATCTCTCCGAGATTTTTGCTGTTTGATATTATGTGCAGCTGGGAGGCCTCTTGTGGACCAGTGTCCTGAAGTTGGCTCTCCCACCTCAGAGGCACAGCACTGACTCCTGGCTGCAGCACCAAGAGCCTTTCATCCACAGGGCTCCTTAATTTGGGATGATTGTTGTCTATTCAGGTATTCCACAGATGCAGGGTATATCAAGTTGATTGTGGAGCTTTAATCCGCTGCTTCTGAGGCTGCTGGGAGAGATTTCCGTTTCTCTTCTTTGTTCTCACAGCTCCCAGGGGCTCAGCTTTGGATTTGGCCCCGCCTGTGCGTGTAGGTCGCCGGAGGGCGTCTGTTCTTTGCTCAGACAGGACGGGGGTTAAAGGAGCCGCTGGTTCGGAGGCTCTGGCTCACTCCGGCCGGGGGGTAGGGAGGGTCACGGAGTGTGGGGCGGGTCTGCGGCGGCAGAGGCCGGCGTGACGTTGCAGCCTGAGGCGCACCGTGCGTTCTTCCGGGGGAGTTGTCCCTGGATCCCGGGACCCTGGCAGTGGCGGGCTGCACAGGCTCCCCGGAAGGGCGTGTGGCTAGTGACCTGTGTTCGCACACAGGCCTCCTGGTGGCGGCAGCAGCGGCCTTAGCGTCTCCTGCCCGTCTCTGGGGTCCGCGCTGTTAGCCGCGGCTCGCGCCCGTCTCTGGAGCTCCTTTAAGCAGCGTTCTTAATCCCCTCTCCTCGTGCACCAGGAAATAAAGAGGGACGTAAAAGTCTCTTGCCTCTTCGGCAGGTCCAGACTTTTCCCCGGACTCTCTCCCGGCTAGCCGCGGTGCACTAACGCCCTGCAGGCTGTGTTCACGCCGCCAACCTCAGTCCTCTCCCGGCGCTCCGACAAAAGCCGGAACCTCAGCTCCCAGTCCCGCCCGCCCCGGCGGGCGAGCAGACAAGCCTCTCGGCTGGTGAGTGCCGGTCGGCCCGATCCTCTGCGCTGGAATCTGTCCGCTTTGCCCTCCGCACCCCTGTTGCTGTGCTCTCCTCCACGGCTCCCAAGCTCCCCCACTCCGCCTCCCGCAGTCTCCGCCCGCGAAGGGGCTTCCTAGTGTGTGGACACCTTTCCTCCTTCACAGCTCTCTCCCACTGGTGCAGGACCCGTCCCTATCCTTTTGTCTCTGTTTAGTTTTTTCTTTTGCCCTAACCAGGTACGTGGGGGGTTCCTTGCCTTTTGGGAGGTCTGAGGTCTTCTGCCAGCGTTCAGTAGGTGCTCCGTAGGAGTTGTTCCACGCGTAGATGTATTTCTGGTGTATCTGTGGGGAGGAAGGTGATCTCCGCGTCTTACTCTTCCGCCATCTTCCCGGAAGTCTCCCATAGTAGTCATTTAATAAATGGTAGTTATTACTATTATTGTTGTGAGGCTCAGTCTAATAACTTGTACAGGGTTTGAACTGTGTATCAGCATTCAATACCCTCTTTGTACTAAAATATACTATCTAAACATTTTATAACACAAATATCCCATATCTCCTTTTTCATTTTAACAAATATTTATAGATGCTAATGTAAGCCAGACCCTGAGGATACAAAAAAGTAAGACGTGCTTCCGGTCATGGAGGAGCCACAGATGGTAGAGAGGGCAGGCAGGTATAAGAAAGAAGAGATTGATTTTTTGAAATTATGTAGGTCAGAAAACAGTATTTTGGAACCTGGTTTTGACAGACTTCGATTCTCCAGATAAAACAAGTTATGTGTTGATGAGATTAAATGTTGGAGTCAAATAATAAAATATATTTATTTATATACATTTATTACCTACTTCTATAATCATGAAATTGTATTTTTCCTAGCTACTTTTAAATCTGTGCACATTTTCTTCCTACTTCTGCTGAGATTGATATGTGACCAGCCCTTTTTAGTTACCATCATGAGGAATGAACTAGAGGAGCGGAAAATGGGGGAGAAGCTGACTTAGCATTTGCTCTTCCAATGCAATGTGTCTAAATGGATAGCTCTACCATGATGTTTCTTTCAGTTCCTCTTGGATTTGGAGGAGAGGGGCAGAAGGAATGTTTCCATTGGGGAAATAGTAGTTAAATTGCTTCATAGTACATCCTCCTATCAATTATTACTAAAAAGAAAACCAAAGACATGGATTGCTATAGGCCAAAGTATGTTTTTGTGGGCATTTCCTTTCAGTTTCACTTTAAGAAAAATTATAGGCCTCAATTATAAACCAAATAGTTTATATAATTGAAACCTCATTAATAGATTTTACATTTTATTTACCAAAAAGCTAATAATCTATGTTTTAAAAAATAAACATTGAATCACTAACAAATTAGATCTGAATAAATAATCCCACTGCTGGAGGACCATAGGGGTGGGTTATATAGCAGAACTTGTTTTTTATAAAGAGGACTGTGTCTAGTACATTTTAGAAATAATTCCATAAAATAGTTTACATTTTAAGGGCTTCCCTGGTGGCACAGTGGTTGAGAGTCCGCCTGCCGATGCAGGGGACACGGGTTCGTGCCCCGGTCCGGGAAGATCCCACATTCCACGGAGCGGCTGGGCCCGTGAGCCATGGCCGCTGAGCCTGCGCGTCCGGAGCCTGTGCTCCGCAACGGGAGAGGCCACAACAGTGAGAGGCCTGCATACCGCAAAAAAAAAAAAAAAAAGTTTACATTTTAAAATATAGATTTACAGAGTTTAAAAATTGTGAATCACTGTACTGTACACCTGCAACTTATGTGTTGTACATCAACTATACTTCAATAAAAAAGTAAAATTAAAAATAAATAAAATATAAGGAATAAAAGAAAAAAGTAGATTTAGAGGAAAAATATCTAGAGAAAATTTAAGTTATATACAACAAATTCCATTGTCCACATTCTGGACAATGAAATGTTTCCATCCTATGATTTTACTCTGTGTGGAATTTTTTAGTAGATACTCTGAGGTTACAAAATATAAAAACAACCCTCTATCCTTGGGGAGTTTACAGTTTAATATGGGATAAGTAAACTATGTGGTAGAAACCTAAATGACAAAACCTAAAACAGTTTATGGAGAGAAAATCCAACTACCCAAGAAGGTGGTAGACTTTCTAGAATCACAGACCTCTGCCTCTGTGGCTGATTTTTGGTTAATGGGGTACTCATCATTTATCTGTGCTCTTTTCAACTGCCTTTCAAACAGCAAACTGGAACCAGTTGTTCTATTTAGAGATTATCTGTCAGGCACCATCCAAATTGAATACTGTCAAGCAGCAATTACATGAATTCCAGCACAGGCTATCTGCCTACATGCAGCACATGGCAAAAAGACGAATGATCTGTTTTGGAACTCCATTCATTTCATCACATCTTGTGTGGTATATGAACATCATAATAAGCATCATAGTTCTTCTTTGGAATTGTAAAATATCTCTTGAACTTAATAGAAATTTAGAGTATAGAGAGAAAGAAAAAACTAGTCATGTGCTAGAGTAATTTGAAGAAAAAAAATATATGTATAACCAGGTCAACATATTTTGTTACTATTTCATTCCTATATGTCTGTGAACCCAACTAGATCTAAAATCTCTAAGGCAGTGACTGCTTCAGATTCAAATTCAGCAAACAACTGTGCTGGGTGTCTTTCCTGATCTTCCTCACCTCTTTAGACTAAGTGCTTCTCCTCTGTATTCCAAATAGCATTGTATGTTATCTCTAGCAATTGCATTGACACCACTATAGATGCATTGATACACGCTCTATTGAAATGCCCTATTTCCACATTTGCTCTCTTATATTTCTAAAATATAAGCTCCTCAAACTAGTAACTTTGCCTTTCTCAGTACCTGGTATATAGAGGGCTGTATGTAAACTGAATATTTATAAACAACATAGACATTCAATGTGAAATACTGTCTAGGCACAAGAATGATGTGAGAGATGCAATTCAGGAATATTATTATTTGAACAAACTTGATTCTAGTGTTTACCAAAAATATATGTAATTGAAAGAGCCAAAATGTAATCTTTCTATAGCATGTGGTGTTAGTTTAGTATCCATCATGTTCTTTTGTATCCCGTTGAACATTTAATAAATTTTATTCATATCTAATTTAAGTTTTAAATGAGATAAATGACGGCCTTAACAAAACAGAAAGAAATTCTTAGTAAATATTAGGAACTTGTCTTGAATAAAGGAATATAAGACTGGCCTTATTTTAAAGTAGGAGTTTGTAAACATAGATAAGAATAGGTAGGATTTTTGGAAAGAATCAACTGGTGTTCCCAAAGCAGAGCTAACAACATCTGGTGTATATTACAAGGATGGTCCCCAAAGGGAAGAAGCCTGTTGGATAGCCCACTATTTTATTTTATTTTATTTTATTTTTTGGCGGTATGTGGACCTCTCACTGTTGTGGCCTCTCCCGTTGCGGAGCACAGGCTCTGGACGCGCAGGCTCAACGGCCATGGCTCACGGGCCCAGCCGCTCCACTGCATGTGGATCTTCCCGGACCGGGGCACGAACCCGTGTCCCCTGCATCGGCAGGTGGACTCTCAACCACTGAGCCACCAGGGAAGCCCTAGCCCAATATTTTAAAGGGAAATTTCATTCAGGAAGCCTCATACATGATCTCATTTTCATTTTGATTTACTAGAAGCATATGGTGGGCTATCAACAGTACCCTTCAAATCAAAATGCATCATCATTTAGGAACTTCTGAAGGGGAAATAGACTGTGACTGCACTCTCTGAGAACCATCTGTTCACCTACCTATGTTCCTTAGAACTGAAGCTTTAGGATATCCTTCAAAACCTATTCTTTTGTTTCTTATCATATAATGTATGGTGACTGAAATATTATTGTATTTGATTTTTGTGTAAAACAGAATTAAATCACTGGTTAAAAAAAAAGAATGAGAGGACTTTACTTGATAATTTAAAAATATATATATTTATATTTAAGACATCTAAAATGCCTTTTGTCCTCAGGGTAGCACTGTAGTTCTTTGGTGCTCCAGTTGATCTTGCAATTTAATACTGCACCTACAAAGAAAATTATAGTTTTAAACTGTTTATTCCAAGTGTTTTCACAATGAAGACCCTGCAAAAGTGGTACAAGTATGTGGTCAAAAAAATGAAGTAGGAGATTATTAATTCCTTGAAGGTCAAGAATATTGCAAATTCAAATGATCCCACTCATTATCGATATGGGGTCCCTTTACAGGTTTGCATATTGTAATGTGTTCTTAAAATGGGATTGATGTAATGACTTTGTAGCATCTGCTACAAAGCTGATGAATTCCTTTTTTTTTTTTGCTCTGAGATTATTGTGTGATAATATATATCATTCAGTTTTTTATAGTGCTTTATGCATTTTTAAGAATTTTGAGTGACCCAGTTTTGTAAAATAAACTGTCTTGTAAAAAAAAAAAATGCAGTAGCATCATGTGTTCCATGTAGCAGTTACTCAATTTTTTTTGTTTTCAATTAAATTAATGGAAAGAGCTCTTAATTTGTAATCCACAGGTTTGGTGGCTTTGGGCAAGTCATGTAATTTCCCTTTCCTTCAGTTTCCTCATCTTTAAAATGGGTATAATATCTCACAGGGCTGGTCTAAGAATCAATGCTTATGAATAAAAAGCCCCTAGCACATGACAAATGGTGGCACAAACTATATCATAAATATTATTATTATTATCCAAGTGGCTTAATGTTGAAATAATAAAACAGTTTTTACACAATTATATCAGCGATAGCTCTGGGTCATAGACTCTGGGAAAGTATTTATAGTGAGGATATAGAGAATTTAGGAAAATAAAAAGACTATGTAAATGATATTTGAGAAACACTGTGACAATGTAGTACCACATACAATTCTGTCTAAGTAATCACTTTCTTTTAAAAAACATACAATAAAAGTCCAGTTTGATACAGTTCATTATTGAGTTATTAAGGACTCAGAGATTTGATCTAATAAAGCACTTAAAGTTCATAGTAGAGCAAACCTACGATGCCATCAGAAAGTTTAGAGAAACTCAGGATTAGGGTATATACATGTATCCATCCTGAGAATCAGTGGATATGTATAGATCTGGTATATTAGTTTCAGTACAATGATATGCTTATATACAAATATATATCAAATAAATTTGCTTAACCCTATTACAAATAAAAACTATTTTAAAATTATACTTACCCACCATGGTTTGGAAATTTCACAAAAATTAAAGTTGAAACTAATGATTGAATAAATAATTCAAAAATAACTCGAGTAGGTAGCTGAGAAAAAACATAAAAACTCAGAAGTACAGATTTAAAGCCCAGTTATATAGAATTCTTTGCTGCTAGTACATTTTTGAGCACTTACAGCTTCTTCTGTTCCTCTACTTGCCTAGCTGCCACTTCTCAACTATGAAAGAGATTAAAAGACAATCAGAGCTTTTGTCAGTAGCACAGCATAGTCATTTGAAGAAGTTGGTGGCCAGACATGAAAAAACATGTAAAGAAAAAATTAAGGTGATAGGCCTAAATTCAGGACTATCAGTATGTTCATGATGGTGAAGATGTGGGTTAAGCCTCATCACAGGTGAAAGATGGTGGCAGTGTCAGAACTTGGGATTAACAAGCTACCTCACACAAAGGGAGGGATGATACTTAAGTGTACAGTCCTAAATGGCAAACGTGGTGTATGTATGGCTGCAGTGACAATTTATTTCAGTGGCCTTAAAGAATTTATATGTACCATAGAGTTAATGTGTAAAATTAAGAGCAAGTATGTTAAATATACTCTCGAAATCTGTGACTTTGTGAACAAGATCAGAATGATACTCAAAAGCAAATCACAGGTTTTTTCCTACAAAAACTTGATAAACATCTGGATAGTTGGCTAAATTTTTCAATATTCATCTATCTAATACTTTAGGAATAGTCAACATTTCAATAATACTTTACTTTTTGATAGCTACAGATTGAGTATTGTTTTGTTTCCTTGTTTTGTCCTAAATCTATATTTTTTTCTTGCTATTTGCTGTAATTACAGATAGAAGTTTGGAGTTTAGTATTTGCAATATCTTGCTGTTGAATTCAAATTGTCAGTTGATAGCATGTCTTCAGCAGTATAGTATATGATATTTATTTATTTTCATACTGTGAGTGCTACTTGACTCTGACTGAATGTTTTTTTGTTAGAAGATTTTCTTCGCTTTATAAGCCTACTTTATTTTGGCTCCTGAATATGTCAAAACTCTTTACGTCAACCCTTGGTTATAACACCTTTTATTTTTGAATATTTAAAATGCTCTCAAGGGACTTCCCTGGTGGCGCAGTGGTTAAGAATCTGCCTGCCAGTGCAGGGGACATGGGTTCGAGCCCTGGTCCGGGAAGATCCCACATGCCACAGAGCAACTAAGCTCGTGTGCCACGACTACAGAGCCCACATGCCACAACTACTGCAGCCCACGTGCTTAGAGCCTGTGCTCCGCAACAAAGAGAAGCCACCACTCGCTGCAACTAGAGAAAGCCTGCGCACAGCAATGAAGACCCAATGCAGCCAAAAAATTAATTAATTAAAAATAAATAAATAAATAAAATGCTCTCAAATCTTTAACAATGACAAAGGCATTAGCTGTTTTAATTAATTAGTATGGACAAAATAAAAACAAAGGGGAACCTTTTGTTTTGTCATTCAGTGGTTACAATAAAAACATGGAAAAGTTAACTGACTTTCTTTTCTAAGAAAACTTATGTTGGCCTCTTCGGTACACGTTGTTACCCATGGTTTGCATTTTGAATCCTCAACAGTAAACAACTTTTTAATTTACTTTAATTTTTTAAAAACTTTATTGAAGTATATTTGATTTACAATGTTGTGTTAATTTTTACTGTACAGCAAAGTGACTCATATATATATGTATTCTTTTCCATTATGGTTTATCATAGTTTATTGAGTATAGTTCCCTGTGCCCTACAGTAGGACCTTGTTGTTTATCCAGTAAACAACATTTTAAATGTTTAAATTTGCTTAAAATTATCTAAGAATGCTACAAGAAACTGTCAGTTTTATGGTTACTTCATTATAGAGTATAATAAATTCTAGCAAGATGGGATTATTTGTGGTAACTGGCATTTTACACTCTGTAAACATTTCCCTTAATCTTGTCCCTTTGCACTGAGTCTCAGCAGAACGCCTCTCTTTTGCAGCCTTGTTGGTACAGCATGACACTAAGTGACATCAGATTAGCAACTGGAGAACATTTTGTGAAACTGCTTATGGAAGTGAATTTGCGAGTTCAAGCCTGTGTTTTTTCTGATCTCAAATCACCTGGCAACTTTAGATTCAGGCAGAAGTTGAAGTTTATTTTACAAAACATGAAAAAGCTTTTAAACCAGTGTATTTGAGGTAAATCTGTAGCAAAAGTGAGGCCACCTGCTGTTAAGAAGAGTGCTTACACATTCAGCACATTTCCGTCCCCAGTAGAGGGTACTGCTGAGTAAAACGCTGTCATTATTGTTTAGATTCTATAGGTGGCAGCAGTTCCTGCAGTTTCAGAGCTTAACAATGGCTTGATTTGTGGGTCTAAGAATAAAGCTGTCATGAACTCATGGGATCTTTATACTGTAAGGGCTCTTCTTTGAAATGTGATACATGAGAAAATTATGTTTAGTTTTTAGTGTCTCTTTTAAGATTTAAGTAGCTTCTCTTTCTTTTGAGTTCTATTTTGTATTTTAAATCATGTCCCCAAACAAGCGTTCACAGCCATAATTTTATGGTGTTATATGTTATGAAATATGTCTTTAGGTAACCAGAGAGGAAGACATGATAGAAACACTTTTTTCTTTTCCTCTTTTCCCCTCAATTGCAAGAATAATCAATCCATTGTTAATTTTTAATGTCGATGCAATCTTGGGAAGGAAATCCTAGTTGCTATGTGAGCATAATTTTCTTCATGTTCAGGAGCTGAGTGATAAATGGTTTAACATTGCCATTCAACTTTGTAGGAGGCTTTGAACTAAATTGTAGCACCTATAAAGAGTGATTCTGTAGCCGTCTTTAATATATACTGTGGTTTCCTGTTAGTGAACTCAGAACTGAGGAAGTAAGCACTCTTAGAGCGATTCCATCACCTTTTGCCTCTGAGAAGAAGCAGAGTCATTATCAGTATGGCTGGTCATTTACACAAACACACACACACAGACACACACCCCTCCAACCATCCAAAATAAACTCCACATTAGGTATAAAGATTGTTTATAATATAGATTATATATAAATTGTTTATAATAAAGATTGTTTATAAAGATTGACCATTTAATTTTAATGGTCAAAGTGATTATTTAAAAAATTGTTCCCTGCCAATTATTTTATTTAATACAGAGAGTTGCAAAATCCTAAATGAAATGAAACTAATTTTTTGGTTCAGATTAAAATAGTTAAGCTTACCTCTGAAATGTTTACTCAGAAATTTAGCAACCTTTGTCTTATTGCTCAAATAAATTATCCAGATACTTTAAAATGATAATTTATTCAAATTAATATAAAAATCTGGGACTCCTTTTAAATTTAGGAAAGACTAGGTTCTTTTTATTTATCATTTGAGATAACAGAGTAGTAAATTAACTTCAATATATGAGAATCTAATATATTTTGAAGGGAAGAGGTTAAACTGTTCTTTTCTTTTGGAGCTGACTTTTTTTTTAATAGATCTTTATTGGAGTATAATTGCTTCACAATACTGTGTTAGTTTCTGTTGTACAACAAAGTGAATCAGCCATATGCATACATATGTCCCCATATCCCCTCCCTCTTGAGCCTTCCTCCCATCCTCCCTATCCCACCCCTCTAGGTCATCTCAGAGCACCGAGCCAATCTCCTTGTGCTATGCTGCTGCTTCCCACTAGCTAACTATTTTACGTTCGGTAGTGTATATATGTCGATGCAACTCTCACTTCGCCCCAGCTTCCCCCTCCCACCCCGTGTCCTCAAGTCCATTCTCTACTGACTTGTTTTTATTAAATACCTTATAAACGCTATTGAATCTTAGTTTTTGGAATTAATCTACTTCTATGAAGTGCATACATTATTGACTCTGAAATTAAAACATACATATTTTATGCACTATATGTATCATGTAGATATGTGTGTATGTATTTCTTATAGATAAAGGAAATGTAGCTTTATGAAGTATGGAACATTTGGATCATACAAGTTAAGAGAGATATGCCTATATCTATCATCCATATATCAAAACATTTATTCATCTGTACGTTCAGAATGGAGTTTTTCATAAAGAATGATGAGTGTTACATATATCTTCATATCACATTTGATGGGTGTGAAAGGAAACAGAATTATAAAAGCAAAAAAAGTTTGCTAGGAACCTTCCATGCTCTTAATATGTGTATTGTGTGTGTATTGTCTGCTACCTAACAAACCCATGTTTTTAAAGCAGCTACTAGGAACAAGAATACAAGTCCGATTATTATTATTATTTTTGTCTGTGTTGGGTCTTCGTTGCTGCGCGCAGGCTTTCTCTAGTTGCAGAGAATGGGGGCTACTCTTTGTTGCAGTGCGAGGGCTTCTCATTGTGGTGGCTTCTCTTGTTGCGGAGCACAGGCTGTAGGCACGTGGGCTTCAGTAGTTGTGTCTCGCGGGCTCAGTAGTTGTGGCTCGTGGGCTCCAGAGCGCAGGCTCAGTAGTTGTGGCACACGGGCTTAGTTGCTCTGCAGCATGTGGGGTCTTCCTGCAACAGGGATCAAATCCGTGTCCCCTGCATTGGCAGGCGGATTCTTAACTACTGCGCCACCAGCAAAGTCCCTCAGTTTATTTTTGAATATACTTAATTTATATGTGCATATGAAATCTATTTTTGATGGCATAATGATAATTTAATTATTTGTAAATATATTTCTTTTGTCCTTGCTGTTATTTTTGGCATATTTAAAATAGCTAAAATCATAGCCAGCATCCGTCACTTAAGGCAAGGCTCTTAACGATTATCTGGGAGCATTGTGTTCTCTAAAAATATTTCAGCCAGATACACACCAAGATATTACAAAATGAGTTCCATTATTTTTGCAGTTCTCTTTTAGAAACTTATGTTAAAGTTAATTCCATTTTCTTAGTTTCTTATGTAATTGTGAACATAAGGGTGATCACTTAGCTCTAGTTTGTAAATTTTATGAAGTATTTTAATAAAATGATTTATGTCCTTCCAGGAATTTATCTTGCTATTTAACAATATAGTCTCTAAAATTAAAGTTGATTTTACTTTTTGTAAGTAAAATTACTCTGTTGAATGAAAAAGCTTTTGATCAGTGAGATATTATGATTGCTTGGAGTTGTTTTCAGCAATTGAAATGTATGTAGGCTTAAAAAATAAAATAAAAATATTTTAGGCGTCATAACTATGGAAGAAGAAAATGAGATATTTCGTTAAGCTTGAATGGTTTAGACTCATTTAAACCCAAGTATTAGTATTTCTTTTCAATTCCTTATAATTAAAAGTTCTGCTGATCTATTTTAAAATGATTTTGCACTTTATTTCCTCATATTCAGTAATAGCAAACTTTAATATTAGTAAAATGTTACCTAAAAGTTGTTCACAGAAACTGTTTACATGTTTGAAAGGACAGGGTAAGTTTAACTCACATATTCTGAGGGGAATTTTAAGGCTTAGAGAATAGTATGACTGACTGATAGGGAAAGACCTTCAAGAGAGGATGCATATAGGTGTGAACTGGAGAAAGCGGCTGATACAATAAACCCTAGATTCTATGTAATGGGTGGTGAATGGAATTTCTCATTAATTGAATTTTTCGTTTAACCCATTGTTTATACATGCACACTGTACATGTGATCAGTTTTGTAAGCTTTAGAATATAATAAGAGAAACAACTTTAAACACATACTAAAAATTGTTGCTTCTTATAAAAGGTATTCAGGAGGTCCAACTGGAATCTTTAGCGTGAATGATTACCATTATGATCATCTATTGCTATTTTAGAATCCTGTTTATGAGGACTTTAAAAGAATTTGATAATGATTGAGCTTTATGGTTGCTTGGGTTCCAGATAAATGAAAGTTTTAAAATATTTTAATCTGTAAATTTAAGTAAGGATATTTATGATTTACAAACGTTTAGCTAAAATATTATTATATAAACATAGTTCCTTTCTGAGTAGTATAATTTTTTTTTTTTTTGCAGTACGTGGGCCTCTCACTGTTGTGGCCTCTCCCATCACGGAGCACAGGCTCCGGATGCACAGGCTCTGCGGCCATGGCTCACAGGCCCAGCTGCTCCGCAGCATGTGGGATCCTCCCGGACCGGGGCACGAACCCGTGTCCCCTGCATCGGCAGGCGGACTCTCAACCACTGTGCCACCAGGGAAGCCCTGAGTAGTATAATTTAAAAGAACAGGGCCCCAAGCAACTTTTTCTCCAAGTGGCTTTCAACAAATTCCAGGATCCTAAAAGTGGTCTCATTACTCACCCTATGAGAGCCCTGTCCTTTCATGGGCCTGAAACTCTGTAGAATCCATTTTGGGTACTATTAATGAGCATGTTTCTTTCTGTATAGGGAAGAGTGATGATTGGAAAGGGCAGTTAGTATCATAAACATGCCAAGTATTACAGTATATGGGGGGAATTGTTCTCTGCTTTCACGGATGGCACATTTTCTTCATGTGCACCTGGTCCCATGACCCACAAAAAGGGCCTTTTTAGCCATGGGCGTATAAAATCAGGCTCTGCTTAAAGTAAACATTGTAAAAGGCACCAACTGTACCACAAAGAATTATGATGCCAGTGCTACAGCTCTGAGTGCTCTCAAATCAAATCAACAAGTATACAATAGCATGCATGCTGTGGGCAAGACGTGTGCTTAGCACTGTATGAAAATACAGTGAAAACTCCTGCGATTGACATTTTCCCATTCAGGCCTGAGAACCTGCCCCATCTACTCTCTCACCTAAAGGGATATGTTGCCCACAAGCAGTATGGGGAGAAAAAAGCCCATTGTGAAGTTTAGCCTCCCTACTTAACATTTAAAGTCAACTTCACATTCAATTTAAGTGTTTTTCTCAGTCTCTCACGTCCTTTTGTAAAACCAATGATGAGATCAAAATTAATTACTCATGAATTCAGCCACAATTATTGAGCTTTAGTATTTTTGAGGTGTAGGTATCCAACAGTCCCTGTCCTGAAGTCCATTGTAGCCTAATGGACTATACCACTCTTAAAGTCATCACCCAATGAATGTCGTATATGAAATGGGCAATACAATTGCTCTTCTATGTGTAGAAAGTCTGTATAGGAGTAGTTATAAATACTTGATGGTACAGCCCGAACTTGGCATCCTAAATTCTTAACTTTTAATCATATACCATTGTGCTTCTAAAATCTGCTTGTTAAGTTGGGTGTTGAGAATTCAGAGCCGCAAGAACATGTGAAAGTATTTAGGTAGCTGAAATTCTAAGGGAAAATAATGCTGTTACAGTTCTCATAAAAATATAAAACAAAAATATACGAGAAGTTTTTCATTTTAAAAACTGATATTCAAGTAAATTTGGGTTTAACCAAAAGAAGAGTAACCCTGGAAAACCCTTTGCCTTCTAAAATTGTAACAATTTTGTGATTCTCCTTAATTTTATTTAAAAAAATTTAATATAATTTTTAAAGTTTACTTTCCATTTATAGTCACTACAAAATATTGGCTATATTTCCCACATTGTACAATACATCCTTGAGCCTATCTTACACCCAGTAATTTCTGCCTCCCACTCCCCCACCCCTATATTGCTCCTTCATAACGATAGTTTGTTCTATATATCAATGAGTCTGCTTCTTTTTTGTTATATTCACTAGTTTGTTGTTTTTTTAGATTCCACATATAAGTGATATCATACAGTGTTTGTCTTTCTCTGTCTGACTTATTTCACTTAGCATAATGCCCTCCAAATCCATTCATGTTGCTGCAAATGCCAAAAATTTGTTCTTTTTTATGGCTGAGTAGTATTCCAGTGTGTGTGTGTGTGTGTGTGTGTGTGTGTGTGTGTGTGTGTGTGTGTATAAAACATCTTCTTTATCCATTTCTCTGTTGATGGATACTTAGGTTCCTTCCATATCTTGGCAGTAGTAAATAATGCTGCTGCAAACATTGGGGGCCACGTATCTTTTTGAATTCAAGTTGTTTTTATTCCCTTTAATTTTAAAGGGCAGTGTAAATGGAACATCTGAATATCCTCTGAGACTTTAAGAGTATATGATGCTGGCAATTATCATAAAATATATTTTAGAGAAATCTGAAAAATTGCCTCCTTAAAAAATGTTTCCATGCAAAATCTCTAAGGGACTGAAGCAAATTTCTAAGAATCAGGGGATTGCTCCTCAAGCAGTGCTACGAGCCTTCAGTCTGAAACACCTCATACTGCTACCCCATGTGTTCTTTGCAGAAATTAGTGCTCCTTATTACACAAAGTCCTAATGGTGAGAAACATTCCAAAGTGACCTGAGGTTATCGGGCGGGAGACAGATGAGGTAGCATTAGAAGAAATTGACAAATGATTCTAATATTTATATGCAAATGCAAAGGACCAATAGTAGTCAAGGTAATCTTGAAGAAAAAGAAGAAATTTGGAAGATTCAAACTATTGGATATCAAGGCTTATTATAAAGCTACAGCAATTAAGAAAGTGTGGTATTGGTGTAAGGATTGATAAGCATCTGATGGAATATTATAGAGTCCAAAAACAGACCCATGCATATATGGAAACATAATATGGGATAGATGGCACTGCAGAAGAATGGAGATGGACAGTATTTTCAATAAAACATTCTGAACCAACAGGATAACTTTATAGAAGAAAATAAATCACGATCCCTTACCTTACATCATATACAAATATCAATTCTAAGTGCATTATAGATCTAAATGTGAAGCATAAGACAGTAATGTTCTAACAAAAATATGTAAGAATATCTTTATGTCTCTGAGGTAGACAAAGCTTTCTCAAACAGAATTTAAAAACATAGCCGTATAGGAAAAGATTGATAAATTGGTTTATATTATAATTAGGAACTTCTGTTACTGAAAGACACTGTTCAGAAAGGGAAAAGGCAAGTTACAGAACAGAAGATATTTGCAATGCATATAATTTATGATTATATGCATTGACTTGTTTCCAGAATATATGATAGATTCTTACAAGCCAGTGGAAAAAGAAAGAATCTAGTTTCACAAATGCAAAAGACATCATCAGGGACTTCACAAACAGGATATCCAAATGGCTGATAAACATAGAAAAAGATACTAAACCAAAATAGTCACCAGGGAAATGTAACTTAAAACCATAATGAAATACTGATACACCCCCAAGAGAACGACTGAAATTTAAAAACACAAAACCAAGTGTTGATAAAGATGTGGAGCACTAAAACTCATATGGTAGTGGTAAAACCATTTGGAAAACTGTTCAACAGTATCTGCTAAAGCTGAAAATGTATGTCCTGCTACCTGGCAATTTCACTCTTAAGTATAGTAGACGCTACAGAAATGTGTGTAAATGTGCACCAAAAGACATATACAAGAATGTTCACGGTATTATTCATATAGCTAAACACTGGAAAAATGCAAATGCCCATCAACATTAGAATAAATAAATAATTAGAATAAAGAACTTATTCGTAGAATGGAATATGATAAAAGCAAAGAAAATGAATCAGCTACTTTTACACACATCTGGATGATCTCATAAACATAATGTTGAGCAAAAGACACCAACTCAAAATAATACTATAAGATTCCATTTATATAAAGTTTAAAGGATGGCAAAACTATAGTGTTAGAGATCAAGATAATGGTTACATCTGGGGAGGAGAGAAATGGCACCAGGGACGCTTCAAGGGTGCTGGTCATATTCCATTTCCTAAAGTGGGTGTTGGTTAAATGGGTGTGTTCACTTTGAGATAAATGTTTCAGTGATGATTGTATTATTTCTCTGTTTTTCTGTTATGTAGGTTGTACTTCAACAAACAAGTGTAAAAAAAAAAAAAGAGAGAGAGAAAGAGAGAGGTGACAGGAGTTTTTTTTCAAGCTTTTCAAATAGAGAGCAGGGGGAAAACTGGCCAGAAAGTGGATAAGGACCTCTGGATGCTCTTTTTCTGATTTGGGGGAGGTAGTCTACAGAGGAGATCAATCAATATTGTTCACTCAGCCAGAAACTCATAACTTGTACTGATGTTGTTCATAGAATGTCATAGTGCTGCAAGGTTCTGTGGGCTGTGGTTCTTTACCTTCATGGGATAGTGTTTATAGACCTGAGTGTTGTCACGGCCAGGAGCTTTAGTCATAGAACTTATAGCCACTGAGCTTTGAGCACATGTTGCTCAGCACAGATACCACTTCCCCTGAAAGGCTTTCCTGACCTATGAGTTTGGGCCAGGTGTTCTTCTGTGCTCCCACAGTACGAATCCTTGGTATAGGTACTCCCACCCACTCCAGACCCTGTAAGCTTCTTGAGGGAGTAACTCAATTGTCTTGTTTACAGTTCAAATCCCAGTGCTAGCCTAGCATGGTGCCTGGTACTCAATAAAACAATTACATGAATGTATGTAAGTCAGATGTTCATAACATGAGAAGTGCCTGTGTTTAACCATTTTATAGATAGATTTGATCATTTTGAAATATATAATTCTTGATGGCACTTAAAATTAGGATGAAGAATTTAGGACCCTTTTTTAGGCACTTGCCTTTTGTTGTTGTTGTAGTTAAGTTTTACAGTAAATTAGAAACTGGAAAGGCCTGGTTCTCCTGATTCTAGAACATAGCACTACTACTTTTTCTCAAAGTAGTAGTGTCCTCTTCTTGAAAGTCTCTGGTTACTCTATAATATGTGAAATAATTTCTTTTTCCTGATAACATAGAGTTTAGTTTTATTTTCAGATTGCTCTTGAATCATTTAAAACCAGAAAAGAACTTTATAACAAAGTTATTATAGATAATAGTGTCTCAAAGGTTTTGAATTTTTGGTATTTCCTTTATTATACAAAGTTGAAATATGAACTGTAGTCATAATTAAAATCAAATAAAGAAGCCAGGCTTGAATTTCATATTTTTACCTTTGGTATGCTTTCTGTCAAATTAACTTTCTTTTTAAAAAGTGAGATTTTGACATTGGAGTCCTAAGAACAGAGGTCTGTGTCATACCACAAATATAAACTGTTTAATTTAAAGATAATGCCAAAACCAGATAACTAGAGTGAAGACAAATGAAATCTTTCCTTTTGTATTGGTTGTTGTGTGAAGGCAATCAAGAGATATGTGAAATGGATGTAGGTCCTCAAATTTCATCATTTTATGCATTCACATAGATAAATAGAAGACCATGAGGCCCTTTAATTTAGAAATTCCCACAGTTCTCAATATGGTGGCTCTCCAGTGGATTCAGCTGTCACCTGTTCTAGAGGCTTTGCCATCACCTCTTCCTCAATGAAGTAATTCTGCGTTAGCAGATAGATTTTCATATTCATGGCCTACGGGCCAGATTCCAAATGCTCTTCGGTATTTTCTTTATATCATGGAACACTTAGGTTTTAGGTAGTTTCTGCCTCATATTCACAGTAGCTTTGTAAAGCTTTCTGTAATATGTAAGAAAGTCTAAAATTGAGGGTTTTCTTATATAATTACATGAAAAATATTTTAGATGTATGGAAGAATGGCATGGAATATATGTCTCCTACCAGCATTAATAGCATTAGATCTCCAAAAAACACTCTTTTTTTTCATATGTATCAGTTGCCTATCTTTAAGGGTATGGAATGTGTAAATTTTCCAGTAGCATGTAACTCAGTGATATTTGTATTATTTTAATAACTGATTGGTAAAGTGATGTTCAGTTGTGTTACTATGAAACACAGAATCCTCTCCAGGACATTTTTTAAGTCCAAGTATATGTATTACAAACTAGAAAAGCCTTAGTTTTATGAGGTCCATTTAAAATACTTATTATATCTCTATTGTTAATTTTTCTAAATTTGAGCTGATTTCACTAGGCAATGTTTTTTTTTCTGTTGTGCTGTTTAATTTTGGAACTTTTTATTCTTCCTGTAGTCTAGAGGTTTCCAGATCTATTCGTCTATGGAATACTTTTTATATTATGATGTCATGACAGAACTCCAAAATGGATTCATGAGATATATAGTGAATTGTAAGACTTGGATTAACATTGACAGAAAAATAAACAAAAACTTTACAAAAGAATTGCTGTGAGAAGTACCAGTTGTGATTCTTATGCTTTGAAAACAGAATGGAAGAAATGTTGGTAACATATTAGAAAAGTTGGATTATTGTATAGAGAACAAGAAAAATTCAATTTAAAATGAAGTTTAAAAGGGGTTTCAATGAGAAGGATTTTTTAATGTCTTACCATATATCCACTTAGTATAAGGACAGTGTATCATAATTAGACCTGCATACCAGGTGTGACATCCAGTTTATGTTATTATATTTTATTTTTAATGCAGAGAAATTAAGAATCCTTTTTCACACATGTGTTGTATAGAAAGGAAAAACATACAGATTATTTTGCAGTTTCCAACAGTTCACTTCTCATTTTTCTAGCAACTAAAAGCTCTATTTTCATTTTGAAGTGTTTTGGATTTTGAGTACATGAGTATTATAACTCATGTTCTGAAAGCAGTATTTTACTAAATGAGCAGTATTTTAGTTTTATTTCTCCTCATTCCAGCCTAATAATTCAATAAAATCTAAATTCAGCTTTACTATCTCCTTTGTAAAATGCTTAAAAGTAAACAAACAGGAGGAATGGAAGGAAGAGAAGAAAATAGTACGAGGTCACTTAAGAATGATAAGTAAATGCAGAGTATGCAAGGGATTGTGACAAGATCTTAGCTACTTCCACTTTTTGAGGTTTCCAGCAAGGCATGCCAAGGACTGGAGTGGCTGGCAGGGGAAGTCCAGTCTCGGGCTATAACAGGTATTAGAGAACTTTAAAAAATAATAAAACTGAAAGTTGATCTGCTTTTTTTTGTGGCGAGCGGGGGCTACTCTTCGTTGCGGTGCACGGGCTTCTCCTTGTGGCTTCTCTTGTTGTGGAGCACAGGCTCTAGGCGCGCGGGCTTCAGTAGTTGTGGCTCATGGTCTCTAGAGCACAGGCTCAGTAGTTGTGGCACACGGGCTTAGTTGCTCTGCAGCATGTGGGATCTTCCCAGACCAGGGCTCAAACCCGTGTCCCCTGCATTGGCTGGTGGATTCTTAACCGCTGCACCACCAGGGAAGTCCTGAGCTGCTTTTAATTATCACTTTGTGGCAGCATTTTTTTTTTAATGGCAGGGTTAAAAATATTTCTCCCTACTGGGGTAGAACACGCCTACCGTGCCCTACTCCTTAGTACACCATTGGTTTCCATTGTATTTGAAAAGTGAAGAAAATGCCAAAACAAAGTTTCAAAAACTGTGGAATATTTTAAATATCTTAATTTAATAAACTAATTCTTATAGTACAAAAATTAATTTAATTGAGCTATTCATGGGGTGATTACATAATTTATAAAAATATTAATTCTCAGTGCACTGTAATGAATGGCTTGTCTTTCAACCTGGTCAGTGTATCTCTTGTGACTATACACATGACCTCTTTTTGATGTTCTTTGTGACTGTGAAGCCTGGACCATACGCTTTTCTTGCTGCTGTTCTTTACTTATTGTACCCATCTGGTAACTAATTGCCTTAAAAGTACCTTGAGAAGGACTTCCCTGGGGGGTGCAGCGGTTAAGAATCAGCCTGCCAGGCAGGGGACATTATGTTCAAGCCCTGGTCCGGGAAGACCCCACATGCCATGGAGCAACTAAGCCCGTGTACCACACCTACTGAGCCTGCGCTCTAGAGCCCGCAAGTCACAACTACTGAGTCCATGTGCCACAACTACTGAAGCCCGCGCACCTAGAGCCCGTGCTCCACAACAATGAGAAGCCTCCCACCGCAATGAAGAGTAGCCCCTGCTGGCTGCAACTAGAGAAAGCCCACACACAGCAACAAAGAGCCAACGCACCCAAGAATAAATAAATAAATTAATTAATTTAAAAAAAAAAGTACCATGAGAATAAACATTATTTGAAACTATCAACAAATTTATATAAAATCTTGGAGAGCATGAAATTCAGAAAATGTTTTCCTTCTTTCTTTTTGAAATAAACTAAATAGCCAGATTTAGTTCTACTAACATTATTGATTCATCTTCTCCCCCCAGCTTTATTTAGATATAATTGACATATAATTGGTTCACCTTAAATCTAGATTCCAGCTGACCAACTTTTTGAAATATGAGACACTAGCTAGTAGATTGAATACTACAGATGTGAGCCTGTTATCATCTAGATCTTAATTATGATTTTATTGCCCATTGGACTTTGAAGGACAGAGGAAAAAAGGCAGGTATTAAACATAAACCTTAGAGAGACTATGTGAAGATTAATGAAATTATGTCTCTTATAAAGCATTCAAGTTCTCATTTGTCTACAGAATGCTGACATGTGAGAATAAAGAAGAATATTCACTAATGTTTTCTAACATTTATTTGAAATGTTAACAGAAGCAGGTCATATTTGCAATTGAAGCTTTAGTCAATGGTTAAGAGTTTATTCCCTCTTAAATTTGTTATCACCTTCCATTAACTTATTTTTTATGTCAGTGCTTCTATCCAACAGGGACAATATTAAATTGTAAAGTTTCTAAAGTGTTCTAAGTTTCTCAATTCTTCTTATTTCTAGACAAGAATAAAAATGTAAAAAATATTTCAGAAGTTAAAAAAAAACACAACTGATCATGGTAAGCGATGTAATTAAGGTGTTTTGCACCTGGTAGTATATTTGGCCAACATAAATGAGGGCAAAAACAGAGATGGACTATTGTGATGACATCTCTTGACACATCTTCTTTGGACCCAACACCATTGATGGTGTTTGTTTGTAGGTTGGCTCTTCTTTACCACTTGGTCTGTCTTTGGTGCTGATCAGTGATGATAATGCAATTCATGACAAAATACTTTTTATTTAATATTTTCCCAGGGCCCCAAATGGGATACAATTCTTTAAAGAATATATAAAATAAAGGCTTTTCCTTAAGGCATTTGTACCTACTTTAAGGATTTGTAACAGAACATGCTTCTTTGATTGTATTTATTAGGGCTAAGTAATCTGATCTTTGGGGGACATACTGTATCTTATTTTTTGCTATATTGAACAATGGTCAACAGGAGAAAATTACTTTGGATCCTAAATAAGTTATAGAAAAGGACTTTAGAAGAAAGTCATCTATGCCAGGAATCTTAGGCTTAAGAAACATACCCTTGGATATACTGTGTATTTAAAAACCAAGTAACAAAACTTCTTTTTGCTTTTAAGTTTTAGTTCTGAACATCTTCTGCTCTTCCAATCCTGTTTGAAAACTTGTTCCTTCTCTGTCTTTTTCATCTAAACAACTCAAGAGTATGTTCTCTTATTTTTTATTTATTTTGCAAAGCATTAATCAAACTGTTGATGGTAAAAATAATTTCTTTGATAATAATGATTTTTGCTTTTTGTTGTTCTTCTTGATGAAATTTTTCCCGGGGCAAGTTGATGAGGACGTTTTGACCACCTGATTTTTACCTGCTGCCATTGACTTTTCCTTTTTGAAGTGAGACTAAGCATTTGACAGCTCTTTCTTTGGTAATTCACAGAAGAAAAAGCCTTCAGGAAAAAATATTTGTACTTGATTTATAAGGGGTAACTAAATTTCTTTGTTGTTTATTTTTTGGAATTGTGTTAAAGAAAATTGTGAAATTGTAATGACTAAGTGCATATGTTTGGAGGTTTTTACTTTATTTCCTTCATCAAAAAAACAAAACAAAACAAAAAACCCCCAAGCAAACCAGTAACTGTTAACCCTAATTTATTTTTACTCTTCAAGTGACATTACTTTTAACTGGCTACATTTGGATAATAAAAGCCATGGATTTCAAATCACTTAGTAATTTGGTTTCATTTTTAACACAAATAACACCTTTTCATCCATTTTTATATAAACTTCAAACAACATATGTTTTAACTTACTGCCAAATAAGAAGAAATGTGTTACATTAAAGTGCATGTTGTTTGCTTGTGCATTTGGAAATACCATTCATTTTATAGCAATTTTCAGTTATTTTTCTGTCACTTTGTATTCCTATTCAAAGAGACATACAGAAACCCTCACTCAAAACAACTCCCTTAGGGTTTACTCCTGGATGTCAGTAGACATGAGCGGGAGGTACAGTATGCAACAAGCTTAGGTCATGGAAATGTCAACTCTTGGTGACTTGCATTTATTATTCTTTGAATTGTGTCCTCTTGAAATTCTCTGAGGGGTATTTAAATTTTTTTTTTATGTTTAGGTGGGTAAGACAGAGATACACCTCACTTTTTTCCCCCCTCCCTCTGTTGATATAAAAATTGAGACACTCTCATTTTCTATGACTTGGTCCAAATTTTAAAAATGTGTGTGGCCAAGGGATAACACATACAGAACGTGAAATGTTAATAACGTAAAAAACTAGGACATAAAACTGGAAACTTTTTCAATGTTAAGATGCCATTTAAAGTGTTAGATTGTTTTTAATCTAATGAAGTGAATCAGATATTAGAGAAAGTCAGAGCAAAATAGATTTTAGTACGTTCTTTCTGTTACTTTTGGGGACTAGAGACAGTTCTTTTGGTGGAGAATTCAGAGGAGTCAAGGGATTAGCAGACATAGGTACTAATACCTGTGTTGCCTCTAATGAGCTTTGTGACCTTGGGCAAGCCATTTCATTTTCTGAGCCACAGGGACTCAGATCCTCTCTAACTGTAAAAGTCTTAAGTTCTAATATGACAGCCAAGGCAGTGCAGGATCACTGCAGGATGGTGTGATGATCTCTGGGTGCTGGGAGGGATGAGGTGCATAAGTACTGACTCAGATTTAGTCTCTTTGGGTAGCATAAAATTATCTGGGGAAAGGGAGTTATTAAAAACAGTTAATATGTATGTTCCGTCTTTTTTCTTTTACATCCCTTAAAAATGGCAACAAATTCAATTTAGTAGCCATCAACAAAAGGTGGGTTAATATTTTTCTCAGACAAAGGAAAACCAGCACAGCTGTTAATATTGGTAGGTCTACACACACACATATATATACACAGAGAGAAAGAGAGCAGTTTCTGTATTTTCCTACAATTTGAAAAGTTTGTTAGGGTGACCGGAATTTTTTCTAGGGTTCTGCAGCAGATTCTGTGGGAAGCTGTCTGGAAAGGGTGTGAGGTGTTTTGTTACCTGAGTGGGCAGTTTGCCAGTTTACTCTTCATACTGTGTACTTGTCTGTCTGCTATATTTAACATGATTAAGGAGCATCACAGGATAAGATGTGGAGGAATAATAGAAAACGGCTCTTCTGGAGCTTCACTGTGGTTCTAAGACAATAGTGCACTGGGAGGTTAGAAAGGATCACTTCTTGCAAAAAAAATAGAGATATCTTTAAAGTCCTTTTTCTTTAGCACTTTAAATTGTATCAAGAGAATTTTTTTTAACAGAATATGAATTAGAATTACCTAAAACATATTAATTAGGATAGGGGAGAGAGGCTCCTTTATGGCAAATAAGGATTAGATAAAATTTATAATTAGTAAATTAGAAAAATTGAAAACATCCTCAGGAAACTTGCTCTGACCTGTCTCACCTCCTGCCCCTGCTAGGTTAGGTGCCCCTCTGTGAAGCACTTGTGAGCAATACTCCGTGTCTCCCTCTCACTGTGTGAAACACACACTCACCATCACTAGTTGGAGAGCTCCTTGAAGGCAGAGACTACGCCCTGTTTGGCTTAGTGTTTTCACCTATGTCACACAGTGGTTGCTCAGGAAATATCTCTTGAATGATGTCGGGTGTAGTGAGATGATAGACGCTAATTATGTCCACATGCATGTAAAATCAAAGTGAGCAATATGATTAGGTTTGAAATCCTCTCACAACCCTTCATTAAGAAACAAATGTTTCTGGAGCCTTCCATAAGAGTTGATATTTATTATTACTGAGGGCTGAGTCTGAAGAGTACATATTTGTAAAATATTTAAATGAAAAATTTTCATTACAGTTTGATAATATGTAAAAAAGTTGGTCAAAATATATTGTCAAAAAAGTTGTCACTGGGGCTTCCCTGGTGGTGCAATGGTTGAGAGTCCGCCTGCCGATGCAGGGGACGCGGGTTCGTGCCCCGGTCCGGGAAGATCCCACATGCCGCGGAGCGGCTGGGCCCGTGAGCCATGGCCACTGAGCCTGCGCGTCCGGAGGCTGTGCTCCGCGACGGGAGAGGCCACAACAGTGAAAGGCCCACGTACCGCAGGAAAAAAAAAAAGTTGTCACTGGATTCTGGTAACTTGACTGTTTTGGGGTTTTTATAAACCTTTATGGTGTTCATTTTGACGCTTTCTTTTTTCATGGCCAAGGATACGAGTCTTAAGCAATTCTTACTCACTACGAGTTGTTGGCCGGCAAATGTGAGCAAGACAGATTTGGACCCAGGCTGAAGTATCTGGTCAGGCCCCACTCTTTAGCTGCTGTCACAGTGTAGTTCAAGCAGTGATGTGTTCATTTCTTACTCCTCATTAGTGTGAGGTCACAGGGAAAGCCACCAGTAAACAGCACCAGCCAAAATTTGACTCTCATTCTATTGGGCTGCTGTTGAGTAGATCCAATTTTATTTGTATTAATGATTAAAGTAGATTTCGTCCATGTACAGCTGCATGTTTTTGGCAGTATCTCATATTTTCTTATGAAATCGAATATCTAGTAGCTCAAAGTAAAGAGTAATAAATATTCCTACACCTTAAATTCAGCAAAGTTTTTCTTTCCCTCTCGTATTCATAATAAGGCCGTGGCTGCAGTGCACCATAACCAAGTGTATAATTTTTAAAATATCAAAGCATTTGCAGTTTTTCAGATTTCTGTTGTAAAAGTCGTCAGTACAATTTTACATTATTCTTTATATTGACTGATCTAAAGATTTGACTGTTAATTTAACCAGCATTATGATACTTTTCCTCTAGAATAAATCAAAGCTCTTTAAATGAATTGATTCCTTACTATAACAGTAAAGAGTATACAACAATCATGTTTTTCAGACAACATTGCACAGTATTGTCAATACATGAAGAAGAGAAGAACAGCTGTTGTCTAGTGAGTGGTTAAAGGTAAACACCCCCTGCTGATTCAAAGAAACATAGGCACCCTACTTTATTATGTATGTGTAAGTAGAGCTCAGTAGAAAATATGGTCAGATTTCATGTATATTTCATAGAGCAACAACAGTATTTTCCACTTTTGACTAATACAGCCCTAAGAGCCCACCCTAATAAGTAACTTATATGATGCCATATGCCCTGAAGGCATGCAATAAATATTAGCTGATGATGAGAGATGAATATCCTTGCTTTTCAGTGCTGCACTTGAGATTACCAAACCTTTTAGGTAGAGTTAATTAATATCTGGTGGTCTTCTACATTCCTAAGGGAATACGACTTTGAATTATCTCGTCATAGATAAATTTGTAAAGTCACAAAAGTAGTAGTCCCAGTTTTGGACTTGGGAAATGACATTTCACTGAGTAATGTAAATTACATGGTAATGTAAATGCTCAATTCTACTGGCCATTTAAGTCTAATGTGTAGGCATCTGGGGACTCTGATATATTCATTTACTTGTAAGTGAGAACCTTCGGCGCTCCTGGCAGTGCTGTTTGTTGGCATCATTTGTTGCATAATTAGTGCAATAGTGGATTTAGAAGTTAAGTGTCAGCCTTTGGCTGGAATTATCTGCTGGCCAAAAATCCTTAGCCATTTTCTTGTTTGGGATTTTTTAATTGGAAAAATTAATTTAATTTATTATTCATATATACAGTACATTTGTTATGATTCCTTTGTTTAAAATGAGACAGAGTATGAATTAAAACCAAATACAGTCTTAAAGGCTCCAGAGTAAATTAGAAAGCTGGTTTCATACATCTTCAAAAATTATGGTTTTAAATTTTATTATCTGATTGAGTATTTCACCTCAGTTAATACTGGGGATGTTGACAGATATTTAGACATTTATAATTAGTCTGTTTATTTTTCATAGTCATAAAAATAAATGACACTGTTCATTTGGACACTGTTCATTTTTCATAAATGGAAAAGGAAATAGTATAGTATCGGGAACAAAATACTTGTGAAAAGAAATAAAAAGTGGACGTGTACAGCTCATTGTGTGATAAGGGATGGATTTGAGGAATTCATTCTTTAGTGTTTAACTTTTTAACTCAGTTTTCTCCATGTAGGCATGACAAAAGCTAAGAGAAAGAGTAACGAAGACCTATTTTTGTGAAAAAGACAAAAAACAAACAAAAAGAAAACACGAACATATTTATATAGATTTACAAAAAATATACTTGAAAGCTGCATACCAAAATTATTAACAAGATTACCTTTGGGGATCAAGCCTCTAACCAGAGGGTCTTTTCTTTTTTTATGTTACATACCTCCATATTATTTGAATTTATTTTGACGAGCATGTATTAAACTTATAATTAAAAAATATTAATGAAACAAGCAAAAAGAGAGGAGGGGAACAGAGACAGAGACAGAGAGAGAATATGAAGGGCTATAGGAAGTCAGAGAAGGGCTGGAGAGGTAAGTACTAGGGCTCAGAACTGGATTCTAACACATCGTTCAGACCTTGCTGGCTGTGGGGAGAGGGTGGAGTCTTCTTGCCAGAAGAGAAATCAAGAGCCCAGGCCAGTGGGGAAGAAGTGGGGGCCTGTGTGAGGAAGAGTAGGACTGTAGAGTGGTATGTTGTGCAGTGAGATTGGAAAGGTAAGGTGATTCATTATGGAGAAAGCTTGAAATAAGGCATCAGTGATCATGGAGTATAGTTAGGATATAAGCATTTTGTGGCAAGAGTTTTAACCTGGAAGCCCTTGGGAGTTTAAGTATGTGTTTCTATTAAGAGAGATCAGTCATAGTGAGCCTTTATTATTATCATTAATAATAATAAATAGTATTATATAAAAATAATTTAATAATAATTATTACATTTATCAGAAAATAAGCAATGCTTACCCTCTCTAGACAGCTTCACAGCTTCAGTACGGTGATGCAACTTCAGGTTGCGGAGTTGGCTGGGTTATATCAACATTTAGAAATGTAGCAATTCGTTTTCTTAGTTTTGTTGATGATCCATGTAAAATATTTTATAAGTTGTCTTATACGAGATTATGCTTTTACATGTAGAAATTGAAGTATAAGAAGCTATTTATTAGCTAATGGAATGGGTTGATTAATCTTTTACTGAACTGCATCAATAATATATATAGACAGAAACTCACATATACATTCTCTATGTAAGGTTAAGATCTATAAAGCTAAATATATTCATTAGTATCACTTAGGAGATGGTCTCTCTTTCTTCATGTTTCTTTGGCAAAAGCTAGCAGTTCTGTTAGCAGTGGTTTTGATGATAAAATCCTGTAATTCAAGAGGTTGGCTTATTCAACTAAACAACTACAACCTTGGGCAATGCTGGACCAACTGTGAGGGGTCTGTTTTCTTGAGACCTGGAAAGCTGTTCCTTTGCTAAACAATAGAATTGTTGATTTCAATGATTAATTTCTCTTTTGGCTAAAGGCTGCTGAATGAAAACAGTGCTTATTTGGGAATGAATCTGTTGCTAAGGCAACTGATATCTGCTTAATTATTGGCCAGTATTCCCATATGAGATTGTTGGAAATCACCAGATTATCCTGAGCACTTTCAGGTCTTGAATTTGGTGGGGATGATGGGGCATGGGGAAAGAATTTCTCTCCAGTGTATAATCAGAAATCTCCCATTTGGGTTGGCATAGTGAAGGTACTAGGTTTGCGGTGGAGGTAAAAATATAGGTAACCACATCATAATTGCAAAATATCTTGCATTGTAAGAGATCTTGTTACTTAAGACTAGTTGTAGTTATGTGATTAATGACCTATGTTCAGTCTTTTTTTTTAATTGAATTCTTTGACATCTGTAAGAAAACATAGTGTGTATAATCAGTCATTTATCCTCAAGAATGGGCAAATATAAGGAGAAACCTGCAAATTCTACTTAAGTAATTATGCTGACAAGGACTGTCTTCAGCACTGTCTGCAGCCATTCATGTGAATGTATCTAGTGGTACATTGCTGACCTTGGTGAGTGACCTCTTTCTGCCTATTAAAAACCTATGGTTTCTTGTCTCTCAGCAGTGAAGTTGTTTGATCATTTAAAATTAATTGAAGCTTTGAGATAGTCAGTCTCAAGTTCTAGTGTATTCATATCATGCTTACTTCATAATTGTTCTCTGGTGTGAAGGACATAGTAAGAAATCAGTAAATTTCTTACAAAATGGGATTTGTCGTTATAATCTTATTGTATGTCTTATAAATACTTATTGTGAATCACAGAGCTCATACATTATCTCATGTCCTTACAACAAAATGGGAATTTACTGTACTTGTCCTCTGACAAACCTGGTGAACATTGATGAAATTCTTCTAATATTACTCAGGTTGTCCCAGATCTTCTAGTTGAGTGAATGTGAGGTTCTGACATGTGACTGTGATTTTTGTCCTGTGGAACCATGTGGATTTTGCAGGAGTCTCACGTGAAAGGCTTTTGGCACTATAGTACTGGGTAAAATCTGCTTTGTGATACTTTTGGATGGCTATGGTCCTTACTCAGGATTAGCCTTTCCATGTTTCATTCATAGAGATGACACATTGGTTTTACGCTTAGGGTAGAATTGAATATGAAGATGTGTCCTACATATTGGAACAATACTTGAGTTGGATTTCATGTACATATTTATTATCTATTCTAGACTTTCAGAATTTCACTCTTCATTTTAGCCTTCATAGCTTCAGGAAGTAAATACAAATAAGATTTACTTGATGAAAATATTAAAATACATGAACAGGGACAATAGCCTACAACACTATTGCTAAAACATAAGCTCAAAGCCACAGAATATAGGCTCAAATTTGCTGCTGTCTCTACATGTGTCTTTAACATCATTAATCTAGTTCTCATGCCTGGGTTTTCCAATATCTACCAAAGTTCTTCCATCTAAGGCTGATAATATAAACATACAATTAACTTCATGATACATTTTTCATTATCCTCCTTTAAGAAAACTCTTTTGGGGCTTCCCTGGTGGAGCAGTGGTTGGGAGTCCGCCTGCCAATGCAGGGGACACGGGTTCGGGCCTTGGTCCGGGAGGATCCCACATGCCATGGAGGAGCTAGGCCCATGTGCCACAGCTGCTGGGCCTGAGCTCTGGAGGCCGCGAGCCACAGCTACTGAGCCTGCGTGCTACAACTGCTGAGGCCTGCGTGCCTGGAGCCTGTGCTCCGCAACAAGAGAAGCCACTGCAATGAGAAGCCCGTGCACCGCAGTGAAGAGTGGCCCGTGCTCGCCGCAGCTGGAGAGAGCCCGTGCAGCAACGAAGACTCAACGCAGCCAAAAATAAATAAATAAAATAAATTAAAAAAAAAAAGAAATCTCTTTTGAGCTTATGTCTTATTTGAGCTATGAGATGTTGTTCTTTGAAAAGCATTTCTGTGCTTTATCTTTCAATTCCATAATATTTATAAAATTTTCCAAGATATTTGTTATAGTCATCTATCTTATGAGATTACTTTTCTGGATTATTGTAAGAAAAAATATATTTTTCTAAGATTATACAAAAAGAATTCTCTTTGATTCGATCATAAAAGCTTGATCCAGATTATTGCATATATTAAAGTCTATGCATATCAATCCATTAATTTGTTTTGTCATATAATAGTTGATTTCATTTTCCAACAAAAATATGGCATGTCACCATTTTCTCAAATTCACTGAAGATTAAAGATGTAGAGTATATTTTGTTAGCATCTCCTTAGCTCTTATTTTTGAAACGTATATTTGTTTTGTTTTCTGGGACCTTGTAGTTAGTACTAACTTTCAATTTGCTTAATATATATGAATGTATTTGATGTGAATATTATATACATATTTATGAGAAATCTTAATCTTTATATACATATATATAACAATGTTCTTTTTCTTTCTGCAAGGGTAGTTTTTTTTTTTCCCAAACTAAGCCTAGTTAATTGTTTAGTCAGTGGTTTATTTCTCTTTGTTTATAACCATGTGTAGTATCTTTCGAGAAAGCATTGACATGCTATTTCTACTAGATACTTTCATTGGGTGAGATAGAACTGTTGACTGTATGTTATGTGTGTGTGTACCAGAGAATGTAAAGGAAGAAAAGAGAAATGTTCCATCACAATTTTGAAAGGTACAACTGAAAGTGCTACATATTTCTTTTGAACCTAGAAATGTAATTTGGAGCAGGAGTAAAGAAATAGACTTGTAAAGTATAACTTTTCTATACCATGGTGCATGTAACACATCTTATTCCATCTTTTCTTGATACTTTCTTCAACTGGTAAAATAACTTATGTGTAAGCTTTAGCTCAGCCATGACTGAAACAAATTCAAACACTGGTTCTACTTGAGAATTTTTTTTTTTATTTTTGGCTGCATTGGGTCTTCGTTGCTGTGCGCGGGAGCTACTCTTCGTTGCGGTGCGCGGCCTTCTCATTGCAGTGGCTTCTCTTGTTGCAGAGCATGGGCTCTAGGCGCCTGGGCTTTAGTAGTTGTGGCACGTGGGCTCAGTAGCTGTGGCTCACGGACTCTAGAGCGCAGGCTCAGTAGTTCATGGCTCAGTAGCCCATGTGGCGCAGGGGCTTAGTTGCTCCGCGGCATGTGGGATCTTCCCAGTCCAGGGCTTGAACCTGTGTCCACTGCATTGGCAGGTGGATTCTTAACCACTGCGCCACCAGGGAATTCTCACCCTTGAGAATATTTTTAAGGCCCCTTCGAATGTTTGAATTAGATCATACATTAGAAAATGTAAAGGTCATATAAGGCTTGCCTCTGGCAAAAATCATCAAATGGATACACATTTACCATTGATGTTTCCCAACTTACCAGCCATATCTCATCAACTGAATTATCTTTTCCTCCCATAAACCCTGCCCAGTGATCTTGTGCATCCTCTGCCCAATTAGGATCCTTTTCTCCGTGACTCTCCAGCCTGCTCTCTTTCTCCTATTCCCTTTCTACACTCCAAGCCTTTCCCATCTTCCATGCCCTTGCACCCTTTCCACTTCTTTTAAAAATTGCCAGTCCTTCACTTCAGTCCTTCTGTGTCCCATTCTCCTAGAAATTAGTCCAATGTACTAATCACCGTTAATGGTTGATAATGTATTCTCCTTTTCTGGTTTTCCATGTTAATAAGAATTGTGACTTACTCAGTTTTTTAGTGAAGAACCCTTAAACGTAAACCCACTTGATGGCTCTATTTGACAGTACAGATACTATTTCAAGCTAGTTCATTAGGTATTTATTTCAAAGGAAAAAGAACACTTATAGCTTATCATGCATATTCACTTTCAAGACAATAATTTAAGTATGAGATTTTGACTGTCCCTTAAGGAAAACTGATTTTAAAAGAGAGAAGGCAAAACTTTATTCAATAATTATGATCTATGATACAGTACACTCTAGTTGCATATTCTTAACCAATTAAATGCAAATATTTAAATGAAAATATTGTGAATTAATAGCATATACAATTTTGGGAGATAGAAAACATTTCTTTTTTCACTCATTTAATTATTTTTAGTCTTTGTGGTGATGACTGCTGGTTTTCCCTCTGCTATAATTCTGTCAGAGTTGTTTAGCATATATTATATGTAAACTCTCATTTGTCAAATTCTGAAGGGCGCATTTTTATTCTGTTCATGTTATTTTTCTTACCCCCCAAAAAAATGCAACAAAGAAAGGACTAAAGTCTATTCATAAAAAGATTATTTCATCCTTAAAAAAAATTCCTTTCCCATATTCTATACTTCTGTTTGTTAGTATAATGATCAAAATTTTTTTCCTGATATTTATTTAACTCCTCCCTTGCTTGTGTCATTCAGGTTTGATCCAAGAGGAAGCAATTGAAGTACTTCTGATCTACCCTTTTTAGAAACTCTGCATTTCAAGATTAATAGTTGTAGGAGTGTGAGGGAAAGCAAGAGTAAAGAGGATATAATGCATAAGATAGAGTACTCTTTCCTAAGACATTTATGGTCTATTGGGAAACCAGATTACTACATCTAAAGCAAGCTATTAGCAAGCCAGGGTAATTTTAAGTTCTAAGATATGTGGAAAGGTTAACAGTATCAGGCTTCAATGAGAAAAGAGAAATTGCAACAGGCTTGAGATGTCAGAGAAGTTTAGGTTGAAATTTGATGGACAAATGAAAGGGAAGAGGACATTTGAGAGGGAAATGTTGGAATACCCCTATCACCTTTCTCATCCCAAAGGTGATATATGCAACAAACTGAAAAAAAGAGAAAAAAAAATTCTTAGCTTCTAGGTTTGCTCACTGGTCCCCAGGAAGCCTGTCTAAAACCAGTGGACTGGTGCCTTGTATTTGTAAGCACTCTGTTCTAGTAAGCTCGGACAGCTATTACAAAATACCATAGATTGGGTGGCTTAAACAACAGAAATGTATTTCTCACAGTTCTTGAGGCTGGGGAAGTCTAAAATCAAGGTGCTGGCCTATTCAGTTCCTGGTGAGAGCCCACTTCCTGGTACATAGACGTCCGTCTTCTTGTTATGTCCTCACATGGCCTTCTTTTGGTGCCTGCACATGAAGAAGAGAGATCTTGTGTTTGTCTCTCTCTTTCTCTCCTAAGCTTTTTTGGGGTATAATTGACAAATAAAATTGTAATGTATTTAAAGTGTACAATATGGTGATTTGATATACCTTGTGAAAGGATTCCCACAGTTGAATTAATTAACACATCCATCACCTCACATATTTACCTTTTTAAAAAATTTTTATTTATTTTATTTATTTTTGGCTGTGTCGGGTTTTAGTTGCGGCACATGGGAACTTCATTGAGGCATGCGGGATCTTTCGTTGCGGTGCACGGGCTTCTCTCTAGTTGCGGCATGCGGGTTCCAGAGCACGTGGGCTCTGTAGTTTGCGGCACATGGACTCTCTAGTTGAGGCGTGCAAGCTCGGTAGTTGTGGCATGCTGACCTAGTTGCCCTGTGGCATGTGGAATCCCAGTTCCCTGACCAGGGATTGAACCTGCGTTCCCTGCATTGTAAAGCGGATTCTTTACTACTGGACCACCAGGGAAGTCCCTCACATATTTACCTTTTTTGTGTGTGTGTGAAAACACTTGAGTTCTACTCTCTTAGTAAATGTCCATCATACAATGCAGTATTATCAACTATAATCACCATATTATACATTAGCTCCTCAGACCTTTTTTATCTTACAACTGAAAGTTTTCCTCTTTTTATAATGACACTAATCCTGTCATGAGGGCACCACCCTCATGACCTCATCTAAACCTAATTACCTCCCAAAGGTCCCACTTCTAAATACCATCACATTAGGGTTTAGTGTTTCAGCATCGATTCTGGGGGGACACAATATTCAGTCTATAACACTCCCAGAGCTCATGTTTGCTATGCTCAGTCCTGCCTTTCCTTTGCCTCTTTGTCTTCCCTCAACACCCTGGGAGATAAGATACACTGCAAAGATGACTGTAGGACTTATTCCAGACTTAGTTTAGGGCCCTTCCTTTAGCTTTACATAGTTGTATTAGTTCAGAGTTTAGATATTTGTAAATGTTTTTGGATTTATGTTTAACTATTTTCTCAAAATTAACTTTTTGAAGAAATTGGCTCACCTTATACTCCATAGAAGTAAATATTTGGCTTTAGATAAATGCAGTTTATTTATTTAAGGACTACTTAATAGATGCCTATTATATGCTCTTTTCTGAATTTTGGCCTAGGAGTTTGTTCAATTTTCCTGTCCCTATACTTACAAGAGCAGATTTTGGTGGGGCATAAAAGCAGTTGCTGTGAAATAGTTATAATTATTACTGAATACATGTTTTTAAAGAACTTTTATATACCTTTTATCCCCCTCAAACTCTTATTGTGCATATAATTATGTGCAAAGTATTGTGCTAGGTCAGGGGTTTATAAACTTTTCCTTAAAGGTGCAGATAGTAAATAGTTGAGGCTTTGTGGGCCATTTGGTCTCCATTACAACTACTTGACTCTGCCGCTGTAGCATGAAAGTAGTCATGGACACTACATAAACAAATGAACGTAGCAGTGTTCTAGTAAATTTTTATTTACAAAAATAAGAAGCCAACCTACAGACCTTACTTTGCTGGGTGTGCTAGGTGATGGGGCTACAAAGATGGATATGACATGATCTCTGTCTTTGAGGCATTTGTAGTGTAGCTAAAGAGACTGACTCATGAGAGAGAATTTCAATGTGTTGATAAATGCCAAGATCAAGGTAATGCATGGGGTACTCTGAAGCACAGGGTAGGGGCACATATCCTCTTTTGGAGGTTCAAGGAAGGCTTTTTGGAGGAGGTGAAGGAAGGATAAGAGTTAATCAAATGAAGCAAGGTGGAAGGTAAGAGGAGCAGCATGAGCAGTGACACTGGTTGGGGTTGAGTGGTGGTGGGCATCTGCTAATAGTGTAGCATCACTGAAGTATCCAGAGCCATTTGTCCAGTAGCAGGATTGAAGAATTAGATGGGGCCAAGTCATGGGAAAGCCTTGTATGGTCTGCTCAGGAACTTATTAGGTTAGAAAATTTTGAGTTACACGTGCTTCTGGGACAGCTAAAGGTGTGTATGCCCAGCTGAGTGTTTGAAAGTACAGTCCTAATATAGATTGGGAACCATTAGCATCTACATAGTTGTTAAAATCATGAACGTGGACAAGATTGCCTTGGAACTGGGTAGAACGTAGAGAGCAGGGAACAAAGGACAGAGCCTTGGTAAACAACTGATGTTTAGGGAGTGGGCAGGGAAGGATAAGGCCAAAGGAAGAGTCAGAGAGAGGAGAGAGAAGTGGTGAAGAGCATTGTCATAGTAGCCAAGTACACTTATGGGGTACAATGTGGCTAAGCTACGGTGGAAACAAAAACCATAAACAAGAAACACAGAAATCTCAAGGGCTAACCACAAAGGTTAATTTCTCCTCATACAAAGTCCTATGCAGGTTGGGTGATCATCTCCGTCCTTGAAGTGTACTTTGTAGAACTTGGGTTTCAAGTTTGCCATGGTGACATTGGCAGGAGAAGAATGAGATGAAGGAGGGACACCAGTTCTTTGCTGCCTTGGTCTGGACTACCCGGACTAGAGCTAGTCACATGGGCGCAACCTAAATGCAAAGGAGGCTGGGAAGTACAGAGGACTCCAGGAGCAATCATAGTCTTTGTCTTATCCGGAAAGTAACGAGTTACAAGAAGCAGTGGGCAGACAGTAGTATCAGTACAATGGAAAGGTCCACCTGAGGAAAAAATTTAACAAATTTTAAGAAATGTGAGAATGTTCCAGATAGGGATGCCATTGGCATTCAATTATTTTTCTAGTGAGCACCTCCGATTTTCCTGGGAAGCTTCTTATTATGTCAGAAGGAGCTTTGTGAATAGAAGAAAGAGGAGGAAGGGATGATCTTCCTGCTAAAATGGGAACATGCTTTTTTCTGCTTAGACAATGGAAAGCAACTCATGGCTCAGTTTTTTGTTTTTTAAGGGTCAAAATTTAGATTGCCAACATCTATCCTTCTCCCATTGTAGAACAGGTTTAAAAATACATAATTTTGAGGAAAATGATCAATAAGAAGATACGTGGAATTTTATTTTTTTCATAGTGCAATAGTTATAATGCCCTAATTTGTTTAAGAAAAAAAAAAAAACTCCAGCCGAGTAACCAAAGATTGGTTGAAATAGAATAGACTGTGTTGAAATAGAATATATTGGCATCTATCACATACAGTAAGGGTAAGTATTGTTTTTTGAAACTTTTCTTTCAATTACAGGTGTGTGTGAATGTTTATGTGTTTATTCTTATAAAAAACATTTCTTACTGTGGGTCATGGACGAAATGAGGTTGAAAGATACTAGAGTAGATACCTTGCTGGGATTCAGGGTGTAGGTCAACACTGCTTTTGACTTATGAATAGATGCATCCCTCAGGCTAGAACCTGGAGCTGAGTGAGAGAGGACTCCAGGCGAGAGGAGATGCTACAATCAGAAAAGGGGAGGAGGAGATGTCTGCCCTTGAGAAAGCAGTGTATTTTGGTAGAAGGCATGTGGGTGTCAGAAAAGAAGATGGTCCTGGTTATCTGGAGGCCAGCCTACTTGAAGGAAGACATCTAGGCAAAGTGCCTGTGTGCTTTGTCAGCTGTTTTGCATAATAAACTGCTTCAGAACGTAGTGGATTAAAGCAACCATTTTATTTTGCTTGTGATTTTATGGGTTAAGAATTTGGGTGGGCTTCCCTGGTGGCGCATTAGTTAATAATCCACCTGCCAATGCAGGGGACACGGGTTCAAGCCCTGGTCCGGGAAGATCCCACATGCCACGGAGCAACTAAGCCTGTGGCCACAACTACTGAACCTGCGCTCTAGAGCCCGCGAGCCACAACTACTGAGCCCACGTGCCACAACTACTGAAGCCTGTGCACCTAGAGCCCATGTTCTGCAACAAAACAAGCCACTGCAATGAGAAGCCCATGCACCGCAATGAAGAGTAGCCCCCACTCGCCACAACTAGAGAAAGCCCGCGTGCAGCAACAAAGACCCATTGCAGACAAAAATAAATTAATAAAATAAATTAATTAAAAAAAAAAAGAACTTGGGAAAAGCTCAGCTGGCCAGAGAAGATGGCTCTTCACCCACATGTCAGATGCCTCAGAGCTCTTTGGCTACTCTATCTCCACATATGTTGTCATCCTTCAGGGTCTCTCCACGTGGCTTGACTTTTTTTTCTTATAGCATGGTGGTTTCTGGGTAGTCACATTTCTTACATGGCAGTTGGCTTCCAATAATGAGTGTTTCAAGAGACAGGAAGTAGAAGTTACCAGTATGTTAGGGCCTGAGCCCAGAAACTGGCACAGTGTTATTTCTACCATATTCTATTGGCCCACCCAGGTTCAAGGGGAAGGGAAATGGACTTTACTTCTCAATGGTACTGTTATCAAATAATTTGAGGCCACCTTTAATGTGCTACATTGGCCAATCTATAGTGATTATTTTAGAAGGGTAGCCCTCTCCTAAAATAATCTAGTAAGGTTTTTTGCTGCTTTTATTGGAATTATTAAGATCAGAAATAATTATTGTGTTAGTTCAACTATTTTAAACTTTTTTTTATTGTTTCCTTTTTCCTTTTAATTACAATTTTGAATGAATTATAGATTCACATGCAGTAGTAAGAAATAATACAGAGAGATCGCATGTACCCTTCACCTAGTTTCCTCCTGTGGTAACCCTTGCAAAATAATAGTGCAATATTACAACCAGGAAATTGACATTGATATAATCTACCAACCTTATTCAGATTTTCCCAGTTTTACGTGTATTCACTTGTGTATGTATGCAAGTACATGTGTATTTAGTTCTATGCAATTTTATCATATGTAGGGATGTGTATCCACCACCACAGGCAAGATACAGAACACTTCCATCACCACAAGGATCCCTCATTTTGCCCTTTCATAACCACATCTACCTCCTCTCATCCTAATCTCTGACAACCACTAATCTGTTCTCTACATCTATAATTTTGTTATTTCAAGAATGTTATATAAATGGAATCATATGGTATATAACCTTTTGGTATTGGCTTTTTTTTACTCAGCATAATTCCCTTAAGATTCATCCTCATTGTTGTGTGTAACAATAGTTTGTTCCTTTTTACTGTTGACTGGTATTCCACGGTATGAATGTACCATAGTTTGTTTAGCCATTCACTTGTTGAAGGACATCTTGGTTGTTTCCACTTTGGAGTATGAATAAGACTATGAACATTCATGTACAGTTTTTTTAATATAACTTTTTATTTCTTTGGCATAAATACTTCGTAGTGCAATTGCTGGATTGTATGACAATTGCATTTTAGTTTTAAATTGCCAGACTTTTTCAACTATACCATTATTCATTTCCAATGTACGAGTGATTCAGTTTTTCTGCATCCTTGCCAGCATTTGGTATTGTATTTCTTATTTTAGCCATTTTAATAGGTGTATAGTGATATCTCATTATGGTTTTAATTTGTATTTCCTTAACAGCTAATGATGTTGAAGACCTTTTCATGTGCTTATTTGCCATCTATATATTCTCTTTGGTGAAATATCTGTTCATGTCTTTTGCCCATTTTCTAATTGGCTTTGTTTTTTTTTTACAGTTGAATTTTAAGAATTCTTTATATTTTCTACATACTAGTTCTTTGTTGATATCTAGTTTGTAAATATTTTCCTTTAATCTGCAGCTAATCTTTCCACTCTAATAGAATCTTTTGCAGAGCAAAGATATTTAATTTTGATGAAGTCCAATTTATCTGTTTTTCTTTGTGGATTATGCTTTTGGCGTCAAGTCTAAGAACTCTTCTCCTACCCGTAGATCCTGAAATTTTTTCTCCTATGTTTTTGCCTAAATTTTATAGTTTTATATTTTACATTAAGTCCATATTCCATTTTGAGTTAATTTTTGTATATGGTGTGAAGTTTTGGTTGACATTCATTTTTTTGCTGATGGAGGTCCATTTGCTCCTTTAAGTTTTTAAATACAGTGTATTTAAAAATGTCTCAGATAAGGAGAAAGAAGAAGTTTTAATCTGTGCTTGTTCCAAGGAAAAGAGGCAACAGAAAATGACTAAATGGCTAAATGGTAGGAGTATAAAAGGGAGATAACTGCATAAGGAAAGTTAAAATTCAAGGAGAAAGAGCTGAGAACTACTTGTATACCTCATCCCTTCTGCAGAATATATATATTTCTATTCAAGAGGTTTTCTCATTCTTTAAGGATTTTGTAATATAAGTGGATGATTTTCTTCCTGGTATATGAAACAGTTTTCAGAGATTTTTATTTAAATATATTATTTTTCTTATTTGTTCTGGATTATACCTGATTTTTGACATTCAGGGACAATAGCAGTTTGTTTTAGTGAACATCCATGTAATTTATTCTTTATTTGTTGGGGTTGAAATTATGTTAAAATCCTGATTATGATCTGGTCAGAAGTAAGCCCCATTTCTCATTGCAGGGGGACTTTATATAGATACCCACAAACCCAAAATTTTAGTGCTAGTGATGAGTAATAACATGAGGTGTTTCTTGTAGTATAAATAGTTCAAGACATGCATCTCATATACCAAATTGGGCTTCTGTAATGAGTCTACTTTACTAATTTTCCACCAAAATTAACTCTGTTTAAACCATTCTTGCTTTTTGTCATATTTCAAAATGTGTTAGCTAATATTACTTTAAATAATCAGGGTATCATTTTTATCTTGCAAATTTATGCTGATCAAAAAATTTTCAAATTTGAAATGTTTATAAAAATGACTGTGTGGCAGAATGGCAAACATAGTCTTTAAAATGTTTTAATTTTAAAAGCTCACAAGGCATTTAGAAAGGTAGTGCCTACCAGAAAAGCATTATCTTCAATATTATTTACCTGTTCATTGTGGAATTCACAAATTTGTTCACTTTTTTTTTGAAATTTGAATATGTGGGTCCTTATCATCAGAAAGGAATAGAAAAATGAAGGCAGTTTGGAGCTGAATAGAAGTTATTAATGAGCTTAGCTTTGACTGAAATGACAGATTAATGGCTAAATCTTCTTCTATAACAAGTCTGTTAAAACTTCTAGCTTGCTTCAGTAAATTCTTTTTGTCATTACAAATTGAAGGCAAAAGACAAAGTAGTTTTAATTTCAATTTTGAAATTCAGACCTTAAATCTTTAGTGACCTTCATTCAGAACAAGGACTGGTTGTACTTCTTTGGAGCACTTAAAAAGAAAAATCTTATGGACATTATGAATCATGTAACACATAACATTTTCTTCTTTGTATTGACTTTAAAAAAAAACACTGAATCAAATCGGTAGGCTATATATTGGTATGCTATACATACCATATATCGGTAGGCTATATATGTGGTATGCCTCTGTAACTATCCTGACTTAGTCTCATCTTTTTTCTTATGCTGTTTGCCCTGATTTCCTCATCATTTTAGAAATTCTGTTGATAATAGTAATAATGATTAATAATTCATATTTATTTAATGCTTTTTATAAGCACTCTACAAATGTTAAACGTTTAATATCCCTTTGAGATAGGTATTTTCATTATCCCCATTTTATTGATGAAGTGTAGAGCAGTGCTACTCAAAGTTCAAGTCTGCAATGAAATTAGGAATTTGTATAGAATGGAATCAACTTTCTGCTTCCTTCGTCAAGAAAGTCATGCTATAAAAAAATTATCTGTTGAACTAAACAGTGTGCCTATTGACACAGTCAGTTTCCATTCTATGCAAGGAATTTAGTCACAGGCTGGTAACAAACAGTCCATTGCCAGTCTGGATGTTACTGAACCAAAACTTGGGTCTGTTCACCCGCACGCATTAAAGCCGATCTACTGACACCAGGTTGTGGTGAAGAAAAGTGCAGTGTTTATTATAAGGAGCCATACAAGGAGTCTGGGATGGGTAATGCTCAAAAAACCCTAATTCCCTGATGGGTTTCAACAAAGCATTTTTAAAGGCAAGGTGAGGGAGGAGGGTCGCAGGGTACGTGATCAGCTTGTGCGTAATTCTCTGATGGCTTGATGGTGAGGTAACAGGGCAGTGTCACAGGGGTTAACATTATCAATCCTTAGGCACCAGTAGGTCTGGGGGCTATGTGCTCATGGTCATCAAGTAGTCAGTTTCTTCCATTTGGTGGGGGGTTTAGCATCTGTGAAACAACTCAGGAAATGTGCATCAGATACTATTATCTAGGTACTTCAGAGAGGAGCTAAAGCAGAGGATATGAGGGACGGGGTCTGTCCCAGGAAAGCCCCATAGGGTCCTGCTCGGTTACATGGAGACCAAACTTTGAGTAGCAATGTTCCAGAATAGTGTTTCTCAAACTACCTGTGATGAAGGACCATTGAGAGTGGATTTCTTTTTAAATGTTCAAAACTTGTGGCCTGATACTTTCATAAAATACAGTAAAAACATGGTGGTAATGTCAAAAGTTTCTACGCATTTTCTGTAATTACCTTGTTTTGGACCAGTAACAAACAATTTTCGAACTGGCAGACCATGCTTTGAGAAGCACTAGTATAGAGCATATCTGTGTATGAATTGTGATTCTAGATTCTAATGAGAATTACAGTATCTTATTCAGTAGTAACATATGAGGATTGTCTGATTTGCATATGTGTAAACCTATGGCCACATGGTGGAGAATAGCAGAGTAAACATCTAGGTGTTAATCCTGTCTAGGATAAACACCACTGGTTTAACCAGTTTGCATACGGCCAGTCAGAGCCAGGGAGTGAGTACGTATACAGGGCAGAATACCTGTAGGAAAAATGTTCACAGGATGGGAGTTTCCCCACTATATAGTTTAAGAACCCTGAGTCTTCACACACAATGGACTTGTTCTCACTGCAGGAAAGCATGATTTTCTGATTTCCTCAAACTTAAAGGTTGAGTGTCAGGTTGAAAGTTCTGAACTTCACCCTGATGAAAGCCCTAACACAAGATCTCATCCACAGTGAGAAGGGGGAAGTGGGAACAAACATCCATGCCTACAAGGGACCGTTGTGGATATCCACCTACAGGTTATAGTACTGTGACTCTTTTCCTTACCCCAAAGGAGTGTGTGTCCTCACTTCCCCTCCCCCCATCTCCCTTGCCTTGCTTTTCTTTTTCTTGTTTCCATAGCACTTCTCTTCTAACGTCACTACCCAATTTGCATACTTAGGTTTTGCCTCTTGTATCTCCTTGTAATTTCAGACTTTAGAACAGTGACATATGAAATACAACATTCTGAGAATTTTCTCTGCTGGTGGATGGAGGAGGGTGCGCCCAGCGAAGTTGCTCTTTCCATTGCCTTCCTTAATTAAGTCAGCTGTGGCACTTGTGGTTCCCGGTGCTACTGCTACCCAAGGAGCTCAGACTCCAGGCTGCCACTACCTCGCAGGACAAAAATCATCCGATCCTTGGCCATTTCCATATAATTTTGTACATCAAACAAAATTTTTTTCTCTTTATGTTTTTTTCTCTTTAAGGATATGGTAGTGTCATGGTTAAAAACAGGGCATAAAGTTATTAGCTCCTCTCCTTAACCAACATTTTGACTTTGGACAAATGACTTCACCATTCTGTGTCTCATTTTTTTTTTATAAACTGAAGCTAATAAATCATAGGCGTGCTGTAGAGATGAAATAAGAAAACACACATAAAGCACCTGGCATGTTGTAAGCATTCAGTGAGTGGCAGCTATTATTATTATTATCTAGCTTTTATGGATGAATTTTAAACATGGCACAAAATTGTATTTTCATTTATCTTATTTTGACAGTATACCTCCTCTTCTGACCAACATTACTGAAATTTAAAGAACATTTTTCCTACCCTTTTATTATTGCTAGCCTGTTTCAAGTGTCCTCTACCTTTTTTGCACTGCCTTAATTCCTGGGATATGATGTGTATGAACTACAGTAAAATAAAGCTAGTAGTTTTTCAATATTGGAAGTCCAACTGGTTAAAGACGACATGAAAACATATCTATACCTAAATCTATACCTGTATAAGATTTTTTTTTGTATAAGATTTTGAAAGGTATAATATATTGCTAACTTAAGATGGTTTTATTATTCTTCTTTAAAATTGAATTTTGATTTGTATTTTGGGGTTTTTCTTAAAATAAAATAAATGTAAACAAACTTCCTTTCTCAAAGCAAATAAAATGAATGTCAGTTTTCCTAGGATCTCCTGAGGGACTTGCAATGATATGAGACACGCTGCCTCCCATCTGTGTGTGTAGAGCCAGTTCAGAAAAAAAACTTTAATTACATTTGGTGTTAATGTTATTCACAAGAAGTCATGCCTTTCCATGGAGTTAAAAAACATTCTGATGAGAGCTTTGATAACTTCTTATATGTGTTTATTTTCATAGCTGGTGCTGACTGTCGATCATAAGTTCTAAGCCATGCAGAGGGAGAAGTGTCCTCAGGCAGCTCTTCTTTGTAGCCCACGGCAGAAAGACAGCTTGCCCCACTGCCCCTCCCCCACCTGCACCCCACCCCCATTTTTCACACGCAATTAGGTGGGGACCAAAGGAGAGGGGGCTTGGAGCATAGGAGTATGGCCAGTACATAAGAGTGACTCAATAATTGTTGTTGAATTAATGAATGAACAAATGAACAAACTAGGAATATCAGAGCTAAATTTAACTATTCAGTTGTAGCAACTAGATAGCTGTCTGATACATTGTATTTCTACTCCTAATTGCTTTTTTTTAAAATTTTTAATTTTAATTTTTTGGCAGTGCCGCAAGGCTTTTGAGACTTTAGCTCCCTGACCGGGAATTGAACCCACGCCCTCGGCAGTGACAGCGCAGAGTCCTAACCACTGGACCGCCAGGGAATTCTCTAATTGCTTTTATTTTTAAATTTTTTCTTCCAGTTTTATTGAGATATGATTGACATAGGGCACCGTATACATTTAAGGTGTGTAGCATAATTATTTGACTTACATACATCATGAAATCATTATCACAATAAGTTTAGTGAACATCCATCACCTCATATAGATAAAAAATTAAAGAAATAGAAAAGAATTTTGTTCTTGTGATGAGAACTCTTAGGGTTTATTCTCTTAACAGCTTTTATATGTAACTTATGTTGGTGTTAATTATATTTGTCAGGTTGTGCATTATATCCCTTCTACTCCTAATGGCTTTTAAATTTTGGTTATCCTGCTTTATGGATGCTTTAGTATTATAAGCTCCCTCTCATATTTGTACAATAAGACTTAAGCAAGATTGGTTTCAAGTGCATGGTCTACATGCAAGGAGAGCTCCTCTTGGGACTCAGGGCCAGTTCCAACTGTGCCTTGCTCTAAATGCAGCCTGCAGCGCTCGATTTATTCTGACAGTCTATAATAGACCACCAGAAAGGCTGGGACAGACATTTCCCCCAGCTTCCAAGACAGAAGAGAAAATGCTAAAAAGAAAATCCCTCAGCAGTTAGAGAAATCAGAGGGTGAATGGTTATGTACAGGCCAGCATGAAAAGCATCACAAAAGGAGATGAAGAAACTGAATTAGTTGTCCAGAGTTAGGACCTGTATCCAAGAAGAGCAAATGTTTTTAGGAGTGCAATTAAATTTACTTAATAAGTTTGTGCCAAATAATGTACCAAAAATACCTTTGGCCAGACCTTGATGATTGGCTAGTTAGAGAGAGGTTGATAGAAGGATAGCATGACATACATGGCCCAGAATGTCCAAATATAGCCAAGGTCTCTCCTCTCTAAGGACTAAGCAAGCCTAGTGCTGCCTCGTTCTGAGAGCAAGTGAGCACTGGTTTATGGGATTTGCTAGTTTGTACCAGGTATAAAGTCAAAAGAGAGAGTGCTGTGCAGATTAATCAAGGGTGTCTAACTCCAAAGCAAGGGATGTTGACGTGGTAAGAAAGGCAAAGGAAGAACTAAGGAGATTGTAAATGCCATGAGAGCAGGGACCTTTTCTGTCTTATTCATTGCTCTGTTTTTAGCTCTTAGACTAGGACCAGACACATGGTAGATGCTCAATAAATAGTTTTGAACGATCATAGGAGCTCCTTCTTTTTATTTGTTTTTTGTTTTTTTGTTGTTATTGTTGTTATTTGCGGTACACGGGCCTCTCACTGTTGTGGCCTCTCCCGCTGCGGAGCACAGGCTCCTGACACGCAGGTCCAGCAGCCATGGCTCACGGGCCCAGATGCTCCACGGCATGTGGGATCCTCCCGAACCGGGGCACGAACCCGCGTCCCCTGCATCGGCAGGCGGACTCCCAACCACTGCGCCACCAGGGAAGCCCATGGAGCGCCTTCTGACAGATTAAGTGCAAGGTCAGTTATGTGCGAGGATTATTGCGTTATCAATTAAATTTATGCCTAGATTTCTCCCTATATCCCTCTGGAATATTTTAAGATAATTAAGTACGTATTGAAGGAGTATGTTAGGTAATTGTAGGATATAGTTGCTATGATTTATGGGGTGGGACAAGGGATGGTTTAGTATATTCGCAAGAGAGGAAAGTATTGGGTATGAGGCCTGTATAGCCTCTGAGAAGTTGGGTAGCCTGTGAAGGCCGCCTGCTCGTTTGTACTAGGCCACATGGCAAATAGATCTAACCCCATGTACTTTTATGTTTTAATCTCTATACGTATAACTCTAAGGGATGGGAGAAGGGAGTGGCTAGGAAACAGCAGAGGATCCTAGGATTAACATCGTCTACATAGTCATAACATCATCTACAAAGATTATACCTAGAAGTGAATGGGGCCTCACTTGTGGTTCCCATTTCCATAAGAGATTCAATCTACTGCTATATCAGTTCTTCAGGTGCCGGCTTTGGTGTCTGAAAAGTTTTTTAGGAAAGTGGCTCGGGTCACCAGTAGAGACTTTTCAGGGGCTGGGGAGGGGTTAGGAGGAATTTTGGATTTGGGTATAAAGAGACTTGTGACACTGGGTCAGAGTGCTCAGAGCCTGACAAAGTAGCCCTTCAGGCTCTGGTGGGATATCTACAAAGTATGTAGAATATTCTAGAACACAGGGGTTTGGGGGAGGTAAATGACCAACAGAACAGACAATTTATTCACCTGTCAGTCACAAGTGAAAATCTTCTAAGGGAAAATCTGAAATTGAGAGATCTACTCTGTTACATGAACCAAAGATATGACTTGAAAAACGGGGAATCATGGCACCAATGAATGAGGCAGGGAATTTGGACGGTGAATTGGTGTGGGAAGAAGGATGGTCATTTTGGTTTTAGAAATTCTGAGTTTAAAAAATGACAGCACGGCATGTTGAAATGTGTAGTAGGTAGCTAGGAAGAACAGAGGAAAGCTTAGGCGAGAAGATAAGTTAGGGGTCATTTGCTCTTTGTCCAACTCCTCTGGGAAAGCAATGAACTGCAGACACATTTAGCCTGTTGCTACATGGGTTTTTAGGCCCTTTACCTGTGTGTGGTCCAAGAGCACAGAGCATTGCTGTGACGAGTGGAATGGTGAGAATACAAAGCAGTGACTTTCATTTATTAGAATGAGATTCTAAAGAACAAGAGTCACAGATAAGCAATTTTCTTTGCTAATTTTTTTTTTCTTAAGAACTTCTCATTATTCTCAAGGTTCTATCAGGAAATATATGCTCGAAGCCAAACAAAAACGTCTCACTGCTTATGGAGAAATGCATCAGGGTGGCCGATGGTTGAAAAAAAGAGTCTTATATAGAGCACCAAATGTTCTAGTAATCCTCCAAACCATGCCGGTTTACTTAAAATTTCTTTCACAATTCTCGTTAGACTCATGCAGTAAATAAATTAAGTACCTTTCCCACTGGGAGTTTTTTAGAAACACTTAATGAAGTAAATGCCACAGTGTTAGATCAGAGGGGAGCCATGCTATTGAATTATTTTTAGCATGCATTTCTAGCTTAATTTTTTGTTGGTTTCTTTTGATCTGGGTGCAACTCTTAGCCAGATAATATGGTTCAGGGAACAGAGGATAGGGTGAGAAAGAGATTTGCGTTTAAAGTCTAGTACACATAACCAAGAAAAGCCACTTTTTTCTCAAAGGTTAAAAAATTTTATTTGATAAGAATACCTCTCTAAATATCAAAATGGCCGTATCGGGCACAGCTAAAGAGACATACTATTAACTCATTACCCTTGAATGTTTGGAAAAATTCTTTATGCTTAATTTTAACTATACTGTCCTTTTAAAGAGAAGTATTATTATGTACTATTAAAAAATAAACATACTTAACAATAAATATTTTAAACTGTAGCTTAATCTTTATAATTAAGAAAGCTTTTTGAGATCTTGAAAGGCCTTAAATCATCATCAGAAGAATTAATAATTATTATAACATAAATGTGCATAAGTGTTTGTTAATCGAATTTCTGATTTTAAAAATTCCTTAAAAAAAACTATAGGCACATTCTTTGAATAACTGAAAGCAGTTACTAAAGAAATCAAAAATTAAAGTTTGGGGGAGTAAAGACAATGTAAAAATGTATCAGAGAAGATGCATTGTGCCTGGAAACAAACTGTGTCTGGTGGGAAATCTTAAATTTTGATTAATTTACTTTCTGAGCAACTTAAGAATTAATGAAATATAAAATTAGATAAATTACAGCAATAATTTTCCACCATTGAATTGTTCAACAGACTCTTATAATTTTCCAGTGGTGTACTTTTAGAAGTATGAGATTTTATTCTGGAAGGAAATAAAAAACCCAGAGTTGGTTTTCTTTTTGCACGGAACTCTATAATATTTCTGTACACTGTCTCAACAGGGAGTGGTGCTCCTGATTTTAACTTGCAGCCTATAGAGAGCTCAGTCCAGCCTTTTTGCAATCTCCAGGTAGTCAAAAAGTATTGAAAGGTGTAATGGGAAACAAAGTGGAAAATGGCAGTATCCTACGTTACAGGCCAAATGGATAACCCCAAGAGAAAGATTTTGACAGCCATAAATATTTCATCTCTCGGGGCCCTGATGCTACCGTGTGAGAACAATTTAGTTGGAAAGATCATCAATAATTAGGCGACATCTCTATCACACCTTTTACTGAGTTGAAATTTCGCTGACATGAATAATAAGGGGTCTTGTTTGACATTTAACAGTTTAATTAATTTGTTTCCTAAAGTGAATGATGTTTTACACTGTGATTTTTCAATACGCCATCTCCATATACTTGAATTTTTTTTCTTTTGCTTTTCTTAGGAAACCATTTCGTTTTCCTTTTCACTTTATAAATTACCTACCCATCTTGACTCTGGTGCTAGCTAGTGTTTGGTGGGGCTTAGGGGGTGGAGCTAGGGTTTGGAAAATTGGGGAAGTGCTGCAGATCTTCTCCTCTAAAACTATTCAGTTTTAGAGGAGAAGCAATGTAGGAGTATGGAAAAGAAAAAAGAAAACACTTTTTTTTTTGAGTAAATGGTGTTTTGTTGTTAGACCAAAACACAAGTCTTGTCTCTTTGGTCACTCTAGTCATGAAGGATCATCAAGGGGCCATTATGTGTAGTCACACCTGTCATGTGGTATAACTATTTGTACTATTCCTTATATGTTACTGACTTTATTGGTTTCTGCATACCTTCAAGGTATGTTGCATATGAATATGATATCTGCAGTGCTTGTTTTTGAAAATAAAACACATAATGTTTGGTAAAGGTCACTTCTAAAACAGCTGCTATGAAAGTAGGAGGAATAATCCAGCGTGACAATAGAAAACATGAATCTACTATGTATTCTTGCAAATAGAAATAGATTTTTGAAAAGTTAGTCAACACAATTACGTTATTTACTCTAATTGCCCCTATACAAACCTCAACCCCCCACCTTAAACTCTTTCCCTTTGCAAAGAGTTTTTTAAAAAAACAAAGGTGTGTGGGAAAGCCACTTCTCTCCCACTTGAACCTGTAGGACATCAAGGTAAATAATACATGGGTATTCTTTAGAGTACAAGTGTCCTTCACTGTCTGATTACAATGTATATTTCTGATTGTTGGAGCTTAGATGGGTAGACGTACCCGGATGAAATCGAGTGAGTGCGTGTTCGTGACAAGTGTGAGTAGGAAGAATGTCTTTGAACATGTCATCCTGAAGAGACAATGCTGAAGTAATGCAGGTTGAAAACTGAAATGGGAAGGTAGTCTGCAGCTTTGGGGGGAAAGACAATCCAGGACACACCTCCCACATGATACATCTTTCCTTGTTATCTGCTCTTATTTTGTAATGGTGCCGAAAAAGTATAACAGGTGCCACTACTTTCCTGAGCTGTTTTAGGACCAAATATAATGAAAGTGATATGGAACTGATTTTAACTGTTAAACCTCTCAGATGGATAAACTGTTAATACTATCGCAAGACACCATGAGATGCTTCTCCATAATAGAGTGCTAGGGAAGTTGAAATCGCTGCTGTTGTGTATCTCAGACTTGTTAAATCTGTTCCAGATCCATGGTGAGGTAGATTGCTTCCTTCCACGGATGGAAATTGAACATTTTTCCCCTGCACATGTGTTTATAAATAAGCTGAGACATAAACTCTTCCTTTGGAACATATTTTGAAGCAGAGATGTGTGTTCATAGAGAGTATTATGTGTATTACTTAAATGCTTCTCTTTTCAAAACAGCTGGTTTCCTGTTTGTAATTTTGAACCTGTATAATTTTTATCATGATTTTCTTTTCCTCTGAACTGAAAGACCATCTAATAAATGAAAATACTTTATATTCATTTTTATTAAGTGCTTTTCTCTGTCTGCCTTAGTACATGTATAGCAAAGTATCAAGAATAATTTACTAAAGATAATTAAGCACAAGCCTTGAGTGAATTTCTTCTGCCACAAAGACTTAAATGAAATCGTTGAGTCAGCATGGTTTGGATTAAAAAAAAATCTTTGACATAAGGCATAGGAGATGTATATTTACTAAATACTTTTACTATGTGCCAGGCACTGCACTTAGAACTCAACATAACATTATCTCATTTGGTTCCAACAACCCATGAGGTAGTTTCTATTATAGTGTTTTTATTTTGTACACAAGGAAACCAAAGCATTTAAAATCACTATGCAATACTTCCATTCATCAACACTTCCACTACACAGCAAAGGTCTACTTTCCTGGAGGTTCCAGTGACATCTCTGGTACATTCTTCCTTTAAGCCCTCACTGTTAGCCTCTAGGGTCCTAATCCAAAACCAGTGCCATGTGGTTCAGATTTTGTTACAACAGTACCATACTTCCAGCAGCTAAATTTGCTCTGGTTATCTTCGTTACATTAAAAAATCATACCGACCTTAGTGGTGTAAAACCACAACAACTTTATTATGCTCATAGATTTGGTGGATGAAGAATTTGGGGAGGGTACAGCAGGGATGGCTCTTCTCTGCTTCATGATGTCTTGGATCTTTGCTGGTTAAGACTTGAATGGCTGAGGGCTGGAGGATTGTCTTCTAAGATGCTTTCTTTGCTTACGTGTCTGATACCTGAGCTGGGACCATTTAAAGGCTGGCTTAAGTGGTACTGTTGATTGGAGTACCTTTATATGATCTCTCTATGTGGCTTGGGCTTCTTCAGCATTGTGCTGGGTTCTAGGAGGGAGGGTCCTGCAAGGAGGCCTCTAGAGAGCAAGCCTTACAGGAGCAAGGATCGAGCACAGGTTGTATGACGCTTCTTACCTAGCCTCAGAAGTCACAGTATTGCTTCCACCGAACTCTGTTGGTTGAAGCAGTCACAAGCCTGCCCACATTCAAGGGAAGGGGACATAGAATACACCTCTTGATGGGAAGAGTATCAAAAGATTTGGGGTTCATGTTTTTAAATCACCCCAGGGCTTCCCTGGTGGCGCAGTGGTTGAGAGTCTGCCTGCCGATGTGGGGGACACGGCTTCGTGCCCCGGTTCGGGAAGATCCCACATGCCGCGGAGCGGCTGGGCCCGTGAGCCATGGCTGCTGAGCCTGCGCGTCCGGAGGCTGTGCTCCGCAACGGGAGAGGCCACAACAGTGAGAGGCCCGCGTACCGCAAAAAAATAAATAAATAAAATAAAATCACCCCAGGGATGGTAAAATTCTGGGGGGTAATACAGTCTGGGTTTGTGGTCCAGTAGCTTCCTTCCAACACCCCAGACCCTGACTCCCACCCATGCCTCATCCAGGAGTTTCTCCTTCCAGGGCTAAATGCAGCTTTCAAGATATTATATATTTTATTAAGGATGAGAGCATTTCTATCCAAAGGTGGTATTATTATTATTATTATTGCCTTCCTTTTGCTAATGGTCTTCTCCTACTTATTTTTCTCATCTTCCTCCCTTTCTTCTTCTTCCTCTTTCTTCTTTGTCCTTCTTTTCCTCCTCTTCCTCTACTTCAGTGGTGCCCAACCTTTTTGGCACCAGGGACCGGTTTTGTGGAAGACAATTTCTCCACGGACTGGGGAGGGGGCGATGGTTTTGGGATGATTCAAGCGCATTACATTTATTGTGCGCTTTATTTCTATTATTATTACATTGTAATATATAATGAAATAATTATACAACTCACCATAATGCAGAATCAGTGGGAGCCCTGAACTTGTTTTCACTTGCCACTCACTGATAGGGCTTTGATATGAGTCTGCAAGCAGTTGATTTATTATGGTCTCTGTGCAGTCAAACCTCTCTGCTCATGATAATCTGTATTTGCAACCGCTCCCCTCAGATCCACCTAGATCATCAGGCATTAGATTCTTATGAGGAGCGCACAACCTAGATCCCTCACATGCGCAGTTCACAGTAGGGTTCTGGTACCAGTCTGTGGCCCGGGGGTTGGGGAACCCTGCTTTACTTCTCTTCCTCTTTCCTTCTCCCTCATCATCTTCTTCATCATAAAGCAGTATGTTCTGGGCATCCCTTAGTATCTGTTAATTTTTTGCTGTTGTTGTTCAGTGGTTGTTAGCTCTAAAGACATCTGAAATCTATAATATATCTCAAGCTGTAAAATCTGAAAAGAGGACAAGAACACAATGGAGAAATAAACAGCATAAAAAGCTAGAATGAATATCAGAGAGCATTTTCAACCTGCAAGTGCACTGTATCAGTAAGGAGTAAAGTTGAAGAAAATGCTTATAAAACAATATATAGTTTGTTGTTTTAACTTCCAGGGAGATAAAGTATGAGAAGCTAGTTGGACTCCCCAATTCCCCAAGGGTAGCTGGTACATGGTATTTCTGGTACAAATGAGAGAAGGAAACTGCCAACCTCATACAGATCTTATTATCCTGTCAGTGCAAATCACGTAAAATGTGAATGGAGGGCTTCCCTGGTGGTGCAGTGGTTGAGAGTCCGCCTGCTGATGCAGGGGACAAGGGTTCGTGCCCGGGTCCGGGAGGATCCCACATGCCGCGGAGCGGCTGGGCCCGTGAGCCATGGCTGCTGAGCCTGCGCGTCCGGAGCCTGTGCTCCGCAGCAGTGAGAGGCCCGCGTACCGCAAGAAAAAAAAAAAAAAGAAAGTGAATGGAATTGGGGGAGGTGTATTGGCCAGAAGAATCTGTGAGTATTCCATGAGTGTAGAAAAGCACAAGTTTATGGCACCCATTTCTTGAGCTCTTGAGTCATTTGTCAGTCATGCATGCTAATGGGGAAGAATGGTGACATCAGTACTCAAATATAGTTGTTTTAGGGTTATGCTTTGCTTGCTTCGTATTGTTTGAGCCCATACCAATTTATATTGTAAGAAATAAAGTAGGACCCATCTAGATAGCAGGTAAATAATCAGTAATCAGCTTAATATTTAAAACTTTAAGCTGATAATCCACTAAGTGGACAGTGCCTTTGCAAAAGAGAGGAGAAATTTTTAAACTTGGAAATTAACTGAGTCAGGATGGCACATGTGAAGTTGAACAGGAATTTTAAAATAGCATTTTTCAATAACTCAAATAGCTTGTGTCACAGAAGTCCACAATAATTTAAAATGTCAATGCAAACTTAACTACCTTGAGATTCTTCTGCCATGCACTCCTGTTAACACCCCTACCTGCCCTAGTCTAACACTTTAAACATTAACGTAATTGTTTACATTGTCTACTTCCCTTGTTAGACTGGAAGCTCCTTGGGGAACCCTAGGAGTACCTTGTTTACTTCTGTATCCTCAGTACCTGTACATATCTTGTAAATAAATAAACACCAGAGCTTGAGAATTCTGTCCTTCACCTAATCAGTGATGCCCCAAGGTACTGAGGATTCCTTATTTTTGCAGTTCGCTAAGCCTTACTTTATGCTCTAGAAAGCTTTGTAACCCCTCAGTTAGCATTTATATCATTCTGTTGGAATTATTTGTTTACTTACCTGTGTATGACAATAGACTGGGAGCTCCTGGTGGGCAAAATTCATGAATCCGCTGGGTCTGGCATCATGCTTGGAATTAAGCATTTATTTGTGGAATTGCTAAATGAATGAATGATTTTCTTTTTCTGTTTTTCTTCTAAACAATAGACATCATGCCTCCTAAGATCTTTTTTTTTTACTCTAAGTAGTTTAAGAGACTGCATGAGTGCAAAGTATCGTAATAAAATGACCAGTTTAGCTTGTTAAACATCCCTTTGCATTATTTTCATTTACTATTCATTTAAAACCTTTTATATGAAAATAAGTGAGATTAAGATATTCAGCAAATAGTAGTAGTTATAGTAATAGTAGTAGCAGTAGTACTAAAAATATTTTTAGACATTTATAAAAATTTCAAGCTAGATGATACAATTATATACTAAATTAGATTACTGTTATTAAAACTGTCCATGTTTGGCTTCTTGATGACTAACATCCAACTGCAACCATTAGAAAAAGTATTCCTTCCTTTTGAAAATTTCACTGCACATTTTCACAGAAAAGATTTTAATCATTTCTGTTTTTTTGAGTGTTATGTGCTTTACACCATCCTATGTCATGCAACCCTTATCATAATTTTATTAGGTGGGAATCATTGTACTTATTTTATAGGTGAGAAACTGAGGCTGAAAGAGAAAAATTCATTTGTTTGAGGTCAGCAGCTAATAATTAGCAGAGCTAGAGTTCAAACCTGGGTCTGTCAGATCCCAAACCTGTTGTCTTAAGTGGTATGTGTCTTTTCCAAGATTTCAGACTGGAATTTCGTCCCAGTAAATTGAATATAAATATGTAAATAATCTTATAAAATTAATAGCTACTATATTAGAAAATGCATAATGCTAAGGATATTCACAGGTAATTTTCTACTTTTTTTTCTATATATAGGGATAAAATGCCCCAAGCCTGTTTTTTTAATAAGACCTTTATTAAGGTATAATTCACATACCATATAATTTACCCCTTTAAAGTGTATAATTCAGTGGGTTTTAGTATGGTCACAGAGTTTTATAACCATCACCACAACCAGTTTTAGAACATTTTCGTCACCCCAAAAGAAACCCTACACCCATTAGCAGTTACTCTCCATTTCCTCCCAAGCCCCCTTCCCTAGGCGATCACCCCACATCTTTTTTAATGTCCTGAAATATTCTAAGATTGTTTACACTTGGAGACACTTACAGAGCTTTAGGAAGCAGCAGTATTCTGATTTTGTACAACATGTTCATGAGTGTTTTGTAAAGTTTTTTTCTTTTCTTTTAAATAGACTACCTTCTAAAGTAGTTTGAGGTTCACTGCAAAGTTGAACAGAACGTACAGAGATTTCTCATCTTCCCCCTTCCCCCACATATGCACAGCTGCCCCACTCTCAACCTCCTGCAGTAGAGTGGTACATTTATGGTAATTGATGAAGCTACACGACATGTTGTCACCCAAAGTCCATAGTTTACATTGGTGTTCACTCCTGGTGTTGTACATTCTATGGGTTTGGACAAATGTATAACAACATATTTATCCACCATTATGGTATCATACAGACTGGTTTCACTGCCCTAAAAATCCTCTGTGTTTCACCTGTTTATCCCTTATAGTTCTTTTTAAAACTGTAGAATTACAAAATTCATAATGGAAAGGGATTTAGAGATAATTTAGTCCAACCAACCAATTGGGAACAATCTAGTAGGAATTCTCAGTCTCTTCAGCTAGGTTTATTCTTTTTTTTTTTAATTGAAGTATAGTTGATTTACAATGTTGTGTTAGTTTCAGGTGGACAGCAAAGTGATTCAGTTGTGCGTGTGTGTGTGTTTGTGTATATACACATATATATTCTTTTTCAGACTCTTTTCCATTATAGGTTATTATAAAATATTGACTATAGTTCCCTGTGCTATACAGTAGGTCCTTGTTGTTTAGCTGAATTTATTCTTTATTTTCTTATTGGCTGTCATAGATATAAGCATTTTCTTCTTTTCTTTTGTAGTTCCCCTCTCCTTAGAACAAATGGTCATGTTCTAATTTACAGTGAGACAGGCAATAAATTTTAGAATTTAACAAGAAAATAGTATGTCCTTAATTCTTATTTTATCAGTAATAAAAAAAACTTTTTATAACAGAAAATTTCAAAAATATACTACAGGGACTTCCCTGGTGGCACAGTGGTTAAGAATCCTTCTGCCAATGCAGGGGACATGGGTTTGAGCCCTGGTCCAGGAAGATGCCACATGCCACAGAGCAGCTAAGCCCATGCGCCAGAACTACTAAGCCTGTGCTCTAGAGCCCACAAACCACAACTGCTGAGCCCGCGTGCCACAACTACTGAAGCCTGCGTGCCACAGCTACTGAAGCCTGCATGTCTAGAGCCTGTGCTCTGCAACAAGAGAAGCCACCACAGTGAGAAGCCCACGCACTGAAACGAAGAGTTGCCACAACTCACCGGTAACTAGAGAAAGCCGCGCGCAGCAGTGAAGACCCAAAGCAGCCAAAAATAAATATATTAATTAATTAATTTTAAAAATATGCTATAATAGAGAGAAACTTTCAAAAATACACAATGGTAGGGAGCACAACATGTAATATATTGAATCCACACCTGTTCCCTAGTTATCAATACATGGTCAACCTCTTTTCATCTATCCTTCTATGCGTTGCCACCCTCTCCCCAACTGTCTCAGACATCATTCATTTCATCCATACATATTTCAGTATGTATTTTAAAAGATACAGCCTTTCAGAAAAAAAATTAACACAATGCCATTATCATACCTTAAAAATTGCCAGTAATTCTTTAATGTCATCAAATATCTAGTCATTGTTCAAATTTCCCTGAATGTATCAACTTTAAAAAAAAAAAAAGCTGTCAGTTTGTTTGAATTGGGATCCAAACAACATCCACCTACTGCATTTTAATCTATGGTTTTAATCTATGGTTTCCTCTCTGTTGTTTCCCCCTCTCCCTTGAGTCTTATTTGTTAAAGAAACTGGTCATTCTTCTTGCTATTTTTCACATTCAGGATTTGCTCATTGCATCTCCGTGGTATTGTCTAACATATTTTTCTCCTGTAAACTGGTAGTTAGCTTAAAAAACTTGATCTGTTTTAGGTTCATTTTTTTGGCAAGAATATTCCGTTGGAAAAAAAAAAAAAAGAATATTCCGTTGGTGGTATTCTGCATTTTCATTTCAACCAAGTATCTGGTTGTCTCTGTTTTGTGATATTAGTGGCCGTTATTTCATTAGGGGTTTGCAAAGTGGTGAGAGTCTTTTTTTTTTTTTTTTGGAATATTTATTTTTGCCTGTGTCGGGTCTTAGCTGTGGCACACAGGATCTTTCATTGTGGTATGCGGGCTTCTCTCTAGTTGTGGCATGCAGGCTCATGGGCTCAGTAGTTGTGGTGCTCGGGCTCTCTAGTTGTGGCACATGGGCTCCATAGCATATGGGCTCTGTAGTTGCGGCATGCAGCTTCCTAGTTGTGGTGTGCAGGCTCAGTAGTTGCAGCGCGTGGGCTTAGTTGCCACGCGGCATGTGGGCTCTTAGTTCCCCGACCAGGGATCAAACCTGCGTCCCCTGCATTGGAAGGTGGATTCTTAACCACTGGACCACCAGGGAAGTCCCAAAGTGGTGATATTCTGATGCCTTTATCTTTCTTCACTTATTAGCTGGAATACTTCCATAAAGAGAAACTTTCTCTTATTGATAACCAATAGTACAGTTCTTATAGGAAAGGCAGACTAAATGCTTGATTTCTTTCTCTTTACCCTTTTTCAGAATAATGAATCAGTTCCCTAGCATGCTCTAAAGGAGACCAAGGAGGTTATATTTGGTTTGTATTTTTAGTATCAATATGAACTCGTAGCTTTTTAACCTATTTGATGTGTTTCAATCCATGGCAGTTATTATTCTATTTGATACTCAAACTTGAAATTTAAAACATAAAATTTAAAAATTGGATCAGTTTAGGGTGATTCTGTTTGAAATGGTTTTCACCCATAGAATTTAATAAATAAAAAAGCTTCCCTGTGTAGCTACACAGGATTTTTCCAGGAATATATCTAATACATAAAGTGGATTGAACCTGCATAGGGCCTTTATTATGCATATATACTTACATGAATGTGTTTGTGTGTATCTCTGGGACTATGTATGGTATCCTAAGGAATGATTACATATTCACCTTTATAAAAGAGGTCCAAGTCATCTGCTTTGGGCTGGAATTGTTTCTAAGGTGAGAGCCATTCTGTAGCAGCCCTTCTGGACCTTGAACATGAGCACAGCCTCCTTCGAATAAGTTCCTTGGCTCTGACCACAGGAGAGGAGCCAGGCTAACACTCAGTGATTTGTCAGGTTTACCTGCATTTTCATAGTATTTCTATAAAAGAAATTTGTCCTAAGTATCAAATTGCTGATTTTTCCAGTGACAGAAAGGTTTCATGGGGACTTCTGTTGTTATTTACATGTATATGGAGAAAATTGCAATCTGTGAGTAATTTGAGAAATTTCAACAGTTTCAGCAGTAGTGATCTAGAAATTGAATGGGTTTCAAATACAGTGTTCCAGTGCAGTGCTGCATATATAATGTATGTGCAGCATATGCTGAGGTCTTTTTCAAAACATTTACATTAAACCTGTCAGGTATTTATGAATAGCAAAAATTAATTTCCCCTAGTTCTGTCATCAGTTAGAGAAATGGATTTTAGCATAGAAGACTGTCAGTGTTTCCTGCACACCACAACAGCTCACTTCAATGTCATAGTATTACACCAGGTGGCCTTCTAAGAGTCAGCTTAATGTGATTTCAAATGATAGGGTAGAGAATGTGAGGGAAATTAAAATAGTATCATACTTATGATTTAAAAGCAAGTTAATTACAAGGGCTTGTTAATAAACAAAGAAAAATTCAGGATGTATTATCTGTTACATAGCGTATCGATAACAAGTGTGATGCTTTGAAAACAAAAAAATCTACCACTATGTGACTTTGAGATGACTTAAAAATATTGAATTAAATTGTTGACCAATGTGTTAGTCTACGAATGGCCTTATAGCATTTGAACGAATTTCTGGATATTCATTTTAGCTCTTAAGGCACTTCTAAAAAGCATTGTTTAACCAAAAAGATTAGCTACATTGTTGGCATTTTATCTAGAAAATCCCTGATGTTGCGTTTGATGTGAATGATTCTAACAACACTGGACTTTGTCAATGTTCAGTCAATGCATTTTCTCCAACTGATTACTTTTACATTTCCTAAAGGGCCAAAACACATGCAATATCACTATTACTTTTAAAGCAAGACACATTTCACTTGCTGAATGATTTAGTGTTTTTGATGGTCATGGGTAATGTTCCTTCCCAATGCTCCTGTCTTATATATTAGAGAAAAGGAAAGAGAATGGTATCTGATGTGGGGGGTTTTTTTGCATTTTTGCATTTTATTTTATTTATTTTTTTATACAGCAGGTTCTTATTAGTCATCCATTTTATGCACATCAGTGTATACCTCTCAATCCCAATATCCCAATTCATCACACCACCACCCACACCCGCCACTGCTTTCCCCCCTTGGTGACCATATGTTTGTTCTCTACATCTGTGTCTCAATTTCTGCCGTGCAAACTGGTTCATCTGTACCATTTTCTAGGTTCCACATATGTGCATTAATATGTGATATTTGTTGTTCTCTTTCTGATTTACATCACTCTGTATGACCGTCTCTAGATCATCCACGTCTCTACAAATGACCCAATTTCGTTCCTTTTTATGGCTGAGTAATATTCCATTGTATATATGTACCACATCTTTATCCATTCATCTGTCAATGGGCATTTAGGTTGCTTCCATGACCTGGCTATTGTAAACAGTGCTGCAACGAATATTGGGGTGCATGTTTCTTTTTGTTTGTTTTTGTTTTTTGCGGTATGCGGGCCTCTCACTGCTGTGGCCTCTCGCGTTGTGGAGCACAGGCTCCGGACGCGCAGTCTCAGCGGCCATGGCTCACGGGACCAGCTGCTCCGCGGCATACGGGATCCTCCTGGACTGGGACATGAACCCGTGTCCCCTGCACCAGCAGGTGGACTCTCAACCACTGCGCCACCAGGGAAGCCCTCATGTTTCTTTTTGAATTATGTTTTTCTCAGGGTACATTGACAGTAGTGGGATAGTTGGATCATGGTATTCTATTTTTAGTATTTTAAGGAACCTCCATACTGTTCTCCATAGTGGCTGTATGGAGCCACCAACAGTGCAAGAGGGTTCCCTTTTCTCCACACCCTCTCCAGCATTTGTTTTTTGTAGATTTTCTGATGATGCCCATTCTAACTGCTGTGAGGTGATACCTCATTGTAGTTTTGATTTGCATTTCTCTAATAATTAGTGATGTTCAGCAGCTTTTCATGTGCTTCTTGGCCATCTGTATGTCTTCTTTGGTGAGATGTCTGTTTAGGTCTTCTGCCCATTTTTGGATTGGGTTGTTTGTGTTTTTATTATTGAGCTGCATGAGCTGTTTATATATTTTGGAGATTAATCCTTTGTCCATTGGTTTGTTTGCAAATATATTCTCTCATTCTGAGGATTGTCTTTTCATCTTGTTTGTAGTTTCCTTTGCTGTGCAAAAGCTTTTAAGTTTCATTAGGTCCCATTTGTTTATTTTTTTTATTTCCATTACTCTAGAAGGTGGATCAAAAAAGATCTTACTGTGATTTTTGTCAAAGAGTGTTCTTCCTATGTTTTCCTCTAAGATTTTTATAGTGTCCAGTCTTACATTTAGGTCTCTAATCCATTTTGAGTTTATTTTTGTGTATGGTGTTAGGGAGTGTTCTAATTTCATTCTTTTACATGGAGCTGTCCAGTTTTCCCAGCACCACTTATTGAAGAGACTGTCTTTTCTCCACTGTATATCCTTGCCTCCTTTGTCATAGATTAGTTGACCATAGGTGTGTGGGTTGTCTCTGGGCTTTCTATCCTGTTCCATTGATCTATATTTTTGTTTTTGTGCCGGTACCATATTGTCTTGATTACTGTAGCTTTGTAGTATAGTCTGAAGTCAGGGAGTCTGATTCCTCCAGCTCCGTTTTTTTTCCATCAAGACTGCTTTGGCGGTATAAAAAAATAAAATAAATAAAATTTAAAAATTAAAAAAAAAAGACTGCTTTGGCTATTCAGGGTCTTTTATGTCTCCATACAAATTTTAAGATTTTTTGTTCTAGTTATGTAAAAAATGCCAATGGTAGTTTGATAGGGATTGCATTGAATCTGTAGATTGCTTTGGGTAGTAGAGTCATTTTCACAATATTGATTCTTCCAATCCAAGATCATGGTATATCTCTCCATCTGTTGGTATCATCTTTAATTTCTTTCAACAGTGTCTTATAGTTTTCTTCATACAGGTCTTTTGTCTCCCAGGTAGGTTTATTCCTAGGTATTTTATTCTTTTTGTTGCAATGGTAAATGGGAGTGTTTCCTTAATTTCTCTTTCAGATTTTTCATCATTAGTGTATAGGAATGCAAGAGATTTCTGTGCATTAATTTTGTATCCTGCAACTTTACCAAATTCATTGATTAGCCCCAGTAGTTTTCTGATGGCATCTTTAGGATTCTCTATGTATAGTATCATGTCATCTGCAAGCAGTGACAGTTTTACTTCTTCTTTTCCAATTTGTATTCTTTTTGTTTCTTTTTCTTCTCTGATTGCCGTGGCTAGGACTTCCAAAACTATGTTGAATAATAGTGGCGAGAGTGGACATCCTTGTCTTGTTCCTGATCTTAGAGGAAATGCTTTCAGTTTTTCACCATTGAGAATGATGTTGGCTGTGGGTTTGTCGTATATGGCCTTTATTATGTTGAGGTAGGTTCCCTCTATGCCCACTTTCTGGAGAGTTTTTATCATAAATGGGTGTGGAATTTTGTCAAAAGCTTTTTGTGCATCTATTGAGATGATCATATGGTTTTTATTCTTCAATTTGTTAATGTGGTGTGTCACATTGATTGACTTGCATATATTGAAGAATACTTGCATCCTGGGATAAATCAACTTGATCATGGTGTATGATCCTTTTAATGTGTTGTTGGATTCTGTTTGCTAGTATTTTGTTGAGGATTTTTGCATCTATATTCATCAGTGTTATTGGTCTGTAATTTTCTTTTTTTGTGACATCTTTGTCTGGTTTTGGTATCAGGGTGATGGTGGCCTCATATAATGAGTTTGGGAGTGCTCCTTCCTCTGCAATTTTTTGGAAGAGTTTGAGAAAAATGGGTGTTAGCTCTCTCTAAATGTTTCATAGAATTCACCTGTGAAGCCATCTGGTCCTGGACTTTTGTTTGTTGGAAGATTTTTAATCACAGTTTCAGTTTCATTACTTGTGATTGGTCTGTTCATATTTTCTATTTCTTCCTGGTTCAGTCTTGGAAGGTTACACCTTTCTAAGAATTTGTCCATTTCTTCCAGGTTGTCTGTTTTATTGGCATAGAGTTGCTTGTAGTAGTCTCTTAGGATGCTTTGTATTTCTGCGGTGCCTGTTGTAACTTCTCCTTTTTCATTTCTAATTTTATTGATTTGAGTCCTCTCCTTTTCCTTGATGAGTCTGGCTAATGGTTTATCGATTTTGTTTACCTTCTTGTCAAACCAGCTTTTAGTTTTTATTGTTCTTTGCTATTGTTTTCTTTGTTTCTATTTCATTTATTCCTGCTCTGATCTTTATGATTTCTTTCCTTCTACTAACTTTGGGTTTTGTTTGTTCTTCTTTCTCTAGTTCCTTTAGGTGTAAGGTTTGATTGTTTATTTGAGATTTTTCTTGTTTCTTGAGGTAGACTTGTATAGCAATAAACTTCCCTCTTAGAACTGCTTTTGCTGCCTCCCATCAGTTTTGGATCATCGTGTTTTCATTATCATTGGTCTCTAGGTATTATGTGATTTCCCTTTGATTTATTCAGTGATCTCTGGGTTATTTAGTAACGTATTGTTTAGCCTCCATGTGTTTGTGTTTTTTACATTTTTTCCCCTTTAATTGATTTCTAATCTCATAGCATTGTGCTCAGAAAAGATGCTTGATATGATTTCAATTTTCTTAAGTTTACTGACCCAAGATGTGATCTATCCTGGAGCATGTTCCATGTGCACTTGAGAAGAAAGTGTAATCTGCTCTTTTTGGATGGAATGTCCTATAAATATCAATTAAATCTATCTGGTCTATTGTGTCCTTTAAAGCTTCTGTTTCCTTGTTTATTTTCATTTTAGATGATCTGTCCTTTGGTGTGAGTGAGGTGTTAAAGTCCCCCACCCTTATTGTGTTACTGTCGATTTCCTCTTTTAGAGCTGTTACCAGTTGCCTTATGTATTGTGGTGCTCCTATGTTAGGTGCATATATATTTATAATTGTTATATCTTCTTCTTGGATTGATCCCTTGATCATTATGTAGTGTCCTTCCTTGTCTCTTGTAACATTCTTTTTTTTTTTTTTTTTTTTTGGTGGTACGTGGGCCTCTCACTGTTGTGGCCTCTCCCGTCGCGGAGCACAGGCTCCGGACGCGCAGGCTCAGCTGCCATGGCCCACGAGCCCAGCCGCTCCGCGGCATGTGGGATCCTCCCGGACCGGGGCACAAACCCGCGTCCCCTGCATCGGCAGGCGGACTCCCAACCACTGCGCCACCAGGGAAGCCCCTCTTGTAACATTCTTTATTTTAAAGTCTTTTTATCTGATATGAGTATTGCTACTCCAGCTTTCTTTTGATTCCCATTTTCATGGAATATCTTTTTCCATCCCCTCACTTTCATTCTGAATGTGTCCCTAGGTCTGAAGTGGGTCCCTTGTAGACAGCATATATATGGGTCTTGTTTTTGTATCCATTCAACCAGCCTGTGTCTTTTGTTTGGAGCATTTAATCCATTCACGTTTAAGGTAATTATTGATATGTACGTTCCTATGACCATTTTCTTAATTGTTTTGGGTTTGTTTTTGTAAGTCCTTTTCTTCTCTTGTGTTTCCACTTAGAGAAGTTTCTTTGGCATTTGTTGTAGAGCTCGTTTGGTGGTGCCGAATTCTCTTAGCTTTTGCTTCTGATGTGTTTTAAGAAATCATTTAAATTCTTATTTTAAAAATCTTTCTGAAATTTTAACGTGTAGAAAGTATTTGTTAACCTCTGACAATGACACAATATTTCCAGGTCTAGGTTCTTTTTAAAAATTATTGTTAATAGTTTTATAGTGTGATGGCCTTAGAATAAGAGATGACAAAGACATTCCCTATTGTGCATATGAACTTGTTGGGGGTCTGGTACATACATACATATATATATATATATATATATATATATATATATATATGCATATATAATATAATATATGTAGCTATATATCTTAATATATGATATATATTATATATAATATATGTTCTTTATACTAATATATATTAGTATAAAGAACAGAGACTGTTTTTTTAAATTTATAGCTTATAAAAATCTCATTTTGTAGTCACAAGATAAACTGTAGATCAGTTCTTCTTTCTCTGGATTGTACTGTTAGGTAGTTATTAAACCTATTCTTGTAAAGATTATTGCAAGGAATGTTAATAGTTTTTGTTCCATTTTGTTTTTAAGATTAAGAATTAAACCCAATTCTCAACTAGTCTCCTTTTAAATAGTGGGTACAATACACCAGGGTTACATGGAGTTCAAATACTAAAAATATATGGCTCTACTTACACAATATTTTATATTGTTTTCCGTTTAAAAATTGCCTCATTTAATATACTATGGTATAATTTGAGACTGCACAACCATGTTATAAAGAATTTCTTTGTATAATCCAGCTGTTTTTTTTTTAATTTTTAAAAATTTGTTTAATTTATTTATTTTTGGCTGCGTTGGGTCTTCGTTGCTGTGCGCGGGCTTTCTCTAGTTGCAGTGAGCGGGGGCTACTCCTTGTTGTGGTGTGGTAGCTTCTGTTCCAGAGCATGCACTTAGGCATATGGGCTTCAGTAGTTGTGGCTTGTGTGGGCTCTAGAGCGCAGGCTCAGTAGTTGTGGCTCATGGGCTTAGTTACTCTGCAGCATGTGGGATCTTCCGGGACCAGGGCTCGAACCCATGTCCCCTGCATTGGCAGGCAGATTCTTAACTACTGCGCCATGGAAGCCCCCAGCTGTTTTAAGGTTCTTTAAATGTCCTAGCTGACAGCCCACAACTGCTGTGCAGATGTAGTTGACAAAATTTTATTTGAATGAGAAAGACAACTGACATATTCATAGTTTATCAGAGGCCATAGCATTATTAGTCATAGGAGCCAGTGTTTTGGTTCCAGTCATATATCCCTTTTTCCTTTTTCCTTAAACTAGTTTATGGTTATTGGTTTTTAACATCATATATTGATATATCTATTTAATATAAAATAAATAGTAATATGACAAATCTCCTTGGTATGTATAGGTATCTATTTTATTTGAAATTTGTCTATGTCATGGCAGTTTTGATAAACCTTTAATATCATGAGAATATCCTTGTATTTTCTGTTACATACAGGCTCCCTTTAAGAAAAGTAAGCCAAATATTTTTGAGTACACTGTAAAAGACCATAATTTATGCATTTTGGGGGGTGCTATATCATCATTATAAGGCATCTTCTGCAAGAGTTTAAGCATGAGAAAATAAAAGGCAGGAAAGGATATTTTTAGAGACTATTCAACTAATTTAAAACAAATGTTATATCATAGTAATTCAGAATTAAAACTCTTGATTCTATTCTTTGTAGTGCTTTCCTGCACTTCTATGTGTAGTATGTATGTATGTACATGCATTTTCTAAATATGGCTTCTGCCGACCAGTTCATTTTTTCTCAATATCTTAATCAATTAGTCGCTAAAAAATAGTACTTAGAGCATAGAGAGAGGCTAGCTATTTGCTTTTGAAGTGTCAGTATGTTGGAACAATAAGATGTTTTATTGATCAAAGTTACAATGTAAAAGTGTCTAAAAAGTCACGATTATTAATATTACCACATATAGATTATGTTGACAGATGCACAGGCATATGAATTCAAAAGCAAAGTAAACCTGATATGCAGAAAAAGAAAATAGTTAATACAATAGGAAACATGGGTTGGAAGGAATCCAGAAATCTAAAAGTTTGACTATCTGCTTGCGTGCTATAGCACTTGGAATACACTTAGACTTGTGCCACAAACATTATTGAGTTCCTACTACATATCAGGTTCTGTATTTGGTGTATGAGATGAATATGACAATTTGCCTGCCCTCATGGAGCTTAAAGTATATTGGAGAACCTGGCATGCAAATAAATAGTGACAAAGCGTAATAGGTATAATAGGATGCATACTTTCCAGCGGGAGCACAAAAGGGGGCAAATTTATTTTCCTGTGGGAGCCAGGGAAGGCATCTATTAAGGGACATCAACTGGGGAGACAGAAAAGAGAAGTGTAGAAGGTGAAAAAAATTATGAGGCCTTTGTAAGGTCATGTTTAAGTATCTGACTTTTATCCTGAAAGTAATTGTGTGCCATTGAAGATTTTTTTAGCAGGTTGACAGATCACATTTGTGTGTTAGAAATGCAGTTTTTAAATGGCAGAGTAAAGATGACGGTATCTACCATCCTTACATTAAAGATAGTAGTTACCTCCACCTTTACTCTGAGGGACAAATCCAATAATCTCATTTTTAAAATAAGGGAATGGATGCATAGGCTGATATTAGGAGCTTTCCTGAGAGTTTTTGGCATAAAGTCTTGAGAAGCAGGATGGGGTGAAGCATGTTGTAGGAAGCAGATTTTTGGGAAGGTGGGATTGAGGAAAGAGATACTATATCATGAACAGCCCTGGAGTGCTAAATTCATTTGGCTCAGGGGAAGGAAGGACTGAGAGAATTTATTCCATCTTATGTCCTATTAGAGATTCTAATAGTCTAATAGCCTGCACTGTGGCGCTGACTCTCCCCAGCTTGAACCTCCCGCAAATAGCTGGCCATGGAGAAATTCACCTTGCTCAACAATGAGTAATAATTAAAAAAAAAAAAAGAGTAAGCAGGATCAACACAGAAAACAAGGAAAATGAAGGAAAGAAACAGAGAAAAACAAGTAGCAAATAAACACCAGAGAAGTGTTGAAGTAGAGTAGAGGCAAGAACAATAATTAGTCATGAATCTAAGATATAAATAAATAAAAATAAGCAAAAAAGAAAGATGGAAGAAGGAAAGAAGGAAGGGAGGGAGAGAAGGAGGAAGGAAGGATGGAAGGAAGGAAGGACGGAAGGGAGGGAACAAAACCAAAAAAACTTAATGAAGTATTTGCTTCTATAAGACCAGATTAGAGAAATAAGAAATCAGAGCAGATATAATGATTCAACTGAAGAAAATGAAATATGAGTTGCAAAAAGCTCAGGAAAGAGGAAGAAGAAATAAAATAAAAACTATTACAAAAATGAAAGATATATAGTTCATTGTCTGTGGAATGATCATATACTTTATCATCCAAACTTGAACATCTACCAGGGAGGAAAGGTTGGGGGGAGGGATAGATTGGGAGTTTGGGATTGACATGTACACACTGCTATATTTAAAATAGATAACCAACAAGGACCTACTGTAAAAAAATAAATTAATTGAAAAAAAAGAACACTTTGGGGCCCCATTAATAACATGCCAGGACCACAGGTATAAATTGGGATGTCCTGGGCAAATCAGGACTTACGATTACCTTTTATTCTGCCATCTTAGAGTTTCTATGAATATTTTCTTCTCTTACTGATAATTGGTTTTCAGAGAGACTTCACATGGGTGATTGATTCTGTCTGTGGTACATCTATTCTCTTGTGTTCTCATTTGCATCCTTTTCTTTCCTTTTATTTTTTTTCTTTTATTTTTTATTTTACACTAAGGAGACCAGTGTATTCATTGTATTCTGGTGGCTTTCCTTTCCGAAGGGATAGATTGGTTTCTCCTTCAAAGTTATCTTCTAACTGACCCTGAGTCTCTCACTGGGAAATGATCATTGTCTGTGATACCCTCCCCAGGGAAGAACTATGTTGGCCATGTTTTTACGCACACACGTCCCCCACACGTACACATACACGAATTCTATATTTATACAACACGCACTTTAACAATTTTTTAGCTTCAAACTTACAGAAAAATCTCATACCCTTTACTTGAACTCCTGTATCCTTTACTTGGAAATAACAATTATTTATATTTTGCCCTGTTCACTTTAACATTCTCTCTTTCTTTGTATATTTACATATAATCTTTATATAAATAAATATATATGTAATACCTCTATATATAGCTTATCTTTTAATATCTATATCTAATATCTACCTATTTATCTTTATATATCATCTGTCTATCTAACTTGTGAGCAAATTGCAGACTTGGTATCCCTTTACCCTTAAGTACTTCACTGTGAATTTTCTAAGGAGAAGAATATTCTCCTACATAACCATAGTACAGTTACCAAGATCAGGAAATTTAACATTGATACAAAACTATTATCTAACCCATAATCCATGCTTGATTTCATCAGTTATCTCAATGATTTTCTTTTAGCTATTTTTCCTACACAGTATCCAATTCATGATCATGCATTTACTTGTTGTGTCTATTTAGTCTCCTTTAATCCAGAACAGTTCCTCAGCCTCTCCTTATCTCATTTGACCTTGACATTTTTGAACAGTAATAAAAGGCCAGTTATTTTGTTTAATGTCCTTTAATCTGGGTTTGTCTTCTGTTTCCTTATGATCAAATTCAGGTTATGACTTTTGGCAGGCATATCACAGAAGTGATGATGTCTATCAGGGCATCATATTGGTTTGTCCCATTACCGGTGATGTTGACTCTGATCATTGTATAAGGTGATATCGTCCATGTTTTCTACTGTGCAGTTGCTATTTTTCTTTCATAATTAATGGGTAATTGTGGAGAGATACTTTGAGACTATTTGAAAATACTGTTCCCCATCAAACTTACACCCATTAATTTTAGCATACATTGATGAATCATGTCTGAATAAATTACTATCCAAAACATTCCTTCTACATTTATTGGTTGACATTCTGTTGTTAGGAAGAGTTTCCCATTTCCCCTCTCCCATGTATGTATGTATGTATGCATGCATTTTAGTATGGACTCATGGATTCTTATCTTATTCAACGGATTAAAATCTTTTGCTTTCATTATTTATTCTGATGCTCAAATTGTCCCAGTCAGATTTGGTCAGTGGGAGCCCCTTCAAGCTGGGACTTAAGCCCCTTTGTCGTTTTGGCATGGCCCTATCACTTTTAGTACACTTTTTAACTTTCTGATACAACAAGGTATTTTAGGCTCATTTTATGCTTTCCCTGCCCCAGTCATGGGATCAACCAGTCCTCTAAAGAACACTGGGTTTTTTTAGTGGAAAATGTTATTTAGAAACCCAGATATGGGTTCTAGGTGTGTTTATTGTTCCTGGGATGTTAATGCTTTTAGGCCCTCGTGGGGACAAAGCTAAAAAAAAAAAATTCATATTTATATATATCAACTCATACTGATGTCTGCATGCCATTGCAACACTGCCGTGCTCATTACTGCTTTTTCCCTTTCCATATTTGTAACTTTCTCCTTTATCATTGAAAAACTCGGCTCTCATTATCCTCGATATATTTATTCATTTGCTGAATCCTAGAGTATATAGAAAATAGTTTGAGCATTGCTCACCCATAAACACTGCAAAAACCAAACCTATTTATTAGAGTTCAATATTTGTTTATAGTTCTTTTTGTCTTTAGACTGAGGTATGAAGTCAAAATAATTGTGTTCAAAAATTAGTCCCTCCATTACTACCCCCGCAACTGCCGCCACCTTCAGTGTAGTTATTTAGTTGAAATACAGTTAATGTTCACTTGTTTTTATTTGTGTTGCATTTTAAGGTTTTCCCCTCATCCTTGTTGATTTTGTGGTACTTTATTTTTTTAATGCATAAAGTATTACCACGGATACAGAAGTTGAAAGTTTACAAAAAGGAATACTCAGAAGTATCATTCTGCTCCCTGCCCTCCACCACTCTTCCACTCCATCCCCACACACCTCCTCTAGGTGATTTATCTCCTTAGTCTCTGATTTATCCTTTCTATATTTCTTTTGCCAAAAAAAAAAAAAAGGTATATTTATTTTCTTATTTTATCTTCTTTCTTACATAAGAGATACCTTTCTATATATACTACTGAACTTTGCTTTTTTCACTCAACAATATATACTAGAAATCACTGTATCAGTTCATACAGATCATCCTCATTCTTTTTTTTATAGCTACGTATTACTCCATTGCGTTGATATATCATGGTTTATTTAACCACTCTATTGTGTATAGACATTTAGATTGTTTCAAATATTTTGAACTTAACAAAAAACGCTGCAGTAAATAACCTTGGGCATATGTATTTTTGCATCATTCAGATATTTCTTTAGGGTGAATTCTGAGAAGTAGGACAGCTGGGTGAAAAACTAAATGCAAATGTAGTTTTATTATGTTTTGCCAAATTCCCTTCTATAAGGATTGGTCCAGCCTCCATTCCCACCAGCAGTATGTGAGTGCCTGCTTCCCCTCAGCCTTGCCACCAGATGTTTGGTCAAGCCTTTTAATTGTTGCCAATCTGATAGGTGAGAAATCCTATCTCAGTGTAGTTTTAATTTGTATTTATTTTATTATGAGTTAAGTTGAACATATTTTCATATGTTTAAGAGATATCTATCGAATGTAAATGTGATTTTAGATCTTTCCTCCCCTCAAATTTTAAGAATCTTTTATCTTTGATATATGTTTCTACCAATTGATTTTGCTTATAGTGTTTGTGAGTTTTTTGGGGGGTTTTTGCCACGCAAAAGTTTAATTTTCGTTGACTTTTATGCAGTCAGATTTACAAATGTTTTCTTGTATTACATCTGGATTTTGAGTCATAGTTAGTCTTTCCCTACTATCGGATTATAGAGGAATTTACCCATGTTTTCTTATACTACTTACATGGTATAATTTTTTACATTTAAATCTCTGATCCATTTGAAGTTTATTCTTATGTATGATGTACAATATGTTTCTAATTTTATCTTTTTTCCAAATGGCTCTCCAGTTACCCCAGCACTATTTACTAAAAAGTCCACCTTTATCTCAGTGATTTGATGTGTCACCTTTTTTTATATACTAATTTTTATATATACTTGGTCTATTTCTGAACATTTTATTCTATTCCACTGGTTTGTCTATTCATGTGTCATTATCACAATATTTTAGTTATAGAGGCTTTATCTTATGTTTTAATATCTGGTATTAATTACCAGATCATAGTCCCATCTAGTCCCATCTCATAGCTTTTTTTTCCCAATGTTTTTCTCACTAATCTTGCATGTTATTTTTCTATACAAACTTTAGTAACAACTTATCTAGTTTCATAAAAAATTGTTAGCATTTTACTGAGATTGCATTGAATTTATAGATTAACTAGGGAAAACAGACATCTTTATGATGTTGAATCTCTCTGTCCAAGTATAAGGGATGGCTTTCCATTTGTTCAAGTTTACTCTTCGTTTCTTTCAGGAGTATTTTAAAGTTTTCCTCATATAAATTTTGCACATTTCTTGTAAAGTTTATTCATATTTTATCTTTTTTGTTGCTACTAAGAGGGAGTTTTCTTTACCATTATATCCTTGAATTGGTTATTTTATGTGTATTTAAAGGCTGTTAATTTCTGTATATAATTTTATATCCTACGTTACTGAATTTTTACGATTTAAACACACACATATATTCGTACTAAGACTGTTGCTTCAGAACAGCCTCAGAAAGTAGCCATGTCCTCATCTCTTTGAATATAATCAGCTCAAACCTAAGTTTGTGCATAAATTATTTTTAGATACTGTTCCATAACTTCTTTCAGGTCTTTTGGAGTATACTTATCAAATGTAAAGTGGTCATTATACAATTCTATATAAGGCCCTCAAAAATCAGCTAAAAAATCTGGAACAAATACTTATTGAACTGTTGCCATACATAAACACTGTGAGGCACTTGGTTACAGAAAAATAGAAGGAGGAAGATGACAATGAAGACCTCCACTCAACTTGAGAGCCTAACTAAGGAGATAAGATTTTCTGTCTCTCTCTCTCTCTCTCTCTCTCTCTCTCTGTCTCTCTCTCGCCACATATATATATAAACTTGACTGGTAGGTCAAGGCATTACATAGAAGGAACTAAATGAATTAGTTGTAAGACAGAAGGTCAGAGGAGAAAGTAGGAAGGAGGGGGACTCATGGAAGAAGTAGAACTACTGCCTGGCCTAGAGGTAGGCACGGTATTCAGAGAGGCTATAGTCTCAGGGTAGCAGTTATGGAATGTGTCGGGGTGGGGAAATTTCCCCCTCTATCCCTCTTAAGTTCTTGTGGCTAGACTAATAATGAAATTGACATAAGACAGATTAATAGATGCAGGGAGCACACCTTTCACATGAGAGACTTATTTCCTACTTTCAGGGCGACAGAGAGGAGGGTCAAGGTGTCCCTCTTGCAGTGGCCATTTCTTAAGTAACTTTGATTCAAAATAATCAGTATTTTGGGGTGGCCTGCCCTGAGCCCCAACAAATGCATAAGGCAAGGACCAAATAAAAGGTCAATCCATCATGGCTTCGTCTGGAGAGCTGTGTGTGAGAGTTAAAACTGGAAACCCAGACTAATGGTCAGATGATGGAGACCCTGGTACCAGTTTAGAGAGCTTGGATTCCATTACCCTTCTTCCTTCATTCCCCACCCTCCTCATTAGCTTTTAAAAGCCATATTTCCTTTATTATTATCATAGAGAATGTGGTTTTCAAACCACATAGTTTCTTTGATGCAAATTATCTCTTACTAGTTGGTCAATAGGGGAATGAAGTAGGAATAGCACGTGGAAATTGTGTTGGTTTATGGACGATTTCCCCATTTTTTGATTAGTTTTGAAGCCATTAGGAGCAAGTTTTCTCTAAGTTAAAGAGAAAACCTGAGCACGTTATGAAGACCTCATGAGAAAATGTGAAAATCTACGGAGTGCCTTTCTTTAGTGCAAATAGTGGCTCATTTAGTGGCTTTATGAACCTCTATCCCTTATGGCTGTGATAAGCCCTCTGTGTAGCTGTGAACACAGAAGAGGCAGCAAAGACATTTCCTCTGTATTAAAACAATGAGTTAATGAAGAATGCTATGCTCTGGATTTTCATACTTCTAATTTTTATAAATTTCTTTATTTATTTATATTTGGCTGCGTTGGGTCTTCGCTGCTGCGCACAGGCCTTCTCTAGTTGAATTGAGCGGGGCTACTCTTCATTGCGGTGCGTGGGCTTCTCATTGCGGTGGCTTACTCTTATTGTGGAGCATGGGCTCTAGGTGCGTGGGCTTCAGTAGATGCAGCACGCGAGCTCAGTTGTTGTTGCTTGCGGGCTCTAGGGTGCAGGCTCAGTAGTTGTGGCGCATGGGCTTAGTTGCTCCGTGGCATGTGGGATCTTCCTGGACCAGGGCTTGAACCCGTGTCCCGTGCATTGGCAGGCGGATTCTTAACCACTGCGCCACCAGGGAAGTCCCCATACTTCTAATTTTTAATGCAAATGGTCTCTTTAGAATCAAATGCCCTCTAGGACCTATATTTAGGTTTAAAGCTGTAAAGAATTGACTATATGCTAAGTGTAAATATCCTCAGAGGTAAACTATGCTAGTGCTTTTATTAGGATTGTTATTATTTTCATTTTATTCTCTGGTTAAAAGTTTTAAGTGGTCTGAACCACTTTTCTCACAAGCTGTATTATTATTATTGTTTTAAATATTTATTTATGTATTTAGCTGCGCTGGGTCTTAGTTGCGGCACATGGGATCTTTAGTTGCAGCATGCGGGATCTAGTTCCCTGACCAGGGATTGAACCCGGGCCCCCTGATTGGACCACTGAACCACCAGGGAAGTCCCTGTATTATTTTTTTAGTGCATAATTTTGTAGAATGAAAAGATTTTTCAGGAAAAAGTTTTTACAAGGCAGCAAATTCTAATCTTTATCAGATATTTACACAACATAGTTGACCTAATGCGATAATTATGTATTTTATTTCTCTTAAAATAAGAGAACTATGAGTACACTTATGAGTATTCATAATACTATTTTAGTCTAGAGTCTTATCTAATTAACTTTATTTGTTGACTTGTTTTAAAATGAAAGTCAATGTAGATGAATAATATGAGTTAGCATTTATTTTAATTTCTGTTCAGAGGGTGGTGTATATTGGTCACACCAAATCCAAGGGGCCAAGATAGGCCAAATGAAGTTGATGAAATCCCATAAGTATACCAGACAAAATCTATTAGGCTATTGTTGGAAATAATTTGAAATAGATATGTTTGGGGTAAGGCTTAGTAGTTTTAACTTAGTGCCCCTGAAAAGAAGGGTATGAGAAAATAATTTCAATTTTGGTATTACATTAAATATATCCCGTGTTTATTCCTAAACTAGTCAATGAAATTCTCTTCTTACTTAAAATATGGTTTTATGATTACCTGGCCATTGGGAAATTTAGCAATTAACGTCAAGGGTTATTTACTCTATTACTGGTTCAGAAATGCCTATTTATACAAATCAACGGGGATTTTCAGCAGCTTTAGCCTTCTTTTTCTTTTTCTTTTTAAGCTGGCAGAGTCAATGGTTAAAGGAGGAAAATTCTAAATTGATTGAGTTACAAATGAATACAGTGTTAATTAAGCCAGGCCATTGTCTTTAAAGTGGAGTCAGTACATTGGAAGTCGGATTTCTCTTGCTGTTTAGTCAAACTGCCTAAGGCTGCAATTGCTTCCTTATTAGGTTACTGGCTATGGGGAAATGTCATTGTTTGCTGCTGTAGCTAGGCTTTCTGTTAAAAATCACAGCATGAGGCTTAAACTGCTGCAACCATTATCCAGTGCTAACATGTCACTAAAGGTCTGCTAATAGAACAAGGGGAAAAATATCAATCTTTAATTTTAGAACAGCTGAGTAACCTGTAGCACCTGTTCATTTTCTCTCATCAACCCATTTAAAACAAGACTAGAGTGATCCTTTGATGGGCAGACGATGAGATCCTAATACCATTTTTTCTCTTTCTTTTCTTGTCAGAGGAAAATGTAGAATTAAGACTGAAGAAAAGAGAAAGTAAACTATAAGTAAATTTCTCTTAAAAATCAGTTAAAAGGTAGGATGAGCTGATGTAATCCAATGATGACTAGGTATTTGTTTTTGTTTTTGTTTTGTTTTGTTTTGTTTTGTTTTTTGCGGTACGCGGGCCTCTCACTGTTGTGGCCTCTCCTGTTGAGGAGCACAGGCTCCGGACGCGCAGGCTCAGCGGCCATGGCTCATGGGCCCAGCTGCTCCGCGGCATGTGGGATCTTCCCGGACCGGGGCACAAACCCGTGTCCCCTGCATCTGCAGGCGGACTCTCAACCACTGCGCCACCAGGGAAGCCCGATGACTAGGTTTTTATAAAATTTTTTTAAAGGATAGTTTCCTTTTCTGAAATGCATTTTGTAGATAAAATTTAATCGATGAGGACATACTACAGTGGTCCAAAGAGCGCATTTTCTGTAGAGAGCAGAAACTCTTTCAAGCTGTAGATAACAACCAACTTATATTTACCTATTCAGATCTAATAAACAGAATTAGAGCTTGGCAGCTGCTAGCTTTCCCGGGTGGAGCTCAAGGCTCCATCACAATATGGGGCAAAATTCAGGAAGGCTTTGTGACTTGCGCTTTTGAAGAGGTGAAAGCAAAGTATGGCTTCTGCAAACCTCTAGTATTAGCAATACGAGTTCCAAAACATTTCCAATGCACAAACTTATGGTTACCAAAGGGGAAAGCTGGAGAGGGATAAATTAGGAGTTTGGGGTGAACAGATACACACTACTATATATAAAATAGATAACCAACAAGGACCTACTGTATAGCACAGGGAACTATACTCAATATTTTGTAATAACCTATAATGGAAAAGAATCTAAAAAAGAATATACATATATATATATATATATATATATATATATATATGGGGTAACAATGGGGTAACAATATGAGAGCATTAGATTCAAAAATTAATTGTAATGATGGAAATCCAGAAGCTAGATATATTTTAAATATCTTCAAAAGGAGATGTCAGTAAAATAACAAATTGCACCTTTTATATAGAGAATTATGTTTGTAACGTTCATTGGCATCTAATCACATTCTTATAGATTTGCCTGTTGAAAACACCTTAGACTGCTAGGACATACACACACACACACATACACACACATACACACACACACACACACACACACACACACACACCCCTACACACACAGCCCACATATACCTTTGACCAATTTCACATCTGAGATCTGACATTTAGCCCTAAAATCTCCTTAGCCCAAAGCCGCTGTTGTCCTTGTCCCAGCATTCCAACTTTTAGCATTTTCTTCCGTAGTCACTTATGTGCTGCATCTGTCCTGAGGTCTACATCAGAGCAGGCTCAGCCTCATTCTGCCACGACCATTTCCATCATCACAAGTACTTGATCTGTTTCACATTTTATGGAATCGATAAATCTCATCCCTAAAGAGTCCAGCAGGCCTTTGATTCCTGACCTGACATTTGCTAATGCTATTCCTGATGACCTGCCACTACGGATCTGCAGCACTGCACTCTGTGTTTGACAACACTCATAATATGAATCAATATTCAGCATTCAGTAAGTGAGCTGGGGAGTCATTTCACTGCTGCAAAAGGCAGCATTGCCCCTGGGCAGCTGTCAGAAATGGGTAGTTATTAATAGCCCTCTCTTTTCACTTAGCATAGTCAGTAGGGGTCAGGCATGAAATGATTTAATCAGTTTATGATATCTGTGACAGAGAGCACTTAAAATGTAATCACAAAATTTAGGTAGAAGTGTCCCTGGGCTGTTGTAATGTTTTTCTCACTTAATTTTCCCTAATGCTGTTACAGTGCAGTGCACACAGAGAGACTGACCGGACCACGAAATGACACATCACTTGGTGTTAGTTTCATTTCTCCCTCTGCAAACTTGTCTTTTTCATGGGATTTTTCACTTTAAAATATAGACTGTAAATCCCTAAGGGTAAATGAGGCTAAGTCTCTTGGGTTAGCGTGCCTGGCTCTGCAAAATGTGTCTGGTGTTGAGGGGTCTTGTGGGTGGAGAAAAGAGAACCTGATTGGGCAGAAGAGACTCAAGCTCTGGTCCCCAAAGAAAAGGTGAATCACTAGAAATAAGAGAACATTATCCAGGTACAGAAACTTCCACTCCAGTATCAGTAATCTTACTGGGCCTTTAGGCAGCCACTTGGAAATTAGCTTAACAGAAGGAAGAATAAAAGATGTCTAGACTGGTTTGGGAGGATAGCACCTCCGTGGGGATTGATCAGGTTGGGAATTCAAGGTTCATGTAAGAAAAGTAGGAGAGGTGAAACCTAGAGTAGGTGAAAGAAGAACCTAAAACTTAAGACTGTGAATGAAATCATTACAAGTTAACAGTTAACAGTACGCGGAACAAGATCGGTACAGTGGTTGGGGTTCAGAAAGAAAGAACCGGGTTTCAGATCCCATCTTTGTACCTTAATTTCCTCATTAGAAATAATATCCATTTCATAAGGTTAGTATGAGAATTAAGAACTTACGTAAAGTATCTGGAACACAGGAGTTGCTCAAATGATATTACTTCTCCTTCTCTTTTTGCTTATCCATCAAGGCCTAATTTGGTTAACCATAGTGCAGTCAGGGGGCTGGTATGGAACTGAAGCTCAGGTGGAAAGGGATCATCACCATAGCCATCCCTGACTCTCCCTCCTACAGCACTGTCCCCACCACTGGCATGCTTGACCATCAGAGGCACATTTGTCACTCTGATTCTGACGGAGAAGTGGGGAAAAGCCTTGGCTCAGGACAGTTTCCTACAAATTTATGGAAATGGAAGAAAGACAAAAGAATAGAAATATGCTGGGCTTAGATTTGTGATTCTAACATTAATTAATGTTTGCCCCCAACTGGGCTTAGTTCTTTCATTCAGCAGATATTTACTTAGCACCCTACTATGTTGGCATAGTTTTATGGAGACAGCCAGCTCCAGGTCCCCTCCTGCCTCATTCCTGACTCTGTTGAATGTCATAGAATGAATGTTTGACAAATACATGCCACTTCTGGTCCCAATCTAGAGTTCTCTGTGAATCCAGAGCCTTGAAATCTCTGCCATTGTCCAAGACCCCTTTCTCTCTAAGTGCTTTGGTTTGCACTGGTTCGTTCCCTGTTTTTCTACACGAGGAAGCCATGGTCTCATATGAGACCATGAGCCCTGATAGCAGGTGTCTTCTGTGATAGGAAGAATTCTAAAATGCCCTCATGATTCCTGGTCCTTGGTGTACACTCACCTTCTTCCAGGTATCCAGTCAAACACTACTGTATGTATTGCTGTAGAAGGATTTTGCAGTCATAATTAAGGTTCCAAATCAGTTGACCTTAGGCAGGGAGATTATCTGTGTGGACCTGACCCTTTAACTCTGGATCTAGAGGTCAGAGATGGGAAGTCAGAGACTGGAAGCATGGGAAAGGTTTGCTGACTTAAAGATGGAAGAAACCACATGGCAAGGAGAGTGGGTGGCCTGTAGAGCTGAGAGCAGCCCCTGGGTGACAACCAGCAAGGAGCAGGGGACCTCTGTCCTACAGTTGCAAGGAGCTGAACTTGACCAACAACAAGAATGAGCATGGATTTTTCCCCAGAGCTTCCAGATGAGAAAATGTGGTCATTACCTCAATTTCATCCTGTGATACCCTGAGCAAAGAACCCAACTACACCGTGTTGGACTTCTGACCTACAGACCTATGAACTGATCAGTGGGTGCTGTTTTAAGCTGCTAAATTTGTGATAATTTGTTATGCAGTAATTGAAAACTAATACCTTGTCTCTCTTTTGCTCTTGCCTGTTCCACTTTCATTTCCTCCTATGTCAGAAGAAAACATGATCTCCTTTTTCTGTGTTCACATCCTATGTTCATTTCAGGGTCATCCATTAAGTTCTTCTTTCTTTTGGAGGAAGATGTTCTCAGTTCACTTGCAGAAACAGATGGTTTTGATCTCCTAAAGGTAGTGAATGACTAAGGCTTGCTTACTTTAGTTTACCACCTCTGTCCACTTCTTTGGACTCTGTTTGGTGACTAATCACTCAGGCACCCCCCAGGGGAATTCTCTGCAAGAGTACCTTGATTATACTTATGTAATCCCCCAAACACTGAAAATGTGCATTGAGTGGCAAACAAAATTTGCCTCAAGGGAAGAGAAAAATCCTTCTCTCACAGCAGGAAGACTCAGTATTTTCCTGTCAAGCCATCTGCCACAACCTCTTGAACTACTCATGTATTTTAAAAACACTTCTTGCCAGAGGATTATTATCCTTTTGTTTATTGGCTTATCTTAAGAACCCCAAACCCTGAAACCCCACTTAGCCTACATCCTACGTGATGTCCACCAACCACACCCCGTCCTGGGCTCTCATATTAGGACAAAATGGATCTTCTTGAACTTCTTGAACTTTGGTCATGTATTTTTGTCCCAGACTCAGCTCTGTCGTGTTAAAAGTCATGGTGTTATGTAGAGAGCATCTTTACTTCATCCTTTTCCTGTTCAGTGTATAGTTCTTATTAGCTTTAGATTCTAGGATTTTTAAAACATGAGATTCATTCTGATCTTCTTGACTTGGCAGAAATGTTAAAAGGAAGGCAGGGAATGGGGAAGGGAGCTGCCAGGAAAAGGAGTGTGATGGGGAAGTCACATTCATAGAAATGCCTTGCTAAAGAGACGGTGTCGGCACGAAAACATCAGCATATATATTTTTAAGACTGACAACCATTTGAGTGCATTTACATATAAAATGCATATATGAAAACTTCATATGTGGAGATAGTAAATGGTTTAAATCAATTATGGGGTGTCTGCTATGAAGTTAACATTAAGTTGGCTCTTGGGGAGACAATGAACAGGTAGCTTATAGGCTCCTCATATCTTTTTTTCCCTTCCCGTTTTATTGAGATATAATTGGCATGCAGCACTGTATAAGTTTAAGGTGTGCAGCACAGTGATCTGACTTACATACATGGAATTACCACTATAAATTTAGTGAACATCCATCATCTCATATAGATACAAAAAAAAGAAAAAAATATTTTTTCTTGTGATGAGAACACTTAAAATTTACTCTCTTCACAACTTTCGTCTATAACATACAGCAGTGTTAATTATATTTGCTATGTTGTACATTATATCCCTAGTACTTATTTATCTTATAACTGGAAGTTTGTATCTGACTTCCTTCCTTCAGTTCTCTCTCAAATCTGATCTCTTCTTCTATGAGTTTGTTTGTTTGTTTGTTTTTGAGGTAAAGCTCCTCATATCTTTTTTCCTACCTCCATGTGGTGAATATGGGAAGACGTCATTACTAAATAATATCTGTTGAGCATCTATTCACTGTCTTCTGAACCGAAGATGCTCTCTGAAAGCTTGTACTGTCTGGATGAGTTGAATTCTGTGGTTCCCTCTTTTCCACTTGTCTTCTAATTTGGGATTAAGGCAATGATGTATTACCTCATACTTTGATTAAAGATGCACATGAGGACCATTGCAACCATAGTATAAGGAAACTGTAGATCTCATATGTATATTCTCTGTATATCTTCACAGGGACTGCCAAGAATGGGGCTTGGGGCTAAAGTTTTAAACTACCCATAAGTGAATGTCTGTCTACCTAAATTCCTGTACACAATCTATGACAACTTGCAAGACAAAGTCAATTGTTTTTAAAGCAGTTTCTTCAGTGTTTTGTTCTGTAAAAAGCTATCTGTTCCACTATTCCATCTATTCCACTCAGCCACACAATTCCAGGCGTTCCAGAGTTCAGGGTAGAGTACATAGCAGTAATCTAATCACAAGATTACATAGTACTATTTAATAGGGCAGAAACCCACGTCTGCAGGATCTTCATTCTCTCTCTGAGATCGCTGAGTCAAAGAACTGGATGGGGGGCTTCATGTCGTCTAGTGGGTGGGCATGCCTTATATAAGGCATGATTGAATTCATAAATGTACTCCAGAAACCTGAGCACGAAGACCTTAAATTCCCACTGTCCAGGTGACTCTAAGCAGATGGCTTATGTGTAATGTTGGAAGGGTTAGAAGTTCTGAAGGGAACTATGCATGTTGCCCTTTGTATTCCTCTGCCCATTACCAACGGGCCTTGAAGCTCCCTGGAGTTTTATGCATAAGAAAGAAAGATGTCAAATTTGCCTTCTTGAGTAGTTTTATCAGGGTCACCTGTGATCTGTATTTAATATTCTGTTGCAGTAGAGTTCCCAACAAAAAGACGCTGGAACATAGCCAGTCCATTATCATCGAGGCCATGCTTTCTTTCTTTTTTTTTTTTTTCAGTACGCGGGCATCTTATTGTTGTGGCCTCTCCTGTTGCGGAGCACAGGCTCCCGACGCGCAGGCTCAGCGGCCATGGCTCACGGGCTCAGCCGCTCCGCGGCATGTGGGATCTTCCCGGACCGGGGCACGAACCCGTGTCCTCTGTATCGGCAGGCGGACTCTCAACCACTGCGCCACCAGGGAAGCCCCACACTGACATTTTGCCTATAGTCATTATTACTTATGAATATTTTTAATAAAATTCAGAAGAGAATCTTTTGAGAAAACCTCATTTTATTTCTGGCTTTCTCATTAGCAAGCCATGCAAACTGAGCTAAGTCACTTACCTATCCAGGGCTTGCCATTCTTCTATAGAAATGGGAGATTTTACTTGGTGAGCTTTACAGTCCATAACAACTCTAAAATTTTGTACAACTGGGGTCGTTCCACACAAAATACTATAGCAGTGCTCAGAATCAGGTATGAGGTCTGAAACAACTACTCACCTTCGTATTTTCCATTTATCAAGCACTTACTATGTTTCAGGAACCATGCTAAGCAATTTACGTACATTACCTTATTTATTTCTCACAACTGTCCTGCTAATATTATTCCCATTCTATAAATGAGGAAACTGAGACACAGAGAAGCTAAGTAATTTGTCCAAAGTCACACAGTGTATGATGATAGAGTTGACATATGAAAACCAGTCTGTTTGACCGCAGAGCCTGCCTCTTAACCATTGGGCTACTTTGCCTCCCGTTATTCAGCCTTAGGCACAGAATAAGTTTATGTAGTTTAAGCAGGACATTTCCCCCTGATGGTCATTAGACAAATCTGTAATAATTTTAGAAGAAAAAGATAAATATTTGAAAGGAAGAGAATAGGAGAGTTGGAAAGAAAATAAAAGACCTCTTTTTAGTCTACAGTTTCCTTACCTAGTATAAGGAATATTAATGTGTTATCAGTATTGGTAATATTAATACCGAACTGAAATTGTTGTTATAGCTGTCATAAATCTTCAGCTTTATTTGTGTATATGTGATTGAGGATGATTTTCCATTCTTCATTATTCCTCTGGATAGTATGAGTGTGGACTGCCTGATGTCTTACATCTGTTTCTGTGCATGTTACAGACAGGGCATATTTAGGATGACCATATAATTTATCATTCTAATAGGGACACTTAGAGGAGTGAAAGAGGGTGCTATTAATAACTGTGCTAGAACAATGGCATGAACCAGGACACCAGGCCGTATAGTTACCCTGGGCTTATGAGATAGGTTTGTGGTTCTTATTCTGGTTGACAGGAAGAGAGGTTTTCAGATATTTAGCCTGAAAAATGAAATTCTCTCTTGGACTCATTAAAATTTAGTGACTCTTCATGTCAGACATTTGTTGGGCAACATCCACATGCCAAATTCTACTTGGCATGAGGTAAAATGATGCTTAGCAAAAGAGTTCAAGGTCAGAATACTCGCTCATCACAGAAATTAAGTACCAGACATGTGCTATGATTTAAAGTTTTATGGCACATCAAAATCTTTTGTTGAAAATCTGTAATGTCTTCAGCAAGTAACACATGCTATTCAAGTACCTGTAATTGACCAAGATACAACTGGCACTCTGTTGACCGTTGACTGTTGACCTGGAAGGTCATGTGTAGATAGCACATGACCCTTCCTCATTTTATACTCTGTTCTCTCATACAAGTGCTGTGATTCTAGGGTAACTATCTATAAATACTACCAAGAAAAGACAAGTTGACTTTTAACCTCTGTCATATATCATTTTATCCTTTAAAAGGACATGGCATCCTTTTGTTCAGGGTATGACACAGTTTTTTGTTGTTGTTATAAGTGTGCTCTGAGAATGGTATTTCTTCTCTGCGGTCTACCAGAGTTGGATGGTAAGATATTCAACAGTTGTATCCTTTCTCTCTCTTTTCTAATAAATGATAGCAATTATTTTCACAGCTTGGATAGAGTTTCAAACTGTAATTTTATAGTAAAATAAAAAGAATAATTTACTAAATGAAGATATTTTAATGAGTTTAATTTAAGACATCTGCCTTTCAAAGTAGCTTTTATTTAGTAGCATACCTGTTACCTTCATTGTTTGGTTGGGTATTCTGGTACTGTAAAACACAAAATTTACAAAGTAGGTTCTAGGTATTAATATTAAGTGACTTGCAAATAAAGAAGTATGGAGAATCTTAAGAAACTGATACTTGTTTAAGTTTCAGGGAGGTTTGCTTATCCATTGTGACCTTTGTTGCTACTTCATTCATTCATTGAACAAGTATCTAGTGTCTGATACTCAGTAGCAGTTACTGGGATAACCATTAGACATTCAAAGATGAATAAAATATAATTTCTGCCTTCAAGAAACTGTTTCATGGATGAGAGGGAACATTAGGATAGGAAAATCCAATAGTTAGTCAAGCATTATGCTAGAGGTATGCACTGGATAATGTAGGAGCACAGAAGTCTTCCTGGTGGTTAAGTAAGTGGAAACTGGACCCAGAGCACTAGGGTTTGAAGCCAACTTTGCCACTGTTGGCTATGTAGCCTTAGACAAGTTACTTGACCTTTTTGTGCTTTGTTTTTTCATCTATAAAATGAGGGTAAAAATGAGTTAATATTCATAAAGCCCTTGGAACAATGCCTGGTAAGTAGCAAGTGCAGTATTATGGTCTGTTAAATAAGATAAGTAAAACAGAACAAATGAGTAGAAATTAACCAGATGAAGGGAGCTTTAGTTGGAGTGGGAGTAGGGGAGATAGGTAAGTTTGAGCAGAGGAAACTGCATATGTAAAATTACTTGGCAAGAGTAGTCTTGGAATTGCCAAAAAAGTGGAAAGGGGGCAGCAATGAAAGAAGAAACTGGAGAGGTAAGAGTGAACTATATTACACAGTCTTGTAAAAAAGCATAGCAGTGATTCACATTTTCAAATGCATATATATATATATAGTTTTCTTTCTCTTTTTTTTGCGGTACGTGGACCTCTCACTGCTGTGGCCTCTCCCGCTGCGGAGCACAGGCTCCGGACGCGGAGGCCCAGCGGCCATGGCTCACGGGCATAGCCGCTCTGCGGCATGTGGGATCTTCCCGGACCGGGGCACAAACCCGTGCCCCCTGCACTGGCAGGCGGACTCCCAACCACTGCACCACCAGGGAAGCCCCTCAAATGCATATTTTTATGATATTTACATAGAAGATAGATTGGGAAGGGAGTTAGTCCAGAGGCAGAGAGACCATCAGAGGATGTTGACATAGTTCAGATAAAAATCACTGAGACCTTAAACAAAGGGTATTGATAATGAGGACGAGAGAAAACTGATTAGAGAACTCTTAGGAAAGAGTTGTCAGGATTTGGTGACTGTTCGAATGTGTGGGATAAGGGATGAAGGGAAATCAGGTGTGACTCCCAGGTCTCTGGCTTGTCTGACAGGTAATGCTGAAGTAGAGGCTATAGGAGATAAGAACAAATTAGAGTAGGGATGGAATGGGAGGGTGAGTTTCAGTTTAGGTATATTGAGTATTTGGAGTCTGTGGGCCAGTTAGAAGAGCTGCCCCAGTAGGTCCTTGGCTGTTTAGAAGGTCTGGGGGTCAAGAGAGAGGTCTCAGCTTGGAGAAATGGATTTAGGAGTCTTCTTCAAATATGCATGTGAGTGAAAGCCATGAGAGTGGGTGAGATTACATTAAGAAGAGGAATAAAGAAAGAACTGAATAGAACTTAGGATAGATTTCAGGTGATCACTCATTTGAAGGGTGGATAGTAGCATAAAAACATGGGAAATAGACTGAAAAGTAATGCCCAGAGAGGAGGATAACTGGGAGAAGGTGTTGTCATAGAAACGAAGAGAGGAGAAACTTTGCAGAGGGAAAGAGTGGTCAACCATGTCAAATCCTCCAGAGATGTTGGGTGGGATGAGGACAGAAAAGTGTCCATTGAATTTAGCAACAAAGAGGTCATTATTGATTTTGGTCATAGAGACTTCCAAGGGTAATATGGAGTGGCAGCCAGATTTCAGTGGGTTGAGGAGTGAATGCGAGGAAAGGAAGTCTGATTTGTCTGTAAAGGAAAAATGATAGGGGAGAGTGCAGAGTTATAGCTGTCTGAGTCATAAGTGGCATCTTCATTGCAAAGTGAAAAGCTATTAAAAGATAGATGCAAGTTAGGAGGATGTAATATTGTTTCAGGGAGAAAATATTCACAAAATATCCACCCCACCTCACCCCCATGAATGCAACAGCATGCAAAACTTTGTCTTCTCTTGCCAATGCGGTTTGCTTCATCTCTTTTCACTGAGAAAATGCCTTCTTTATTAATTTACCTAGACATAGGATTCATTCATAATTAATGATAATGTGGTTTGCAAGTATTATTTGTCACAGAAATGTCCAGTGGAAATTATAATGGTAATAACTGCCTTTTTTTGGCATTACTTCAATTGTATTCATAGCTGTTAGAGAACAGCATTGAAAGGAAGAATTGTGAATGTTTTCTGTTTTGTTTCTGTTTGCAGGGGGTGAGGGGCTGTGTTTAAATGCTAGTGCATTCCCTCATTTGAGGAAAAAACATTAACGTGAAATAAATAGGAAGCAATACTGAACCATGTTTAATAAAGCACTTAATTTCATGGTTCTGTGAGGTCAATCCTTTTGTGTGTTTGGCCATCCTTCTTTTTTTTTTTTTTTTTTTTTTGTGGTATGCGGGCCTCTCACTGTTGTGGCGTCTCCCGTTGCGGAGCACAGGCTCAGCGGCTCACGGGCCCAGCCGATCCGCGGCATGTGGAATCCTCCCAGACCGGGGCACGAACCCGTGTCCCCTGCATCGGCAGGCGGACTCTCAACCACTGCGCCACCCGGGAAACCCCTGGCCATCCTTTTTTGAAGAAGGGGAATATTAGTAGATGGTCTGGTGATGTTGCTCCTGATCTTGAGCTGACTTGCTGGAATACCTTAAACAAGTTACTTAATTTATTTCCACCTTCCCCCTCTCCCTCTCTCCCTCACTCTCTCTCTCCCTCTCTTCCTCCCTCCCTCTCTTTCTTCATCCATGTGTAAAATAGAAACAGTGACAATAGTATTAATCTCTTTTAAAAAGTTTTTTTGGGAAAAAAGTTTTTCAAATAATTAAAAGAATGGTTGGTACCATATTTCTGAGTCACTGTCCATTTGCTTGTTACCAGCAGACGATCACTTTATGTGGAGAGATGATTTTTTTAAGGCACTTTTTTTTTCAAGGTTTTTCTGTTCCATATTGCTATTTGTCAAATATAAGGGATAGACAAATGTCCCTTTTATTTAATATATAATAACATATTAAGGGAGACTAACAATATATTAAGGGATAGGAGGAAGTTTAAGAATTACATTAGCTGTTGCTCTCTACTTTATATCAGCTTAAGTTGCCCATCCCCACCACACGTCAGTCAATTTAAAATACCTGTTAGCAGGACCTTGACTGGCATTAAAAGGAAACTCATGTGATGACTTTCTCCTTGAGATGATCAACTGCAGCAGTGTTGTCAGGTTTCTTTAAAAGCTCTTTTGCACTGTCACAGCTTCCTGGGTGCTGGCTAAGTGTAGACCTTGGGATGGGCCGATATACACAAACAGAAGGATCTAGGCAATGCTTTTATCTTCTATTGTAGCCTCAAAGAATGTTTCCTAAGACAAAAGTCCATCTTCAATAGACAGCGTTCAGAGAGACTCATTAATTAATTCTCAGAATCTACAACAGATGATTCTTCAAAGGCTTAGAACCACGAAAGCCATCCAACTTGAGAGCTGTTGAGTTAGAGCACGACTTAGTGATGGCGTTGTTTTAATTAGGACGCAATAATCACAGAATCATGGCATGATCATGTTGGAAGGGATTGGACAGTCATCTATTCTAGCTTCCCCCCCATTGCAGGAACCCTTCCTATAAACATCTTGACAGATTTGTGAGCATTTTCACTAGTAGGAAATGCACATGGTTAAACTGTTGCAGACATGAGGAAGTGTTCCCCAGAATGAGCCCAAATATACTTCTCTGTTATAATATACACTCTGTACTGCTCTCTAGAGCCCCACCCTATTTTCACTGAGAGTCTTTTAGGCATTTGATGATAACTCTCATGTCTTTTCTATTTCTTCACACTAAGAAATTCTGTTTTGCACAAAATGTATTTTTTTTAAACATGGTCTTCATCTTTTCTCCCTCTTCTCTACCAAATCTGTCATCCCTTTGAAAGATGTGTCTTGCACAGGGTCCAGTATAGTGGACTACTGCATCTGTGCATCTGGACCCTTTATCTACTTAGTGAAGCCTAATTAAGGAATAGGTGAGAGTCTAGCACAACCAGAAACAGTTGGTTGAACTAGAATTACAAATTGGTTCATGATAAAGCACTTTATGGACATTGAGAATCATCTTCTTTTTCATTTGAACTGCTAGCAAGCTGAGTATTCTCTAATTTATACCTGGTATTTGATTTATTGTTTTAAGATAAATAAGCTTCTTTATATTTCTACCTGCTAGATTTTATCTGAATTTGAATTTATTGGTTTCCAACTCATTTTTTATTTATTTATTTAATTTTTGGCTGCATTGGGTCTTCACTGCTGCACGCAGGTTTTCTCTAGTTGTTGAGAGCAGGGGCTACTCTTTGTTGCAGTGCACAGGCTTCTCATTGTGGTGGCTTCTCTTGTTGTGGAGCACGGGTTCTAGGCACACAAGTTTCAGTAGTTGTGGCACACTGGCCTTAGTAGTTGTGGTTCGCAGGCTCTAGAGCGCAGGCTCAGTAGTTGTGGCACACGGGCTTAGTTGCTCCGCGGCATGTGGGATCTTCCCGGACCAGGGCTCGAACCCACGTCCCCTGCATTGGCAGGCAGATTCTTAACCACTGCGCCACCACAGAAGCCCCTCCAACTCATTTTTATGCCAATCAATTCAAATTTGTATTCATCATCCAGATTATTAACTAACCTTCCTATTGGAGGAATAGTCCAAAATTTTGCCCTTGAAGTCTCTTTCCAAGTTGTTGATAAAATTTTTGAATAGGCTAGATCTAAACACACAATTCTGCGGGTTTCTACTAAGACAAGATGACATCCACCAACTAACTTGGCTGGTTGTTCTTGATCTTGTTCATAAGAATCTTCCTGAGGCTTAGTTAAATGCCTTCTTAAAATCAGGAGATACTCTGGCATTCTCCTAATGACAGGCTGATTGATCTATCAAATAAGAAAAAAAAAGGATATAAGATGAGTTTGGCATACTTTCATTTATTAATATCTATAGTTTGGGGTGCCCTTTGGCTATAGTGTTACCTAATATACCTTTTAAAAGAATCTGAACATAGACTATGTACATTTCCATTCCCCTGGCACCTCCCCTGTTCTTTGGGATGTCTCAGAGTTCCTAATACTGATTCTGCACATTTGCCCTCAAATTGTTTCAATACCCTGGGATGTAGTTGGTCTCAGATTGCAAACTTGAATTCATTTGAAGTGACTTCATGCTGTTTTCTTACTATCTTACATCTTAGATGGGGCTTTGAGTCCCTATTTTTGATTCTTATTCTACCCTTCCCAGAGAGAAAATTAAATCAGAGCAAAAAAAGGAATTGATAAGTACTGCCTTCTTCCTGTCTGCCTTTACTATTGCATTGCACACCCTGGACACTGGTTCTGTAACATTCTTGTTTATCTTCTTGTTCCAAACAACCTTTTGTAATCTTTATAATCTTTTTCTTTCTTCTTGCAACTTCAGCATTCTGGAATTTAACCTTTCTGACACCATGTTTTATAGGTTCCTACCAACTTTCCAGCATAAGTCTGGCAAGATGAAGCTCCCCATCACTGCTACATCTAAAAAAATGTCAACTTCATATCTAGATTTAGAAATAGATCATCTTAATTCTCCATCTGACTGGTAATTTATAGTATATATACTCTCATAAGACTATCATTACTGTTTTCCTTTCTTACTGTTTTCTCTCTTCTTTCCTATTTGTGTTAGATTGTTATATAGATAAATATGTTTTTAACATACAATTTAGTTGTTAGTCATCTCTATGAATTGATATGTAGGTATGTAAGTCAGGGTTCTCCAGAGAAACAGAACCAGTAGGAGATACATATAAAATATATATGGAGATTTATTATGAGGAATTTGCTCACATGATTATAGAGGCTTAAAAGTCCCATCATCTGCTGTCTTCAAGCTGGAGACCCAGGAAAACTGGTGGTATAATTCCAGTCCAAGTCTGAAGGCCTTGAGACCCAGGGGAGCTAATGGTGTAAATTCCAGTCCAAGGGCAGGAACAGACCATGTCAGAGCAAAGCAGGCATGCCAGAAGGAAATAAATCCTCATTTCCTCTTCGTTTTGTTCTATTCAGACCCTTGAGGGATTGGATGATACCCACCCACAATGGGGAGGGCAGTCTACTTTACTGAGTCCACCCATTCAAATGCTAATCTCATCTAGAAGCACCCTCACAGACACACTGAGAAATAATGTTTAATCTGGGCATCCATGGCCCAGTCAAGTTAACACATAAAATTAATCATCACAATAAGCATTTGACTATTTTCCCTGTTGTTGTCTTCTGAGATGACCTAGTGACTTCTCCCAGTATAATTCTTCTAAGTCATACCTCTAGGCCTTTTTTATTAATATTCCCATTTTGCATCAGTCAGTTCAGCCATATACTGCCTGCTTTTCAGGAGGCGAATTATATCCTTCATCAGGAGTTTTCCATTTGCTAGCTTAAGCTGTAAGATAAACAGGAAGCAATTTACGGAGTCTAGGGCAAGTGGCAACTAAGACATTAATGACAAACCTTAAGATCTGGTCACAGATCTTAGATCTTGGGCCTCCTTAGTCACTTGTGACAGAGTAAAATAGATCTGATGCTTCTAAATGTACAGGGAAGTGGAATTATCTGGTGCAAGGCCAGGAGGATATGGATTGCTTAGGGAAAGTCTAGGAAATCACCAGACAGTGACCAAGTAGGGAAGTGAGCCCTGGACAGGGCTGGAGAATGTAAGTAGGAGAAAAAACTAAGCCTTCATTTAGGGTAGTGATGGTAGTGATGGTGGTCGTGATGAAGCAGTGGTGGTGGAGTTGCTTTTACAGGTAATGAGCTTGAACAGAATGAAAATACACGATCAAGTTGGTAGGAGGTTTATTGGAATATTCTCCCGAGGGCTTTGTAACTTGCCACAGAGCTGCTGACTTTGAGTCAAGATTCCTCTGATGTGTTGAGCTAGTGAGAGGGGCTAACAGCTCCCCATTTCACCCTGTGTTTTGCATCAGAATTTCAGATCCAGAGCAGTTTCACAATAAACTAGTTCTGCTTTTCTCTGTTTATCTTCCTTTCTCTTCTAATCCATTTGCTTCATGGTACAATTATAATTATTATTACAACAGTAGGACAGTTGTTAACAACAATAATAGCTAATATATACTTTACGAGCTTTCATTTACATGCTAAATACAAGTATTAACTCATTTAATCCTCACAATAGCCCTGTGAGATAGGCATTATTATTTCCATTTCACAGATGAGGAAAATGAGGCTTAGAGAGGTTGGGAAACTTGCCCAAGGTCACACAGCTAGAAACCAGGATTCACATCTGTCTCCAAAGCCATGCTCTTAAAATATGAAATTTCCACCTCCTAGCCTGCTTAAGAGGACCTGCATACATCAGTACTGGTGGTGCTGGTGTTGGTGGTGGGATATGAATAAAAATAATAACAAAGTGCATTTCACAATATACAAAAATTAAAAAAAATTTTAACAGACATTATACCATTTGATCTAAACAACAATCCTGTGCTGTAACTATTATTATTCCTATTTTACAAAGAGAAAAATAAGGCTGAGATTAAATTAAACCTCACAAAAGTTTGCCTTTACTGAACTTTTAAAATATTTTTTTTTCTGGGCTTCCCTGGTGGCGCAGTGGTTGAGAGTCCGCCTGCCGATGCAGGGGACACGGGTTCGAGCCCCGGTCTGGGAAGGTCCCACATGCCGCAGAGCGGCTGAGCCCGTGAACCATGGCTGCTGAGCCTGCGCATCCGGAGCCTGTGCTCCGCAACGGGAGAGTCCACAGCAGTGAGAGGCCCGCGTACCGAAAAAAAAAATATATATATATATATATTTTTTCTTGTTATAAAAATAATCCTATAACCCTGCTACTTAGAGATATCTACTCTTTACTCTTTGAGATATATTTTCCACAAGTATGTATGAAAATTAATATTTTTTAAAAAAGGATTATGCTACAAGTACTGTTTTATAATCTAACTTTTTTAAACTTCAAAATATACTATAGCCATTTTGATGTTATTAAATATTCTTCTACAATATTATTTTAATAGTTGTATTGTTTTTCATTTTGTGACTATTACCTTTGTGTTCCTGATACTGTCTCATAGGGGAAACAGAGTGAAGATAATTATTTAAAGGGAGAGTATAGAATAAATAGTTGCACATTATTAATACAGTTGATGTTCAAAGCACATTAGTTGATTCAACTTTCTTCGGAGTGCAAAGGCCTACATTCCGAGTATTTATCAAGCTGCTAAATATTGTACTTTAACTTTTTGCTGGGCCTTGTGGTATTATTACCTCTATGCAAGTATCCACCATTAGCTATAAGTGAATCTTGTGTGTTGTCCTGATTTTTTTCTACTAGGTTGTAGATTCTCATCTTTGTATCTCTTGCATTTCCTAGCATAGTTCTGGTCAAGAGGCCCCTTCCAAATCGTTTAAATTTAATTTACATTCACTTAATATAAGGCAGAGATGGCTTAATGGCAATGCCTTCGAACATTTTTTAATCCATAAATTGGATCTGAAAAAGAAGTAAAAATTAAGAAAAATAAGTGTGAATAGTCAGGCAAATGTGGTATCTTAGAAAGAACACTGGATTGGAGCACGAAGATGTAGCTGTAAAACTTTGTCACTACCTTGCTGAGAGAACTTGAGAAAGTCACTTGACTTCTCTGGGTCCCTATCTTCCCTTCTTGAAAATGAAACTATTACATGAGATGATTGCTTCCAGAACTGATATGTGAGGATTGTATAATTTAATATTGCCTGAATTTATACTTTACAAAAAAAAAAAAGAAACCTCAGGAACAGATTCTAAAGCAGTTCTGAAGTTTGTGCATAGGAGTCACCTGGGGAGCTTAAAAAGCAAACTAACAAACAGAAAACCTGATGCCTAGATCTCACCCCAGAGGATCTAATGTAAGTGAGATGGAATGTGGCTTGGGTTTGGAATATTTAAAAAACTCTCCAGGTAATACTATGTTCAGCCCAAACTACTGTTTTAAAAGATCTCCCCACCGTCTTGTTAACAAGTGATCAAGTCCCAGTCATGCCACAAGTGTTACTATGTTGACCCTAAAAATAAATAGGAAGGCTGAATTTTCAAAAGTTGATAATGCTATTTCTGCTCTTTTCACACAGAGGTAGTTTGCCATACAATATTGTGTTGTCATACCACAACATGTGTTTGTGTGTGAGTGCATGAGTGGGTATATATAGCCCATAAATCTGTTGGGTAAATTAGATGGGACTAAAAAGGAATTGAGGATTACAAATTATCTCTACCGGCTGTTGAATATTTCATGTCAATTAAACATTTGCAAAAACCAAGTATAGTATTATGATCCACTTGTAACCATTACGAGACTGGCACATCTCCATACAGCAATAGCCAGTGCTGAGGCTACTGTACTGCTCTGGCACGAATCATAATAAATTAAGGTCCCCCTGGCCATAATGAACAGTAGTATAATTTTGTAGTTATTCTCCTAGCATGATGAAGCAGCCAGGCAAATTGAGTTTCTAGATAAATTTTGACATATGGGTCTTATTCCTCAAGAAAAAGAGCTCTTGTTGCTCTGGCTTTGTTCCAGAATTCTGCAAAAATCCACATTGTAGCTTATTGTTGCATTACGAAAAGGTACTACAAGTTTTTTTGTTTTTTTTTTAATGAAAAAGAACAAATTGCTAAGTTCAGTTAGTCCTTTGGGGCAGAATTTGGAATTTCTTTTCAATCTGTCTGCTGGATCCTATGTGAGCTATTGTTTGACTCACACAGGGGCAGTCCTAAAGGCCTATGAACCACAAGGCCACTGTAGGGGCTTCTAGTTGATGGTGGAAGGATCAGGCAACCTCTTCCCCACAACAGTGAAATATGTTAACACGATTTTTTAAAAAATCAGCCATAGGAAAGGATTTAAGAAGTTGTGGCAGAATCAACACAGATCTAGGCCTTTTAACTGGCAATCTTAGAGCACCACTTGACATTGATGAGTAGATGCAGTTTGAGGAATTGTGTAAGAATTATCAGGTAAGGATGCTTTGAATTAAAAAAAAATTAAGGCAAACAGAAAGCATGCATGTTAAAACATCTCAGCTGACCCTGCCTTCTATGCTTATAACAAGGATTAATGTAAATGTACATTTAAGAGTTGGGCCCTGATCTGTAAATATTTCTCAGGGAGACAGGGTTCTAGGGTTAAACACCCTAGAACAGAATTGGAGTGTCATTGTATAGCCACAGTCAGAAGCTTGAGGGAGGACAGATACCGTAGGAACCGGTATTCCAGAAGTAAATTCCACTAATGAGAGTTACCAGTTGACCCCCAGATTCCTCTGTAGGTTTGTAAAGAGTATCAAGTCTATGGTTCTCAGTAAGGAATTATTGGGATGATTTAATAGAGGAACAGAAATTTTCCTGCAGCTCTTTTAATAGTACTGGCTCAGTCTTTGGGTTGTTCAAAGAACTCTAAGACTGTCCTAATTGACATTAATTCAGCCCTTCTGTCAGGCTTATGTGACACATGCAATGCAACCATCAGTCAGTGGCATATTAAAACGCTCTCCACAGGACCACAGAGCTGTGGGTGACCTCTGCGTGGACATGATGTTTGCGGAGCAGGAATACTCATATTTCTGCCTTAAGCACTGCACAGCAACAGCTATCAAGTATGATGGGAAAATTATGTACATTCAGTAGTGTCCCTTCTCTCTCTTGTAAATCCTTTCTCATGAAGTCAGAGAAAGGATACAACACACACATGCACAGTTTTGAGTAACGTTGTCTAGGCGAGTGCACTGATGGAAGTGGGGTCCCTTTTGGAGGAAGCTCAATTTAGGGCTCAGCTTGTTTTCTGGAAGGAAAGGATTGCTGTTAGGCAGAGACAGATATGGGAGGGTTGAGAAGTGGAAGAAGATGAAAGAAGAGGCTTTCCTGGGTCGGGTTTCTTCTGCAGTTAGGCCTGTTGCCCTGGCACAGCCGGGCTAGCCAAGCCAGGCATTAACCGTTTCTTCACCAGCACAGCCATAGAAGCGGGCTTCAAAGTTGATGCTCACTGCTCTCCCCTTGGATCTAGAACTGTTCATTCAGCAGATGTTTATTGAGTGCTTACTTAGCCCTGGGGAAACTGGTGAATGAGGCAAAATACCATTCCTGCCCTCATGTAATAGTTTACAAGCAAGCCCTGGAAAGGTTGTTTACTTGCAACTGTGATAAAAGTTGCTGTTAGAATTTATAATAAGGAGAGCCAACGTTGCTAGGGTGGGGCTGGGGTGACTAAGGAATGCGTTCCTGGGGAAGTGACAGTTAAGCATAAACCTAAAGGATGCACTGGCAAAAGAGTGGGGCAAAGTGTTCTAGACAGCTGGCAGAGCATTTGCAAAGTCCCTGAGATAGCAAGGAGCTTTGTACTGAAGGAACTAAACGTCTAAAAAGGCCAGTTTGGCTGGAGCAGGTAAGCAAAACAGGAGAGGAAAGAGAAAGAGCCAGACTTTGTAGAGCCTTATGGGCCATGGCAGGGGTTTTGCCCTTTATCCTAAAAGCAATGGGAAGGCATTGAAGGTGCAAAGCTGGGGGAATGACATGCACAGCCTGGTACTTTTAAAGAACTGTCTGGTTACAGAGTGCATAAAGGACCAGGGCTGAAATGGGGTGTAGATTCTGAGAGCCCCGGGGGGAGGCTACTGCTGAGGCCCAGATAAGAGAACTGCAACAAGGGAGACAATGGTGGAAGAGATAGAAGGGAGAGGAGTGGAAGCATTCACGATATATTTATAAGGTGGAATGGTCAAGTCTTGGCTTAAAAGCAGTGATGATGGTTGAAATGCCAATCTTTAGGACAGTCTCAGAATTTCATTTGGCCGTCTTACCTCAGTTTTTAGATTGTTTAGATTAATTCTAGACAGAGCCTTAAACTATGTATGTGTTCTGAGAGACTCTCATGAATAAAAATCACACTCTCCTGTGATTTTTATTCATAGAACAATTGTACCCAGAGACAACTCAATAGGAGAACTATTAATAATTGGTGATAATATCATCTCACTGCTTCAAAATAAATATTTTTCATTTTCAAAAGTTCTAAGTTCAGTTACTTGCAATATTTCTGCTTACATGGTAAAAGTGTATAAATCAAGATGCAAATATCATAGGCTTCTTACAGCTTATTATAGGAATCATGATTTTCTTGGAGTATTTCACTAAACTTGCCTATGTAATCCAATGGAATATATTCATTTCAAATGATTCTGAGTCACTGATTTTTTTCCTACTTTAAAGATGAGTTTTGTTTAATAACTTTACATTCCCAATCTATATACTGTTACTATTATTACTCTCCCTCAGTAGTTCTGTAAAGTCCCTTCCAACTCTGAAATTCCATAATTTTCCTGCCTCTCTTCTTATCTCTCATCCCATCTCTTCTCTCAGTTTTAAACCTCTCTCTTTGTGGAGGTAGTGGCTGGCACGGTCGATGTGGGTTAGAATATTCAAGGAGTGTAGTTACCAAGAGAAGCTTGAGCCCCGGTCATTGCCAGTCCTCTTTCCTCAATTTCCTCTGTGCGTTAGCTTCAAGTGCAGTCATTACTCATTTAGTCCTCAAATAAAATGCTTTTTGTTGCAGTGACAATTTTTCCCTGGTATAAGGCAAAATGGCGTATCAGTTTGATAATGTGAATTTTATAGCAATTGGCAGATCTTATTTGTATGGTGAGTTTTTATAGTTGTTGGTTACCTTTTGTTTTTTTAAGTTGCCATTTGGATCAAGGAGGATTTTATTTCTTAACTAGGATTATTCCTTTATCTGATATTAATTTAGGAGTGGTTTTTACCCTCTAAATACAAAATTCATAGAGATGCTACGTAGTTAATTTTTTCCCTTTTAACTAGATTATCCCCATATCAGGTATTTCATAAAGCCAGGATAAATGTATTTAAGAGAAAATGCCCATCTTATGAGTAATATTTCCCCCAAATACAATGAGGCCCACTTAAAGGAATACCTGAAATAAAAATAATCCTAACGATAGATCTAATGCATTCTGTCTCAGACCCACTGAGTTCCTTTAAACCTTATTCAATAAATGCCTGATTAATAAATAATCTTGTTAAACGAATAAAACCCCAGTGTGCCAAATGGAGACATACAAAGCAATCATGATCAGACTTGTTATGGGAGAATGATAGATGAATAAATCTACTGTGCAATTAATTTATAACTGAACTATGATGAAATCCCAGTGGCAATGCTAAATCTGTGAGAGGAATAGATTTATCATCTTCTTTCAAACAATTGCATTCCAGGAATTTAACAAAATACTGTTATCTGAGTCTCCCCATAACAGAGATATCTGTTCATTTACATGGGGGAAGGCTGTTCCTTCTGTGCAGTCAGAGCTAAATAACTGTTTATTGTTATTGATACTAACCACAACAGGAGCAGTCTACGATGGAAACTACTAATGCCGATGGCTGTTCTTATCTGCTCCTGTTTTTTCAGACTTGATCAAAGTTGCCTAATTTTTAGATAGTTTGGTGTAAATAATTCTGCTTTTTAAAAGATTAAAAGCAAACCAACAAAAACAGGCCACAGGCTATTTTGAAAACAATCTGTACTACTGTATAATGTGATTCCGCTTAGCTTATGAATACATGAATTTGGGGACCATGTTTTAAGAAGATCAGCAGAGATTGGTAGGATATCAGAGTGTTACATATTTTAACTTCAAAAGACAGCCTACCGTATTTTAGTCCTATTCTACTTTTAGATAGGCACTTATTGATACAAAAAATAAAAGATAAAAAATGTTTTGAGCTAAAGGTTAGATAATCTGAAGTTCATGACTGCTTAGATTCAGAGCATGGTGGCAAGGTTAAAAGAGATTTTAGGATCAAAAAACAAAACCACGTTTAATGCAATCTTTCTTCTGTTTTGGGGGAACTAGAGCAGATATTTTAAATCCAGTCCTTTTTACCAATGTAATGGAATTTGAGATAACATTTGAATAAAAAGGTAGATTTGTATAGGACATAGAAAGATATAGACTTTAACTAGACATTTATTTTTGTTTGTATTAGATAGAAAAATAAAGAATTTGTAGCAGTGAGGTAAAAGAGGAGAGAGTTCCTTAATACTTGAAGGAAGGATGAAATTGTCCCATTAGGATAATATTTGAGGTCACGTTTTATTAGTATATTAACATACATTCAATTAAACACACACGGACTTAGGTTTATGCAAGTGAAACTTAAACATCATTCTAGTTTAAATCTAGTCAGCTCTTTTCACAGTTAGTAGCTATGCATCATTTTTTAAAATTAATATAATGTCTATATGTAGCAGTCCTGTGTATTCTCTTCTTTCTATAACAAGTAACTACTTTATAATTCCATTTATTTGCACAATTATTCATACTCAATGTTATACATATAGCATTGTTCTAAGGCATTCTTTGATATAATCTTGGGTATGAATAAACAAAAAGAAATAAAAGTTATAGATCTTTCAGAACTTATATTGAGATGACATTAATGTATGAAATAAATCATTAGAACATTGTGTTTGACATGTCACTCATTTATGAACTGTCTTCATGAATTATTGACAAATACTCTGCTACTTAAAAATATTTTTATTGTGATAAAATATACATAACATAAAATTTACCATTTTAACCAATTTTAAGTGTGTAGTTCAGTTCATTAAGTACATTCACATTGCTGTGCAACCATCACCACTACTCATCCTCAGAATTTTTTCATCTTCCCAAACTGAAACTCCATATCCATTAAACAATGAATCCCCATTCCCCCTTCCCTTCAGTCCTTGGCAACAACTATTCTTTTTGTCTCTATGAATTTGACTACTCTACGTACCTCATATAAGTGGAATCATACAATATTTGCCCTTTGTAACTGACTTATTTCACTTAGCATAATGTCTTCAAGGTTCATCCATGTTGTAATATGTGTCAGAATTTCATTCCCATTTAATGCTGAAAATCCTAACTCACTACTAAAATAGAACATCAGTATCATTTCCTATAAATAGAAAATTTTCATAAAATAACATTACAATATTAAAATTAAAAATGCTCATCTATCTTGCCTACCACTAATGGTATATATTCTACTCTGGAAACACTGCCACAGAAGGAGCTAAGACCTGTGGGGGACACAAAAATAAATAAGACCCAGTCTAGGCCTTCAATGAGCCTTAAGCCTAACAGATGAGTTAGGTATGTGTAAGACATTTTTTTTTTCATTGTGCTCATAAAATGAACAAAACTGCTATAGGAATTCAGAGGTAAAGATTATTTTCTGGCTTAGGGGTAATAGGGAGGGGAGTTAAGGTAAGATTTCATAGGGAAGGTATATTTGCGATAAACCTTAAAGGGCCAGAAAGGTTTTGACATGCGTAGATGAAGGGAAAATGAGCAAAGGTGAAGCATTTAGAAAGTAAAAGCAATGTTTACCAAATGGCCAGCCTAATTCATCATGATTTATATGAGGGAATCATGGGTAGTAAGTCATGGAGAGTCATGGAAGCCCATGCCAAGCTTGCTGTATATGCTTCATATCTTTTCCTTCAGCTATCTTATCTTTTAGTGTTCTTTATGCAGTCCCCCTTTAAGGCTTCTGGCTTTTGTGTCTTGTTTAGGAAGGCTGTCTCCATCATAATATTATAAAAATATTCTCTTAAATTTTCTTCAGTACTTCTATAAATTTTTTAAACATTTGGCCCTGTGATTCTATCTGGAATTTAGTTTTACATATGATATGAGGTAAAATTCCAAATGTGTTTTTTCCATATGGTCTTCTGTTTGTTCAAACAAAACATATTAGTTAATCTTTTCTTCACTATTTTGAGATAGAGTCGTTATCATACACTATATCCGTATATGTAAGTGTGTCTGTCTCTGGATGCTCTGTTCTGTTTCACTGATTTGACTGTTTCTGCTCTAATTACTATATGTTTATGGTTACGTTTTGATTTTTTTAATTTATTTATTTATTTTTAACTGCGTTGGGTCTTCATTGCTGCATGCTGGCTTTCTGTAGTTAAGGCGAGCAGGGGCTACTCTTTGTTGCGGTACTCAGGCTTCTCATTGCGGTGGTTCTCTTGTTGCAGAGCACCAGCTCTAGGTGCGCAGGCTTCAGTAGTTGTGGCACATGGGCTTAGTTGCTCCACAGCATGCGGGGTCTTCCTGGCGCAGGGCTTGAACCCGTGTCCCCTGCATTGGCAGGCGGATTCTTAACCACTTCACCACCAGGGAAGCCCTATAGTTATGTTTTGATTTCTGATCAGGCAAATTCCTCCCTCATTATTCTATTTTTTAATAAAGTATTTTTTTAAATTTATTTGTTTTATTTTGTTTGTGCTGGATCTTAGTTGCAGCACGTGGGCTCCTTAGTTGCAGCTTGCCGGCTCCCCTAGCTGCGGCATACGTGTTGGATCTAGCTCCCTGACCAGAGATTGAACCGGGCCTCCTGCATTGGGAGTGTGGAGTGTTAACCAGTGCACCACAGGGAAGTCCCCCTCGTTATTCTTCTATTTAAACTTTTCTTGACTTTTCTTATTTATTCTCCCAGGTGAACATTTGAATCTGTTTATTGAATAAAAAATACAAATTATATATTAAAATGTGCTTTAGGATTTGTTTTAATCCTGTATGGTAAAACATGCAAATACAGAAATGATTGTCCTGAAGAAAGAAGCTTATACTCATGGATATCTAGAAGCAGGAGGCAGGGCCACATGGAAAAGCATCAGGGTCAGAAAGGAGGCAGAAGAGGAGAGGGGAGGGCATGGCCTAGAGCCTTTATTGGAGTTTTCATGGAAAGGAATGGGTGAGGCAGGGTAGATATGTTGACTAGCTTAGTATCGGGTAGTTTGAATAATTTTGGTAGGCTCTGGGCTGTGGGGGTGGTCCCTAGTTTTCCAGTACCTGGCCCTGGGGTGACTTATAGCAGGGAGAATATTGATTTGATGTGTGAGAATTTGATAAAAGGGTTGGTTGCAGGTGTGAGTTCTGGATTGATTGGTTTGTACATCAAAGTCACTCTTGCAAGGGGAGTTGTTTGCTTTCTCTAAGAATTAGCTAGCCCTGGGAAGGACAGTCTCTCCAGGATCAAGGCCCCAAATGCCAGTGCAGCAAGAATGCCCCCAAAATGTATATATATTGTCCATACAAATTGTGATTTTGATTGCAGCTGCATTGACTTATAGAGTAATTTGATAATGAAATGACATCATTACAATATTGAATGCTTCCATCTAGGAACACGGCATGTCTCTCTCCATTTATTTAAGTGTTCTTTTATGTTTTCAGTAGCATTATGTATTTTTCTTCACATAAATCTTGCCCATTTTTGTTAGATTTATTTTATAAATATCTTTATAATTTTTGTTGCTATTCTTTTTTGCCTATGTCTTCACATAGCATGAAACCCTTATAGGATCTTATTTCAGTAATCAATCATTCATTTAATTTCCCAGCAAATATTTTTTGATGACTTATAAAGTATGGGTCAGATTCTAAGGTACCCACTAGGCATCCCCCTTCTTGGAGACCTAATATCCAGATCTGGGAGATCTGAGCATACCTGTGGAGACGTTGAACATAGGGCACAGACAGTGGAGTTGGTCTCAGAGAAGATGAGAATGGATGAAATAAAAAAAACAGAAGAAGGAGGAGGCAGAAGCAAAAGAAGACCCAGGGAATCTGAAGTAAAGAAGATGAAAGTTATGGGATGTAGTCCTCAGTGGCCTCAATATATTTCAGTGATTTGGGAGGCAGTCGACTGCTGAAAATGAAGAGTCAGGGGCAAGTTTGAATGGTGAAGGATAGTTATTGTGAGAAAAATAGAAAGCCTGTTGGATTACCTGCGGGTCCAGTATGAAGGTGATCACTGATCAAAGTCAATGTGATTTGACTTACGCTGATAGCCTTCAACAATCACAGGAGCAGGTGAGGAGAATGTGGTTGGTGAGATTACCCAGGTCTGAGGATTAGCATGTTAGGATTAGTGAGGGAGGGGAGTCAAGAATAATAGTAAGTGCACTGTTGCAGCTAGAGACTGCTTAGGATTTGCTCAGAAATAGCCTCACTGGTACAGTTTTAAAAACGCAACTCAAAAGATAATCATTGACACTTAAGTAGCCCATATCTTCAATACTCATCATGACCAAGACAGAAATATTGCAAAGAACATTCATTCATTCAGTTTCTGTGAAAAGAATGATTGTGTTTGATGCTGGACATATTTTTAAGGAGTTTATTTCCAAAAGATATGCTTTCTTGGACCATTTATTAATACTGTTTCTTCAAAGGTATGTGTTATTCAAATATGCAGTATCTTCTGTAAGCATTCTGGTTAAATGATTCCCCAGAGTAGGCAAATCACTTTGATGCTGGTTGGACCAGGGAAATACCATGAATTCCCAGATGCTTTTTTAATACAGATGAGTTATAATGACAAAAGTAATGAGACTTTCTGAATGTCTCATTTTTTTCTATTATAGCTTTATATAAATTCAGCATATGAATAATGCTTGAAGGTAAATTAACATTGTTAAGAAGGATATACCATAATATAAGGTATGTTAACATTTACAATATAAAAGAGACCATTTATTAAAGAAAATACCATTATACAATAATGAAGCTAATAATTTCATATGGAAATAATACTGTATTAATTTGATGTATTCATACTAACAGTGAACATGATATTTTAAATTTTACTGTCACATAATTATGCTGCTACTTTATGAAATGTTATACTGTCACCTAGAAAAACCCTGCTCTGAGTGTAGATCTGTGATCTTCAGCTTGAGATGGCAGATTGTAATGTGTCACGGAGGTATTTTTAAGTGAAGAGGTGGGAAAAACTCTTGGCTGAGTCATAAAGCTGAGGATTCTTTCCTCTTCAATTTTCCACCTGGAGCAAGGCTCTCTAAGATAACACTGGCCTTTAGCAAAGAATTGAAACACGTTTCTGCGAGGCAAATTGGGTAATTGGGTGTGATGTTAGTTTTGAAATGAGCTGTCTTAAGGTTGTGAGTCATGGTCTGTATCATTTTTGCTGAAAAAAAAAAAAAGCATTCAAAGAGAAAGTGAGAGCTAGAAGAATTTAGAGACCGCATAATTCTGTTCTGGTCAGCAGACAATAGCATTACAACTGTGAGTGACTATTTGATACAGGCCTCTTAACTCCTTGACTCGATTAGTTATCTGTACTGTTTCAAGAAATGTGTTTCTGTAAGGAAAATGAACACATATGAAAGCAATTGATTAAAAGTGAAAAGTTGATGCATTGGTACATTGGCATAAATAATGCCTCAAAGTTTACTCAGTGGTGGAAACAAAATCAAAATACAAAGCTACCTCTTTGACTAAAGTTTGCTAACATTTCAGGAAGTAGGTTGAAGTGACAGTGGGTAGTGCGATAAAGCAGACCTATTTCTTGCCGTGGTATTTTACGGCTGTCACTGGCAGTGTGTTTTCTGATATCAGCTACTATTTATACACTTACAATTTCTGGTCAGATTAGGGTGGAAGGTTGTGGTTCCCAGGTATATAAAATAGTATAATAATGTTCTATTCTTTTTGGAACAAATTTGTTACATGAAATGTCAGATGAGTCATTTTGCTCATGTCAGATATTTGAAAGTAATGGAAAGATGCCAACATGGAGGCCCAGTAATTCATGCACTGGTGTAATGGAGCAAATGAAATGCAAAGCTCTTGTACAGGTCCAATTTCAGCACCAAACGCTTACCTGTCAGTCAGCAAAATTGTCCCTGAATAAAAATGAACCCCGTCTGAGAGGCAGAGTATTTTAATATACATCATATTCTTTGACTCCATTGCGAGGTAGAAGCTACATGGAAAGAAAAAGAATACTGCTGAAAAAGACATTTAACAGCAACCCTGGAGCATGCTGGAAATCTTGCTCGCGCTGCTGCCCACAAAAGGTTTTTGGTTTGCCCTTTCTCTCCTGAGCTATTGACAAACTCTTTAGCATTGCTCCCCTCCTCCCCCGTATCTCTTATCTACATGGAAAGGTGGCTGATTTACCCCAGACAGTGAGAGATTTGGCCACTCAGGGATGTGGAAAACAAGTTGCAGACAGGTAACTTTATTGCTGTGTGGGTGCAGCTGGTGCATGGATTTATGGAAGTGACAATTAAAAATGTGTGTCACAGAAATTGAAAGTCAGACATACCCTCGTAGAAATGATTATGGCCCAAAGAGACTGCCATTCTTTTGAAAAGCCTTTCATTTTGGAATCGGTTCCCACTTTTCTATGTGACAAGCATCTTACAGAAATGAGGTGTCCTAGTTTTTTTTTTTTTTTTTTTAAACCCAATTCCTTGTGGCTTTTAAAAAGCAAATGGGAAAGTTAAGAATTTGTGTGCTTCAGTGCCCACACATTAGGGCTCCTTGTACCCTAACTCTAGGAGTCATAATTTGTTCTACCTTCGAAATACCTGTTTTCCATTTCTGTGTTTTAAGACTCTAAGTGCTTATAGGAACCTAAGCAGCTATTGAAAACCAGTAATGACTAGTTCTTCTAAATGTTAATGATTGAGAATGAACTAGCAATCAGGGCTCAAAAATAAAATTTAAAAAAAAAATAAAGTGTATTGTAATAGAAACGATGATAATTAAATCAAGCCAAGTTACCCTATACTTATGACTGTACTAATGCTTGAAAAATTGCGAATATAGAGAAAATTTACATAAATCCTCTATAAATGATGTACGTGGGGAAAAAAAGGAAAGAAAGAAAACCATGGTCACAGGACTGAATTTATTTTAATCCCCTGGTTCAAGTGGCCCTAGAAATAATCATACTTATATCAATCTATATTGCATGACTTTTGTAAGATGTAAAAATAGTGTTTTTCACTAAATTGTCACTTATTATTGTTCATTTAGGGCCAGTAACATAGAAAAATTTCTCAGCTACAGTGTCAAAAGAATAGGGACAATTTGATGTTTTCTTTTGCTGCTGTTTGTTGATATCTAGACCACTGTAGCTTGATTGCCTAACATTAAACCTATAATAACAGTGCAATCATAGCAGTATCATCATGAATGTTGTTACAATAGAAACAACATTTACACGGCTTCAGAATGGTAATTATCAAACTTTTTGTCATGAAGCACTTATTCACGAGCATTGATCTGCCCGGGTCAGTTGTTAGCTCTTCTCATCTGAGGTGTATTGATTGTATAATCAGTAGATAGAGGCTGTGGGCAGATGAAATTCAGTGTTGTTGGGCAAATTATCGGCTGCTTGCCTGTTGACCTGGACCCTGCTGGTTGTACCTTAGACGCTGGTGGGATTATTACTCATTTCAGTGACCCTACTTTACGATAGAGCACTCTGTATTATTATAAAAGATAAATGCCATCCTGCTTGCTGTGCTTGTGGTTGACTACACAAATGTCAGAATATAGCTAGTCTGAAAACTAGAAAGTACAAGCATGTTTCAGGTGATATTAAGAGGAGAAATTTTCAAAGACTTTGCCTTTTCTGTATTTGTCTCTCCATGTGAATATAATGATGAAAAGCTTGTGTGAATCTAGCTGATGATAATAATGAGCCCTTCTGTGTATGTAGCAATTTATCGTTGACTAAGGATTATGACAAGTCAGTTAATATTCTGAATTTACCAGTAGCAACATCAAGACCTACATTAAGCTAAGCAAATGGGCTAAAATCTCATGGTCAGTGAGCCGCAGAGCTAGGAATTAAGTCTATTTCCTCTGAATATAAGTCAAGTTTGTTATGTTCTATGGCAGTGCCTTATTAGGTTATACGACGTGACCATTGAATATGTGTGTACTGAAAGATCTAATGTTTCATCCATCTAGATCAGGAGGAAAAAAAAAAGGCCTTAATGTTATTTAAATAAATTATTGCATTGGGTAACTTTTGAGACTATTTGAGCCATTAAATATTTATAACATTCCAAAAGCCAGGGTCTAGCATTGGACTGTTTTAAAAGGCAAAATCATTTTATATAAAGAGCAATGTGAATTTTATAGCTGGTGGCTCTCTAAAATCTACATGTTTCTAATGAAACATTTTACTTATGTGGGAAGATTCTCCACACTCATTTCTTACTTTTTTCAGTCTGGCTACTCTTAACACTTTGAAATCTTCTACCCTTGTAGGTAACTACAGTATGGCATCAGATCCTAATGTCTAGACTGGGCCTTTCCACTATGTGGAAGCCTATCTTGATATTCAAATCACTCCACACATGTGTTTTTTAAAATCTGACAGTGTTCACAGTGGCATATTCACCCTTTCTCTCTGAAAAGAAAAATGTAAAAAGAGTGTACTTTACTAACAGTGTAGTGCCATAAAAATATTAACACTTTGGAACTGATAATTCAAATAATAATCTTGATGAAGGGACATTTACATATAATTCTACATCTCTAAATGCTCTTGGCTGTGTCTAGTAAGCTGTCTCATTCTTTCTTTCTGCCAACTACTCGAAGATTGTATTGTAAAGGTCAGTGGTTACCTGCTCATTGTATTTTAAAGGCATCCTCAGAGCAAGTAGTCCTATAAGCAGGTACTGCTGTACCACATTCTTCTTTGGTCTTAAATTTTGCAGGTGTTGAATCATGATTAGGCAATGATTTTTCCCTTCTTGAAAATTATTTTACAGTCTTAGTTTTAAAAGACCAAATGATCTCTTACCTAAAATATTGCAGGAGATAATGGGTGAAGTACATGAAAGTTACATGCAGAGGTGGCTTGGGGTTGAGATATTTAGCACTTTATATCTCTGTGAGCACCAAAGAAAACAGCTGTTTGAGTACTCCTTAACAGATATCTTACCTAAACTGGACAAATAGCTAAAAAGTAACTCCCAGTTTCTGGGATTTCAAGCCTTTCAAGAGAAGTCTTAATTTGTGTGCATATTCCTTTCCTTTATCTTATGGCTACTGAAATATGAACTGACTACCAGAGAAATATTTAAAGGAAAATAGTTATCTTTTTCAGACTTTCCTCCCAAAAGGTAAAACACATGTAGTACTTATATAGTCATTATTTGTGTACTGATCCTAGTGTATTGTTAGCTCTTCACATCTGACTCATTTTAATATTTCCTTCATTGCTTAATACTATGCTTTGAATGTAGAAGGAACGCAAATCTGGATTGGAATGGATTGGACATTCAGTCAACAAGTATTTATTGAGGGTCTACTATACATGAGACACAGTGGGAGGCATCAAAAACAGCAGTCAGTGAACAAGACACACATAATCCCTGCTTTCAAAGCCCCTGATGGGAAAGAGGTGAGACAGACATTAAGCAACTAATTATATAATTAATTGTTTAATACAGTTTTCACTTTAATATTCTATGCAATATTAATCGACAAGTGTATAAACACACCATATGTAAGTGTATGTCTAAGTACATATATGTATATCTAAGTATATATGTGATGTATAAGTGTGTACATATATATTATATGTAAGTGTATACATATATGTGTATATATGTATGTGTAAGTGTGTGTGTGTATATACTCACATAGTCATCACCTCAATCAATATATAGGATATTTATGCTACCCAAAAAAGGTACCCTTGTGCTCTTTCCCGGAGTATAACCCATGACTTTCACCAGGCCCCTAGATTTGTCTTTCTTAGAGTTGCAGATAAATGATCTCCTGTAGTATATATAGTTTGTGTCTGGCTTCTTTTTCTCAGCCTGATATTTCTGAGATTCATCCATGATTTGTGTGTATCAATAGTGTTTTCTTTATTACTACTGATTTGTATTCTATTTTATGGATATACCACAGTTTATTTATTAGTTTATTTGTTGATTGACATTTGAGGGGTTTTCCCCCCAGTTTATAGTGATTATGAATACAAGACCTATAAACACTATGGTAGAAGTCTTTATGTGGACGTATGTTTTCATTTCTCTGAAATGAAAATATGAGGTGGAATTGCTGGATGGATAATATAGGAAATATACTTTTAACTTTATGAGAAACTGTCAAATTGTTTTTCCAAAATGGTTTTATCTTTTTACATTGCCACCAGCAGTGCTTGAGGGTTCCAATTGCTCAATGTGTTTGCCTACACTTACTATGTGGAAGTATAGTAGTAACTCAGAGTGGCCAGAGTGGAGGTGGAGAAAATTAGACTACAATCTCCCCCTTCTTCTCCCTCTTCTTATACTGTTTTCATTCTACTGCTTCTCTGGGGAATAACAATACAGATCCAGAAGCTATGGCATATTCTGAGGAAGGTAAGGAGTTTTGATAGGTAGGAGATGGAGGAGAGAGGAAGGAGAGAGAGAGACCAGATAGGGAGAGGTGTGCTGTGGAAGTAGGCTAGGATTATATTGTGAAGATTTGAGTATTTCTTTATTATATTCTTGGACTTCAAAGGCAAAATGAAGTTGTTTTTAATGGGGGAGGGGAGGGTGTCAAGATCAGGTTTATGTTTTACACTTTTGTTTTAGAAAGACAATTCTGATGAACATATGGTTGTTTGTATGAATATGATCGGAGTAGAGAGGGGATCTTCTCAGCTCTAGGATCAACATTAGCTTTATTCTTTCTTTTCTCTATTCCTTAGAAATTTCACTAGTTCACTGACTTTAGTTATACTCCCAACCATCTCCTGGTATATTCTCTTAGATGCCCTAACTTTACCTCAAACCCAACATATCAGAAAGGAAAACACCCAAAGTCATCATTTCTGTTCACCCTCGTTCAACTCTGTTTCCATCACCATTCTTCCAGCGCCTAAGCTAGAAACCTTGGAATTATCTTGACTTTTCTTTCTTGTCTTCTTTATCTATTTTTTCATGAAGTTTGGTATTTTTTATCTTGTAGGAATGTCTCTCGGGTTTGGTTCTTTTACTTCACTCTGCCACATTCTCATCACCTTAACCTGCCTTTCTGCACCAATCTCCTAACTTGGTTTTTCTCTTTCACCAAGCACTACCTTCAATTTTTCCACTCCTGCCAGATAAATCTGACATTTCACTTTCTTCCTGTCACTCTTTTGAAAGGAAAAGAATCTAGCCGTTACTGGGGACACTCCAGTAGGCCCTTTCATACGTGATTTCATTTAAACCTGGGAAGTAAGTCTCATTAACCACATTTTATATAACAAAAAACTAAGGCTTCCAGCAGTAGAACTGGAATGTGTGCCTAGTTCTATCTGATTCCAAAGCCCATGGCCTTCCCTCTGCTCTCCTTTGCAAAACTACAGTGGGTCCCTTTAGCCAACAATTTTAAGTCCCAACATTTCTGGTCTTCATAGCCCTACAAAACCTTCCCCCCTCCCTCAAATCATAGTCTCCCACCCTCCCCCTACCCCTCAAGCTAAACTCTTATATTTTCCAGTATTCTAAAATAAGTTCTGTCTCTTCTGGTCAGGTCTGCTATCTCAAAGATTGAAACGCTGCGTGTTGTTTTGCCCCTGTGTCTTTTCATGTAACATGTGAAATGTTTTTCAGATAACATTTCTCCTCTGGAATTGTCCATGTTTGCCCAGATAACATTTAGCCAACTCTGATTCTCACACTGTCACAAATTGAAGTTGGTTCAAAGAGTTTTAAAGGCCTCACCAATCTTCATGCTAAGGATTACATTTGAGAAGGTAAATACAGAACATAAAGAGATCCATTTCTGAAAAACAAAATTTAGCCCTGGTTTTCAGTTTGGGAAATTAATGGAAAAAAAATTATTGTTACAGAAATAAGATTTAGAAAAATTTTATTTTATAGTAACAATTAAGAAAAACACAGACTATTGTTCTTGCATCAAATTCTCGTCTGTCAAATTTGTCTTCCTGAATGGGCTTTGTAGGTAGGTGCTGGTGACCTGAGTATGTCTGAAATCAGCTACATCATAAAGTCTCAGTCAGAGTAGAGTATTCCAAAGAGAAATAAGGAAAAGGAAAATAAACTTTTTTTCCCTTTGGCTAATCAACATTGGCTCCAACAGAGCAGTAGAAAAAGGAACACTTGTGGAGAAAAGAAATTTGGCCTATATATGACACCTTATTAACACTTTGTTCATGCCTTGTTCTTTTTGTTGGGTAAGCTCACTGCCAGAAGTCCTAGAGATTCCTGTATTTTTTAAATTAAGAATTTCAGACCTCTGAGCAACAATTCTTCAGACTATACAAGCAGCACTGTTTAATGAGAAACTCAGATATGCATGTGAAAAAGGAAGACATTTGGTTTAAGTAAGAAGTGAAAGCAAATGAGAATATGAAATTAAAGAAAGGATAGCTGAGATTGACCATCCCTAAGGAAACATCTTTGCATGGGGAAATTATTTAGAGAGCTTCCCAAGAGTTGTGCAGAAATCTCTAGTGCACTCATGTTTGTGTAACCCCAGACAGAATCCTTAAGGATGCCCAGACAAAAATATCACTTTATAGAGAGAGGCAGAATGACAGGGAAAACCCTTGCAGTGAACCATCTCTCTCTTTCCACCAAATATAAAGATCCCTGAGAGCCAGGACTATGACTGATTCATCTGTCTCTCTTGGTACCTAGAACCTTGCTTATCACCTAGTAGGCCCTCCGAGTGGCAGAATAGTATAGTGAAGAAGAGTTTAGGCTCTCCAGTAAGACAGACAAGAATTTAAATCCCTGCTTTGTTAACAGCTTGTTACCTGTTATTTAATCACCTTAAGCCTCAATTTCCTCATCTGTAAAATGGAGATAATTGTATTGCCTTTCATCACATGATTGTTGTGAGGATTAAAAGATCTGATGGTAATAAAGGATTTAGAAACATCCTTGGCACATGAATTCTCAATAAAAAAGAACTATTATTATTTTTATTGTTAGTTAATAAAATGTTTCATTAAGCTGACCTCAGATAATTGCTTAAAGTATCCTCAGTGATGTTTATATCTTACTTGAATAGTTTATAAAATATAACCTCATCTGATGAGATTATGGATTGCAATGCTGCTCCTTAACCTGTTGCCCATAGGGTAAGATGAAAGTACTGGTGTGTTTTAGTCTGTGAGACATGGAAGTGTGCCAGAGGGCCTGGGATATTACCTTGTATTCACCATATATGAATAATGGCCCACACTGAAATCATTTTCATCCGCAAATGAAAGTCAGTTATAAACACAAGTCCTACCTATAGAAACATTTTCACTGTTAATTTATGGATAATATTAAATGCTCTCTAAATTATTGAGTAGAATGCTGAACTAAAATGGGAGACACTAAGTTAAAATTAACCTGATACTGTGTATTGTAAAATACTTAAGGAATGCAACAATAATTTTTTGAATTAAAATTCAAGTCAAATATTTATGTTAGCTATACATAAAGCATAGTATTCAATTCTATAAGACAACAGAAGATAAGCAAGATGGAGTTCCTGGAGGTGCTGTGGTCTAAAGTAGGAATTGGGTATCTGCATGAAATGATAAAAATCAGTAAAAAGGCTTGTTGATTAAACCAAAGCAGCTTTAGTGTCCAGCTTTTTAAAATGGGGGCAAATTATACCTCCTATAAGCCAGACAGGTTAATTTTGACACCTTTACAGAGTCCGTGCTTGATGAAATCATTGAACAATCAATTAGTCACCACACAGGAGAGCATGAAGCCCTGAGTAGTCATTCTCCTGGCTTTGCAAAGAGCAAATTGTACCAGATCGATTTAATTTCCTTCTTCAAAAGATTGACAGTTTATACAAACATTTAGGAAGCAGGATATGTAATTTATCTGAACTTCAGAAGGGATTTTGATTCAGTCACACATGACATTTCAGCACTAACTCAAAGGATGTGGTCCAGTCCAGAGTATATACCTGTAGGAAGGGGTCCACTTCACTGACAAGTCACAGTTGAAAATGGTTACCAAGGGCTCAGTATCAACCACAAATCTTGTCCCAAAGAAAGCCCTGATATGAGTACTTTGGAAAGTTGTTATAGTTTAAATGAAATGATCTTAAACCATGAAAATGAACCATTCATTATATACTCTATGCAGGGCAATAGGACCCAGTTCAAACTAGTATGCTGTAGGCATCATGAGCTGTACCAAAGATAGATACAAGATAGGAGCAGCTTGGTCATAAATACGACAAAAAAAGACTTGGAAGTCAATAGTGAAACCCAATCCATGTATGGCTGAGCAATTCTGTGTTGTTATTTATAAGCAACACATAATTTTAGGGTGTGTAAAAAGGAATATGATTTGCAAGCATGAGGAGTCCAGAGTCATTACTCTGTAATAGTCAGTTTTAATCACAACTCTCAGACTATTCTAATTTTACACTGCAGGGAAGCTAGAGGGTCCAGAGAAAAACACTTTAAATGTGTAAGATGATGAATAGATGTTTTTTTAAAGTTCAGACTAGAGAAGAGAGACCACTCTTCAAATTGTACAGAGGTATTATTTCATTTCATAGTCATTTGTTGAGTAACAGCTGTATGTCAGATTGCCAGGATAAGTTTATGGAGCAGTTGTTTTGTTTTATTTTAATTTTCACAGGGGAGCCTGTAAAACAAATGAGCTTAAATGTAGCGAGAGTTTGGTTAGGTGAAGGAAGAATTATTTTACTATTGAGGTCATTAAACACTAAAACATGTTATCAGAGTTTCTGAAATATTTTTTCTTGGAAGCTGTTTGAAAACAGAATAGACAGCCTTCTGCCTAAGGGTGGCATAGGTGTCCAAGGCTTTGTCCAGTGGTTCCAGAATCGGACAGTGTCAGGACTGCTTGGATAAAACTTTTTTTTAAAACAGCCTTATTGAAGTATAATTGACCTACTATAAATTGCACATATTTCAATTGTATAATTGTATAATTTGATGTTTTGACTTATTTATATACCCATGGTACTATCACCACACTCAAGGTAATGAACATATTCATCATCGCCAAAGGTTTTTTCATGCCCCTTTGTAGTTCTTTCTCCTACCCCTCTGTAACCATTATCTGCTTTCCGTCACTAGAGATCAAGGTGCATTTTGTAGAATTTTATTTAAGTAGAATCAAATAGTTTGTACTCTTTTTCACCTGGATTCTTTCACTCAGTATATTTATTTTTGAATTTTATCCATGTTGTAATGTGTTTCAATAGGTCATTCCTTTTTTATTGCTGAGTAGTATTCCATCGTATGAAGATACACACGCATGCACAGTTTATTTATCCATTTATCCATTGATGGACATTTGGGTTCTTCCCAGTTTTTGGTTATTACAAGTAAAGGTGTTATGAACATTTATATGTAAGCTTTTGATAAGACATATGCACTCATTTCTCTAGGGTAAATACTTAGGAGTAGAATCGTTGGATCATATGGTAGATATATATTTAACTTTGGGGAAAACTATCAAATTGTTTTCCAACATGGTGGTTCCATTTTACACTCCCAGCAGGTGTTGTGGGAGAGTTTTGCCAACAGTTGAAATGATGAGGCTCTTTGATTTTAGACATTCTAGTAGCTTTGTAGTGGTATCACATTGTGGTTTTAATTTAAACTTCCCAAATGACCAGAGATGTTGAGCATCTTTTCATGTGCTGATTTGCCATCTGTGTATCTTCTTTGGTGAAGTGTCGGTTCAGTTTTTTTTTTTTTTTTCCCACCACTTTCTAATAGGGACATTTGTCTTCTTATTATTGAGTTTTGAGAGTTCTTTATTCTCAGTACAAGTCTTTTAGCAGATAGATGATTTGCAGATATCTTCTCCTGGTCTGTAGCTTGCCTTTTCATTCTCTTAACAGTGTCTCTCAAAGAGCAGAAGTTTTTAATTTTGATGAAGTCCAATTCATGCTTTTTTTTTTTTCCTTCCATGGATCATGCTTTTTGTTCATGTCTAGGAACTCTTTGCCTAACCCAATGTTACAAATGTTTTCTCCTGTGTTTTCTTATAAAAGTTTTAGAGTTCAAGTTTTATAGTTAGGTCTTTGATCCATTTTGAGTAATTTTTTTTATGGTACAAGGTATGGATCAATGTTCTTATTTTACATATGGATATGTGTTGTTCCAGTATTAGTTGTTGAAAAGACTATTCTTTTTCCACTGAAATGTCATTGAACCTGTGTCAAAAATCAGTTGTTCATATATGCGTAGGTCTATTTCTGGGTTCTCTCCTGGATTCCATTGGTATACTTGTTAAAGGGTGTTCTGAGACCTAATTTCCAGTGTGTAGAGGGAGGATTTTCTCCCCACACCACCAAGAGTGCTCAGGATACCAGCTGGGTATCCTACAATTCAACTCAATTCTGACCCTATCTCCCCAGAGATAGCATCAGATTCCACAGGTAGAAACTTCAGTCCTACAAAACCACCCTCCATTTCAGATGCCAAATGCAAGCCCAGGTACCTGTGCTTCTGATCAACTGGCTATAAATCAGAAGTTCTCATGACCCCTTCTTTGGGTGTGTGTGGTTTTTTTTAAGATTTATTTATTTACATTTATATTTTATTTTATTTTTGGCTGCATCCGGTCTTAGTTGTGGCCTGTGGGATCTTCACTGAGGCAAGCGGGATCTTTTCTTGCAGTGCGCGGGCTCTTTGTTGCGGTGCATAGGCTTCTCTGTAGTTGTGACGTGTGGGTTTTCTCTTTTCCAGTTGTGGCGCACAGGCTCCAGGGCACATGGGCTCTGTGGTTTGCAGCACACAGGCTTCTCTAGTTGAGGCGCGTGGGCTCGGTATTTGTGGAACGTGGGCTTAGTTGCCCTGCGGCATGTGGGATCTTAGTTCCCTGACCAGGGATCAAACCCATGTTCCCTGCATTCTAAGGCAGATTCTTAACCACTGGACTGACAGGGAAGTCCCCCTTCTTTGGGTTTGATTAATTTCCTAGGGTGGCTCACAGAACTCAGGAAACCCATTTACTCACTGGATTACTGGTTTATTATAAAGGATATGATAAAGGATACAGATGAACATTCAGATGGAAGAGATGCATGGGGCAAGGAATGTGGGAAGGGTGCAGAGCTTCCATGCTCTCTGAGAATGCCACTCTACCTGAATCTCCGTGAGTTCACCAATCCAGAAGTTCTTCAAACCCCATCCTTTTGGGTTTTTATGGAGGCTTCATTACATAGGCGTGGTTGATAAAGCATTGGCCCCTGGTGGTTGATTTAACCTCCAGCTCCTCTCCTTCCCCAAAGGGAAACTTCCAACCCTCCAATCACATGGTTGGTTCTTCTGGCAACCAGCCTCCATCCTTAGGTGACCTAGAGGCATTCCAAGAGTCACCTCATTAACATACAGAAGACACCTTTATCTCTCTCACCACTTAGGAAATTCCTCGGGTTTTAGAACGTCTAGTATAGCACCAGAAACAGGAATGAAGATCCAATATATTTTCTTGTTATAAATCACAATATTATACTCGTCAATCTTTATACTGAAACCACACTTTCTTGATTACTGTATCATTATAGTGAGTCTTAAAATCAGGTAATATCACTTTCAACCTTGATCTTCTTTCTCAAAGATGTTTTGGTTATTCTAGGTCTTTGCATTTCCATATGAATTTTAGAATCAGCTTGTCAATTTCTATTTGACTACCAGGATTTTGACTGAGATTGCATTGAGTCAGTAGATCATTTGGGGGGAATAGACATCTCAACAATATTGTCTTCTAATTCATGGACATGGTATATCCCTCCATTAATTTAAATTTTATGTTTCTTTCAGCAATACTTTGTGATTTTCAATGTACTAGTCTTACACATTTTTTGTCAGATTTATCCCTAAGAATTTTATATTTTTCAATGCTGTTGTAAATTTTATTTTCAAATTTTAATTTCCAATAGTTTGTTGCTGGTATATAGAAATACAGTTAACTTTGTGTATTGACCTTGCTTCCTGCAACCTTACTAAGCTTATTAGTTCTAATGCCTTTTTTTGTACAATTTTCTACATAGACAATCATGTTGTGTGCTACAGTGACAATTTTACTTATTCCTTTCCCATCTAGATACCTTTTCTTTTTCTTCCCATACTGCACTGGCTAGAACCTCTAGTATAGTGTTGAACAGAAGTGGTAACAGGATATCTGTGTTTGTGAGGGATATTGGCCTGTAGTTTTCTCATATCATCTTTGATTTTTGTATCAGGTAACTTATAGAATGAGTTAGACGATAGTCTTCCTTTTCAGTTTTCTGACAGAATTTGAAAAGAATTGGTATTATTTTCTCCTTTAATGTTTGGTAGACTACGCCAGTGTTAACATCTGGGCCTACTCATTCTGTGGGTGAATCAGAAATCTGTTTGTAACAAGCTCCCCATCTGATTCTGTAGTATATCCACATTTTGAAACCACTGGTTTGATAAAATGTGGTCTCTTAAAGTCCAATCCAATCATCAAGCAACCAGGGAAGTGGCAGTTCTCAAGAGGTAAAGGGATCATGATCAGCCAATGACTTTCTTTTTTTTTTTTTTTTTTTTGACTTTCATCTTTGAACTGTGTATGCATCATCATAGAGCTGTGTCAGTGAAGTGGAACTCTCTCTCCCAGAAAATTCCATGCAGAAAACTCTGTCAGGAGATCATTCTGACAGAATTGTGAGAATTGAAAAAAGTCTAAAGTTTACTTAGTATTTAGAAGCATGCATATGATTCCTTTCTGTTTCATAACCAATGGAAAATTGAACATTTGCTTTAATCTGCCATGATATCAAACTTTTTAGAGAAAATTATGTTTTTATAAGGAAAATGAGTTGTCCCATGTTACTGATTAGATATTCACTCTGTTAAAGTTTAGAATGATTAAAATCCTTTTCAATAATTCTGAAATTTCCCCTGATAAAAGTCACCTTAGAGGTTGTTTATTATGCAGTAGATTCAAGTTAGTCTTTTTGTCTTCTGGAGAACAGCTTTCTGTGGCAGTCTCCTAAGTGCATACTAATTGACTAGTTGATCCATTTGTAACATATTTGATGAACTGTGCTGTGACTGTTTTCATAAAGGTCCAGCTGGTTAACTATTTTTGTAACTAAATCTAATCCTAGGAAGGTGGTACTAATTTGTGAGTAACAGCTTCCATTAACTACTTACATACATCTATTTTGGTTGACTAAATATAGAATCATTTTTTTAAATCTGATGCCCATAATTCTTTATGGTGAATCTGTAATCAATAATGTTCACCAGCCAGTGATATCACCACCTTATATAGGAAACATGTCACTTTCTGGGCTCTTTGTTAATTCTAATTTATGTTCCAGTAGGAAATGGAAACATAATATTATGTGGTAGATGGTGTGTAAGCATATATATTATATTCCCTTTAGCTCAGAGGATTTTAACCCATTTTATGCCATGAGCCCCTTTGGTATCTGGTGATGCTTATGGATCTTTTCTCAAAATAATGTTTCAAATGTATTAAAAAAATTATAGAAATACAGAAGAAACCAATTACATTGAAATACAGCTATCAAAATATGTTTAAAACACAATTGTGTTATAGTAATATATGTGCTTCCTTATTAATACAATAAAATAATAAGATCTAGTTACAGATTTAATAACTTGTAATTATTGTAATTTTTTAAGAATGAGCTACTAAATGGCATTTTGAAATAACTGCAACAACTATAATGTTACATGAAAATATCATTATTCATAGCCTACTTTGTAATCGAAGGAAATGCTAAATTTTAGTTAGTTTAGTAAAAATATGGATATTTTTTCCTTCCAGGTTCATGGACCCCCACCCACCAGATTCTTTCCATGAATCCTAAGAACCCCTGCCTACCTTCTGTTCATTTTTAATAAAAACTTTGTTCTGAATCAAAAATCCAAGTTACACAGAAATAAATTATGAAGAACTGGGGGAAAAAATGAAGGTCCAGTTTTCCTTGTGGAATTGGTTGAAAGGCTTTATTCAACATTTTTATATACATTTTTTTACATTCCATTACTTCCTGCTGGAATTAGCATTGTCCTCTTCAATGAACCACTAATGAACAGCCTGACAAGTATGACTTAATCATACAGCACTTTTAATCTGTGAAACCTATTTAGAATGTTAGCACAAAATAGAAATATAATGATATAAAGGAGAAAATTACACGAAATCTCAGCTCAGAAGAACCTAATGGCAGCAAGTTTGGAATGCTTAAAATCAGAAGTCCTTTGGGTCTTGTCTCGGAAGCTTACTTATTGAAGGCCCTGGGTGGTAGGTGGTGATTAGAAGATATAAGAAAACAAAAAGAAGGAACAGATAAAGTCATGTTTTCAAAATACGAGGTTCACAAGAGTTACATCCTATCACAGGTGTTCAGTATATATGCCAAACCTCATATTTGCAAGTTGCTAACTGGCATTGCATGATTAAATTGAGTAATTGCACATGTCAGTAAAAAGCCATAATTACCTAAGAAAAATGTATGCATTTTGTGTAGGTAGGCTTCATCCATTTAGCATGTCTTTTAAATTCTGACCAACTATAAAACTGTTAGCAATGTAGAGGTAAAATCCTGTATTTTCTGTGGATCCTGACACCTGTGGGTTCTTGATCATTATTTACAAAACAGTTAGCTTTAACATTTACACGGAAAAACACTTAAAACTAGTGAGAATTGCCTAGCCATGAGAAGCTTCGGGACTTTGTTAGAAATTTCTGTTGTTCTCCATTTCTTAAACATTGTGACAATAACTCATAGTTTATTTACAAATGAAAGTAACACTTCATAATACTTGGCAGCTTTCCAAACTAGATATATCTGTCCTTGTGTGAAGGGCTCTAATAACCCTATTGTAAGATATTTTTTGCTGACCATCTGGCAGTTCTCAGGAACCCATCTCTTTCAACATTTTATAGCTACTGCACTAGTTACAGATAATCCTTTCAATGAATGAGCTGGAAAATGTAGATACATCAATATCATATTCTTTTAGAGCCCATTTAATCCGTGCCCTATTATTATTTTGTTTAATAGGGCCATTATCTTCTATGGAAATGAAAAGTAATTTGTCAGAATCATTTCTTAAAATTTAAAGATCAATCTATGTAATTTTTTTTTAAATAAAAGAAACCATAGTTTTTTTGTTGTTTTTTTTTAAAGAATCTCAAATACACTCATTAAAAATCTCAAAAATGGGAATCTAGGGCTTAGATTCCACACACATTTTTGGTCTTTTTTCAATCTGGGTTCTCAGATGTCTAGTATAATAACCAAGCTTGGGTTGGGTTGACTGTGTTCCTAAGAAGGAGTTTATATTAATGGTGGAGTTGATACCTCATCAAGGTCAATGAAACAATTTGTATGTTTCTCTTATAGTTTGCTTTAAGAAGCTAGGAAGAGATTCATTCCAGTATGGGAATTTTATGAATTTTCCTTCAAAAGCAATTTGGTACTCTGTGGACTTTGAATAACTAATGGTTTGTAAATTCCTTTTTTGGTGGTTTATGAATAAGAGTCGTGGAAAGTGTCCAATGTTCTCATTTTAACCTAGGTTTTACTTCACAAAAAACTTCTGTTGGTTGAAGAATTTTGTTAGAAAGACTGTTACTTATTTCCATATTTTGAAATTTACATTTATCATTGAATCAAAATGAAAAAGGTATTGATCCTTTTTTCAGATTCAGAGTTTAAAACTGTTCAAAATACCTCTGTCCCCAGCTTCTTCATCCCATTACATACCACCACCATCATGAGGCCAAGTTTTTGACAGGAAACCTTCTCTCGCCCAATATTTTTCACTTTCAAATTTAGGTACTTTAACTTGCAAGTTTTTCTCACATACACACACGCACACGTACTCATGCAAACTCTTCCTAGTTTGTAGGGTGAAATTGATTATTCCCATAGTTTTTTTGTATCAAAATTAATTTTTAAAATTTCTTAGAGAGTTTTATGGTGATTTCTGGGAAATCATTTCTCCTTGTTTTCTATCAGATGGAGATTGAAACTAACCTAATGTTAAGTAGACTCAGGAAGTTATGTGAGGTTTGGCCAATGATTTAGCTGACTCTGTCGTTAACAGTCCCTCAGCCTCCTTTGTTGATACTGTCTCTTCTTCTTCCACTTACCAGGTTTCTGTCATAGCCTAAATTTAAGGAGGGAACAATATCCATGTCCATAATTATAACATTGGGCTACATTTTGACACTCTTTGACTGAATATAAATATTAGCTATGCTATTACTTTTTTTTTTTTTTTTAAGTCATAAAACTGGAAGAAATCTCAAGAGGTCACTTACATAGTTTCCTTTCTTGGAGAGACTATGTTTCCAGAAAGAGGAAATCTATAGTCGTTGTTCTAACATGTTGTTACTTTTATTATCAAATACTTTCACCTACCTGAACAAACTCTTTCCTGCTATTCTCTAAACTCCATTCTCCTTATATTATTTTCTCTTGTTATTAAACATTGAACACCTTCGGGTTTTTTTTTTTTTAAGTTCTTTTCAAAACTAGAGCATTTAAACTCACTATTAAACATTTTCCTCATTCTCTTAATTATTTTTTAAAAAAATTTTATTGGAGTATAGTTGATTACAATGTTGTGTTAGTTTCATGTGTACAGCAAAGTCAATCAGTTATACATGTACATATATCCACTCTTTTTTTTTTTTTAGATTCTTTTCCCATATAGGCCATTACAGAGTACTGAGTAGCGTTCTCTGTGTTATACAGCAAGTTCTTATTAGTTATCTATTTTATATATAGTAGTGTGTATATGTCAATCCCAATCTCCCAATTTACCCCTCCCCCCCATCCCCTGGTAACCATAAGTTCGTTTTCTACATCCATGACTCTACTTCTGTTTTGTAAATAAGTTCATTTATACCCTTTTTTTTTAAGATTCCACATATAAGCAATATCATGATATCTGTCTTTCTGTGTCTGACTTACTTCACTCAGTATGACAATCTGTAGGTCTATCCATGTAAAGTAATTGGGACTAACTAATGTGAGTTCTATCATTGAAAAAGTGGTTTCCTAAGGTGTTCATTGTGTTTGTTTAGGCAAAACACTAGAATTTTAAGAATCAAAAGGTCAAAACTGAAAGATGCTTAGTGGTCACTTATTTCAATACCCTGAGACAACTAAGACACAGAAAGGTGAGATGAGTCATCTGAGGTCTCTTGGTCAGTGATTAAGAGCTCTTGAGATGTGGGTTTTCTCCTCTATGATCACACATCTTGCTTGTCCTGTTGATTGACATGAGAGTGAGTTCTTGTACAGAGCAGAGTTATTACTGAAAGTGGGGTCTGGCTGCTCGCTGCTCAAAAGCCAATAAAAGAGGCAAGATTGATGGAAAGGAAAGTTTGCTTTATTTCAGATGCTGGAAATCTGGGGGAGAGGGTGGACTCCTGTCCAAAGGCTGACACCCTGCCCCCACTGGCAAATAGTGGGCAAGAACTTTTATAGGCAGAGGGAGAGGGCTACATGTAGAAACAGCACAATCAGCTCTGACAGTCATCTTGAAATTGCTCATGCAGTGGTCTGACCAGTGTCATCTTGATTGTTTTTAAGTACAGTTAATCTTCAGTTCTAGTGTCGGTTTGTTCCCATTTCTTTGAGGCCAATTCTTGGAATTGTGGCAACTTATGTCATGGCTACTGTCTGGTCATCATGTAGTTAACTTTTTCCACCTGGTGAGGGTTTCAGTATTTACAAGACAGCTCACAAGATATGGCTCAGAATATTACCTATAGCCCTTGAGAAGGAACTAAAAGTCCTTGACTTTGCTTACTGACTAAACTATTACTGTTTTGTCCTGTGTGCCTTTGCTTCTGTATTTTCTCACTTCTCTGATTAACCTTATTCTTTGGCTAAAGTTTTTCTACAGACAAAAGGCAGGCAGAGGATATGGGGGGAAAGGGACACAGGTTCCTGCTCCGTTTCAGACTCTTGTATATTCTTATGTTCTTAAGAAATTATGATGTCAGTTACAGAAAACAGATAATTTTAGACCAGAGGGCAGACAGCAGAAACAAGAAGAACTACAATCCTGCAGCCTGTGGAACAAAAAGCACATTCACAGAAAGATAGACAAGATGAAAGGCAGAGGGCTATATACCAGATGAAGGAACAAGATAAAACCCCAGAAAAACAACTAAATGAAGTGGAGGTAGGCAACCTTCCAGAAAAAGAATTCAAAATATTAATAGTGAAAATGATCCAGGACCTTGGATAAAGAATGGAGGCAAAGATCGAGAAGATGCAAGAAATGTTTAACAAAGACCTAGAAGAATTAAAGAACAAACAAACAGAGGTGAACAATACAATAACTGAAATGAAAAATACACTAGAAGGAATCAACAGCAGAATAACTGAGGCAGAAGAACAGATAAGTAACCTGGAAGACAGAATGGTGGAATTCACTGCTGTGGAAGAGAATAAAGAAAAAAGAATGAAAAGAAATGACAGCCTAAGAGATCTATGGGACAACATTAAATGCAACAACATTCACATTATATGGGTCCCAGAAGGAGAAGAGAGAGAGAAAGGACCAGAGAAAATATTTGAAGAGATTATAGTGGAAAATTCCCTAACATGGGAAAGGAAAGAGCCACCCAAGTCCAGGAAGCGCAGTGAGTCCCATACAGGATAAACCCAAGGAGAAACATGCTGAGACACATAGTAATCAATTTGGCAAAAATTAAAGACAAAGAAAAATTATTGAAAGCCACGAGGGAAAAACAACAAATAACATACAAGGGAACTCCCATAAGGTTAACAACTGATTTCTCAGCAGAAACTCTACAAGCCAGAAGAGAGTGGCAAGACATATATAAACTGATGAAAGGGAAGAACCTACAACCAAGGTAATTCTACACGGCAAGGATCTCATTCAGATTCGATGGAGAAATCAAAAGCTTTACAGACAAGCAAAAGCTAAGAGAATTCAGCACCACCAAACCAGCTTTACAACAAATGCCAAAGGAACTTCTCTAAGTGGGAAGCACAAGAGAAGAAAAGGACCTACAAAAACAAACCCAAAACAATTTAGAAAATGGTCATAGGAACATAATATCTATAATTACCTTAAATGTGAATGGATTAAATGCTCCAACCAAAAGACACAGGCTTGCTGAATGGATACAAAAACAAGACCCATCTATATGCTGTCTACAAGAGACCCACTTCAGACCTAGGGACACATACAGACTGAAAGTGAGGGGATGGAAAAAAATATTCCATGCAAATGGAAATCAAAAGAAAGCTAGAGTAGCTATACTCATATCAGATAAAATAGACTTTAAAATAATGTTACAAGAGACAAGGAAGGACACTACATAATGATCAAGGGATCAATCTAAGAAGATATAACAATTATAAATATATATGCACCCAACATAGGAGCACCTCAATACATAAGGCAACTGCTAACAGCTATAAAAGAGGAAATCGACAGTAACACAATAATAGTGGGGGACTTTAACACCTCACTTACACCAGTGGACAGATCAACCAACATGAAAATAAATAAGGAAACAGAAGCTTTAAATGACACAATAGACCAGATAGATTTAATTGATATTTATAGGACATTCCATCCAAAAACAGCAGATTACACTTCCTTCTCAAGTGCGCACAAAACATTTTCCAGGATAGATCACATCCTGGGTCACAAATCAAGCCTCAGTAAATTTAAGAAAATTGAAATCATATCAAGCATCTTTTCTGACCACAACACTATGAGATTAGAAATGAATTACAGGGCAAAAAACGTAAAAAACACAAACACATGGAGGCTAAACAATACATTACTAAATAACCCAGAGATCACTGAAGAAATCAAAGAGGAAATCAAAAAATACCTAGAGACAAATGACAATGAAAACACGACGATCCAAAATCTATGGGATGCAGCAAAAGCAGTTCTAAGAAGGAAGTTTATAGCTATACAAGCTACCTCAAGAAACAAGAAAAATCACAAATAAACAATCTAACCTTACACCTAAAGGAACTAGAGGAAGAAGAACAAACAAAACCCAAAGTTAGCAGAAGGAAAGAAATCATAAAGATCAGAGCAGAAATAAATGAAATAGAAACAAAGAAAACAATAGGAAGATCAATAATAATAAAAGCTGGTTCTTTGAGAAGATAAACAAAATTGTTAAACCATTCGCCAGACTCATCAAGAAAAAGAGGGAGAGGACTCAAATCAATAAAATTAGAAATGAAAAAGGAGGAGTTACAACAGACACCACAGAAATACAAAGCATACTAAGAGACTACTACAAGCAACTCTATGCCAATAAAACAGACAACCTGGAAGAAATGGACAAATTCTTAGAAAGGTGTAACCTTCCAAGACTGAACCAGGAAGAAATAGAAAATATGAACAGACCAATCACAAGTAATGAAACTGAAACTGTGATTAAAAATCTTCTAACCAACAGAAGTCCAGGACCAGATGGCTTCACAGGTGAATTCTATGAAACATTTAGAGAAGAGCTAACACCCATCCTTCTCAAACTCTTCCAAAAAATTGCAGAGGAAGGAACACTCCCAACCCCATTCTACGAGGCTACCATCACCCTGATACCAAAACCAGACAAAGATGTCACAAAAAAAGAAAATTACAGACCAACATCACTGAATAATATAGATGCAAAAATCCTCAACAAAATACTAGTAAACAGAATCCAACAGCACATTAAAAGTATCATACACCACGATCAAGTGGGATTAATCCCAGGGATGCAAGGATTCTTCAGTATACGCAAATCAATCCATGTGATATGCCACATTAACAAATTGAAGAATAAAAACCATATGATCATCTCAATAGATGCAGAAAAAGCTTTGACAAAATTCAAAACTCTCCAAAAAGTGGGCATAGAGGGAACCTACCTCAAAATAATAAAGGCCATGTATGACAAACCCACAGCCAACATCATTCTCAATGGTGAAAAACTGAAAGCATTTCCTCTAAGATCAGGAACAAGACAAGGATGTCCACTCTCGCCACTATTATTCAACATAGTTTTGGAAGTCCTAGCCACGGCAATCAGAGACGAAAAAGAAATAAAAGGAATACAAATTGGAAAAGAAGAAGTAAAACTGTCACTGTTTGCAGATGACATGATACTATACATAGAGAATCCTAAAAATGCCACCAGAAAACTACGAGAGGTAATCAATGAATTTGGTAAAGTTGCAGGATACAAAATTAATGCACAGAAATCTCTTGCATTCCTATACACTAATGATGAACAATCGGAAAGAGAAATTAAGGAAACACTCCCTATTACCCTTGTAAAAAAAAGAATAAAATACCTAGGAACAAACCTACCTAGGGAGACAAAAGACCTGTATGCAGAAAACTATAAGACACTGATGAAAGAAATTAAATATAATACCAACAAATGGAGAGATATACCATGTTCTTGGATTGGAAGAATCAATATTGTGAAACTGACTATACTACCCAAAGCAGTCTACAGATTCAATACAATCCCTATCAAATTACCAATGGCATTTTTTATGGAACTAGAACAAATCATCTTAAAATTTGTATGGAGACACAAGACGCCAAACAGCCAAAGCAGTCTTGAGGGAAAAAAACGGAGCTGGAGGAATCAGACTCCCTGACTTCAGACTATACTGCAAAGCTACAGTAATCAAGACAATATGGTACTGGCACAAAACAGAAACATAGATCAATGGAATAAGATAGAAAGCCCAGAGATAAACCCACGCACCTATGGTCAACTAATCTATGAAAAGGAGGGAAAGATATACAATGGAGAAAGGACAGTCTCTTCAATAAGTGGTGCTGGGAAAACTGGGCAGCTCCATGTAAAAGGATGAACTTAGAACACTCCTTAACACCATACGCAAAAATATACTCAAAATGGCTTAGAGACCTAAATGTAAGACCAGACACTATAAAAACCTTAGAGGAAAACATAGGAAGAACACTCTTTGACATAAATCACAGCAAATCTTTTTTGATCCACCTCCTAGAGTAATGGAAATAAAAACAAAAATAAACAAATGGGACCTAATGAAACTTAAAAGCTTTTGCACAGCAAAGGAAACCATAAACAAGATGAAAAGACAACCCTCAGAATGGGAGAAAATATTTGCAAATGAATCAACGGACAAAGGATTAATCTCCAAAATATATAAACAGCTCGTGCAGCTCAATATTAAAGAAACAAACAACCCAATCCAGAAATGGGCAGAAGACCTAAATAGACATTTCTCCAAAGAAGACATACAGATGGCCAAGAAGCACACGAAAAGCTGCTCAACATCACTAATCATTAGAGAAATGCAAATCAAAACTACAATGAGGTATCACCTCACACCAGTTAGAATGGGCATCATCAGAAAATCTACAAACAACAAATGCTGGAGAGGGTGTGGAGAAAAGGGAAACCTCTTGCACTGTTGGTGGCAATGTAAATTGATACAGCCACTATGGAGAACAGTATGGAGGTTCCTTAAAAAACTAATAATAGAATTACCATATGATCCAGCTATCCCACTACTGGGCATATACCCAGAGAAAAACATAATTCAAAAAGACACATGCACCCCAATGTTCATTGCACCACTATTTACAATAGCCAGGTCATGGAAGCAACCTAAATGCCCATCGACAGATGAATGGATAAAGAAGATGTGGTACATATATGCAATGGAATATTACTCAGCCATAAAAAGGAATGAAATTGAGTCATTTGTTGAGACGTTGATGGACGTAGAGACTGTCATACAGAGTGAAGTATGTCAGAAAGAGAAAAACAAATATCGTATATTAACACATGTATGTGGAACCTTAGAAAAATGGTACAGATGAACTGGTTTGCAGGGCAGAAGTTGAAACACAGGTGTAGAGAACAAACGTATGGACACCAAGGGGGGAAAAGTGCAGTGGGGTGGGGATGGTGGTGTGCTGAATTGGGCAATTGGGATTGACATGTATACACTGATGTGTATAAAATTGATGACTAATAAGAACCTGCAGTATAAAAAAACAAACAAAAAAACAACTAATACTAAACTTTCTTTGGGTTATTTGTATGGAAATATGTTAACATAAATGTTTCAGGCATTATATGAAGTTTCTAAAAATCTTAATATGTTCTGGTATAATGTTATAAGTCATAATTCTAGTTATTACTTTAAAATGTATATCTCAGAAATAACTAAATTTCCTTGTGAATTGCATTATTATGAACTTTCATCAAATCTTTAACCGTGGTCAGTTTTAAGTCTTTTGTCCTTTACAGACAGTTCTGGGTGTACTCTGATGCTTTTGCAAAAATGTTCCTATAAAAGGGTTTCATCTTCAAGGAATTCATGGAAAAGACTCAGACAAGTACAGGTTTCTGGTAGCTGACTATACTGCTGAACTGAATAAGCATTTTCAGAACTCCAGTGGAAAACTGATGAATTCATAAAAGTGCTAACAAGGGCTTCCCTGGTGGCGCAGTGGATGAGAGTCAGCCTGCCGACGGAGGGGACACGGGTTCGTGCCCCGGTCCGGGAGGATCCCACATGCTGCGGAGCCGCTGGGCCCGCGAGCCATGGCCGCTGAGCCTGCGCGTCTGGAGCCTGTGCTCCGCAACGGGAGAGGCCACTACAGCTAGAGGCCCGCGTACTGCAAAAAAAAAAAAAAAAAAAAAAGTGCTAACAAAAGATCAAGATGAAAAAATATTAATTACATGGGACTGAGTGAACTGATGAGGATGATTATAATTTTTGTGACTTTCTGTTTGAATAAAAAAAACATCCCACAAGGAAAAAAGAAAGAAAGAAAACAGACACTTTTATACATTGAGCTTCTTTAAAATGTTTTTAATAGCTCCTAATTCTGTTGATAGAATTATAATAATCTATAGGCAAATTTTCCTTTTAATCAGAAATATATAAAAGGAAGTAAGATTTCTGTGTAGCTCATGATCATTTGAAGAATTTGACACTATACTAAACTAAATAGCTCAACATGAGTGTTGTTCAAGATGAACTACTCCAGAACATCAATTAAATGTTTTTGTGTTTTAGGAGTGTTTGGATCTACCTTTTAAAGTATATTATAAACTCAGCTATCTACTGCTTTCCAAAATCTAGACTTTTAAACGAGCCTCTAGAGTATTAGCCAAAAGTAATCCCCAATGCTGTAATAAACTGTGTGTCTAAAATACCTATTTTGTCAAGTGATTTGAAAGGAAAACAGATGGTCAGGAAATTAAATGATAATATGTGATCGTTCAGAGAAACAGATTGGCTGAAAAAATTGCCTCTCGAAATGACCAATATCCTTTTCCATTTAAGTAACCCAGAAGATCAGCTTCTCTAACACTTGAGACTTAAAAGATCTCAGATTCTGTGATTCTCACTCAGTGTTGGAAGAGACTATAGAGTGATGGTATCGAAAGCCAGTCCACAGACTAGTACTAGCCTATGACAAGCATTCTGTGTGAGCACTTTAGCCTGTCAGTAGTGAAAGGAAAAAGAGGAAGATGATGTGGTAAGTTTGTCATAAAGCTAAAATACATCCAGCTTTTTATAATTGAAATGTCATTTTTGAAATGATAGTGATAATAGATCTTTGTTTTTATTGTTTGTTTTTATAATGTTCTTAGCAAAGTTGGGGTCTTCAGACTTAAAAAAAAATTAAACCATTTAGGAAATTATAAAAATCTGGGCACCATTGCCTTAGATGCCAGTTCAATTGTCTACTCTTTAGAATATAAAGTACCTATGATGGAATTCAATTATTTAATAAAAGTGGAATAAATTACTTAGAAGGTTCTTAGTATGACCCCACCCATCACCCCCAAGATTACTCTGAAAGTCTGGTCTTCAACTGTTTTCAATAGATTATTGCAGCTGTTTCTAGGCAGTGGTTTTTTTCCCCCTTCCATTTTCATGACTGTGCTGAAGCTTTCATTGAAGCTCAGCCTGCATCTATAGATTCTGAACTGTTTGTCAGTATTAGTAGCTCATAATTGTGATTTGTCATGCAGCACCTCTTACTGTTCTTATAACAGTTCTGTGGTTTTAAAAAGTTATTTTGGTAGCAGTTCCTTTATCATCAGAGGGAACATTTTGCCTCAATAGGAAATTCATTCTGTGCAGACAGGCTGCAAATTCCCATGACATGGCAGGCTCATCTGTCAAAGAATATTTTTTATTCCCATTACCTCTTTGATTACATTCAGAATGCCCCAGTAATGCTGATGAGATCATTCTAACTCTTAAGAACATTTTCCTCATGTTTTTCATTATCTCCATATAACATAAAAAAGGTTTAACTCACAGTGAAATGATAGAGAAATCTCTGTTTTTCTCTTTGAGAAGTTGTTTTGGGAAGGAAGGTTCATATATGAATCTTTTAAAATATTTTTAAAACTAGCAGTACCTGTATTTATTTCTTAACTGAATGCTGATTTGCATGTATGACATTTACATATACTATGGGTTCTATTAGTGAATGGTTTATACACACAAAAAATTTTGTTTATTGTCAAGTCTACCTATAATGTACTGAAAGAACAGGAAATACTATGAATTATTGGTACATTTTTTAGTGAAATGTGGTGTTTTATGTGCCATAATGAGAACCAAAATAGGTAAACACTCGGCTATGTGATTTAAGAGCAGAAATATATAATTGATGCAATTAGATGCCTAATTGGCATTTTAAATGAAGTCTGTATTTGTGCATATGTAATTATAATTTGAAAATATTCTGAATATTTATCCTCTATTTTTCTCTGAATTACAGCACTATATATATATGCTCAGGATTTTATTTTTTATTTTTAAAAAACTTTATTATGAAAAATTTTAAACATTCACAAAAGTAAAGACAATAATATAATGAGCCCAATATACCCTTACCCACTTTAATAATCAAAGCATGCCGATCTTGTTTCATTTATGTCTCCATTCACCATTCTCTCCCCACTAGATTATATCAAATCAAATATCATCCTTTTATCCTTAATATAAATCATTTCATCTTTAGTTTCATCCATAAATTGTATACCAATAGTACATCTAAAATATCTTTTCTTGATGCTATCAAATATACAAAGAGTTCAAGTTTCCCTCCCTCTTGAGTATCTCAGTGTGTGTGTGTGTGTGTGTGTCTGTGTGTGTGTGTGTGTGTGTGTCTGTACATTTTGTTTGACTCTGGATCAAATTAAAATCCACACATGGTAATTGCATTTGGCTACTGTTTTTCCTGAACCTCTTAAACATAGTTTTCCTTCTCCTTCCTTTTTTATTTTCTTGCCAATCATTTACAAAAGAAAGTGGGTCGTTTGTCCTGTAGAATTTTCTATATTGTGGATTATTCTGATTGTACCCCCTTGGTGGTATTGCTAACAGGTGCCCCTAAATCGTTAGTTTTGGTATTTTAAGATTATCTTCCATCTTTGAATGTAAAGCTCAAATGTCTTCATTTCTCTGCTTCATTTGAGTAAAGTACTTCATTTACTTCATTCAAGGAAAGTCCAATTCCCAATCTAACTTTTTTTTTTTTTGTCATACCTGTCAATCCATTTTAGGTATTTTAAGAGAAAATTACATATAAGGTGAGTGCTTTCCCACTTGTTCCCAACCTCAAAAAGAGAGATTAATCAACTAAAAAATTTAGCTTATTCTTACTTGTGGGTGGCATAGAGTTTCACTGAGGTGTACAAAGGCCATTTTAAGCATTTCTGTTCTTTGCAAGTGAGTCCTAATATGGTCAAAATTCTTAATTACTAAGTGCTTCTTGACCATTGTATTTTTGTGGAATTCAGTTTCTGAAATTACAGAATGTATTCTGATAAACCAATTCACTTGTCTTCCTAACTGTTCTAATTGAGTGTTTCTCTGCTTGCTGGGGAGGAGTAGGGGAGAAGATACATCCAGAAGGATGTATCAGGATTACCAATAAGACTTTTAATGCCCTCTACTCTTCTCCACCCGCCCCTGCTGAATTGAGGAATACGATTGCAGTGAAGGCTACTGATGGAATCATCAAACATCCATCAGTTGTGCTGGGGGTGGAAAATAGGTTGGAAACCACTGTCAACAGTGGTTGTAAGGCCACTTAAGAAAGGCCCTCGTGAGAAAGGTGCTGTATAAAGTTGCAGTGCGCCTCATTAACTTACAAAGACATCTTAGCCCAAGATGTTGACTATCAAGAAGACAAAAAGGTAAGAGCAAATAATGGCCTCTCTTTCCCCACTAAGGAAGACTTGATTCACATACATAGAATAGATTAGGGATGAGGATACATTTCTGACTAGAGAAATGAGTTTATTCTTGTAGTGGAGATTTTTTGAGCATCTACTTGGTGTTGCAGTGAGCACATCTCTGAGGGAGAAAATAAATAACAATTCAAAGTGTCTCTGTCCCCTGAGAGCTTATAGTTTAGTTGAAGAGAAAAGGCACATTCACACAAAAGACTTAAATAAAAATGAAAGATAATATTTGATTAAGCATTAGGATTGGGGATGAAAAAGTTTAGGAAGCAGAATGAAGCCGAGAACAAGGGCCAAAGGATTTCTGAGGAAATTCGGGGCTTCTCCTATTTGGGAATGATTTTATCATGTGAAGTCGATGACTCTCTCCAAAAGCTCTTAAACTCCCTCCATATTTGTGATTCACACAAGAAAATTACCCAAATTACCAAAATCTGCAGTTCCAGTGAACAAAAACTGTCAGTACAACCAAAATAATGTACCCTTTCAATTAAACTGACAAGCTACACTTGCAACGTATTTGCTAAAAATAAATGAAACATCTCAAAGTAAAAATAAGGTATGAGTAGTAAGCCCCAATTGCATTATTATTTAAGTGAGGGTGGCAAAAAACAGAGGTATTAACCTTTCTGTGTTGGAGATTCTATGGAGAATTGATGCAAGCTGTGGCACTTTTTCCCCTGAAAGATAATTGTATTTATATACAGAATTTTGCACATATTTCAGGATTCATGGATCCCTGGAAGCTCACCCATCAACTCCAATTTTTAAGAATCCTGACATGTAAGAATAAAACAGAACTAAACTTTCTACTCCCCCTTAAGTGATGAGAAGGTTAGTAGGCTTAAAGCTACAAACATTTAACAAATTGGGTCCAAGAACAATGCTAGGTCCAGAAGGGTAATCAGAGCAAAAGGCAGATGGGCTTAGGGAGGGTGGTGGTCCTAGGATGTTATCTGAAGCTGGGTTTTCATATGTACCTGAAAGCGTAGTCCATGGTTCAGTTGAATCCATTTAAAGAGTGTATACTTAGATCCTTTAAGGAGAATACAGACGAATTTTGGCTAAAATTAGTAGTAAAAAGAATGAAGAAATTGCAAAGTAAGTTACACTATCCCTAACAGACTTAATTTAAAAACTTGGGCTCTGAAGGACCCACAAAAGGAGTTTAAATTATTTTCTTTAGCCCATTAAGCCTGGGTAACTTTCAAATAAACTGTACATGATGCCTCAGTAGTACCATATGTAACTTTAAAAGCCCTTTATTTAACTTTTATGTATGCGAATTGTGTTGAAAACTAACAGGAAGCTGTTGTCATTAAAATTATCAAAACTTGATAATATCACACAAAAAAGAAAATTAATTCATAGGAATGATGATTCAGGAAATAGAATAACCAGTATATATTGTCGCTTTAAAGAGGAATAGCTGTCAATATATGTTATCAATAGTTAGTCTTCTAGAAAATTTCGAATAGCTCTCTGCCAATCAGTAAAGACAGCATCACATTCATCACCATAGCTTTAGTTGTCAGGAATGATGTTTTGTTTATTTGTTTGTTTGTTTTTTTAATTTTGGCTGTGTTGGGTCTTCGTTTCTGTGCGAGGGTTTTCTCCAGTTGCAGCAAGCGGGGGCCACTCTTCATCGCGGTGCGCGGGCCTCTCACTATCGCGGCCTCGCTTGTTGCGGAGCACAAGCTCCAGACGCGCAGGCTCAGTAGTTGTGGCTCACGGGCCTAGTTGCTCCGTGGCATGTGGGATCCTCCCAGACCAGGGCTCGAACCCGTGTCCCCTGCATTAGCAGGCAGATTCTCAACCACTGCGCCACCAGGGAAGCCCAGGAATTACGTTTTTATTGGCTAAAGGCAGTACTTTAAAAAAGCAGAGAAGAGAGTTAACTTTGAGGAAATACCGATTGTGGAATTTTATTTGTAGTAGTTTCTCTTACTCTGACTAGTAGGACAATTATAAATATATCCTTATTCTTAAGACGAAATACTTATTTAGCAGTTACACAGCTGTGGAAGTATAGCACAGTACTTTACTAGTTCCTATTCTGTTAAAGGTCCATGAATAGAAAAAGGCTTACTTGCAACTGGACCAGTCCACCAAAAAAATTATTGAGATCATTGACCAGGTGCAGATGAAAGGTTGACTCAGGAGTTAGGTTCAAAGTTAATTGAGAAACATGTTTATCGCAGTCATGACAGGGCCTCAAAAGTGATTTTAAAACTCATTGAATTGATAACTAATAAGACTATTTTCATTATTGTTGAGCTTACTTTTTAATCTCTTCCTCTCTTTTTTCTCTCTCTCCTCCTTCCCTCCCCCCACCCTCTCTCTCTCTCTCACCCATTAACATTATTGGCTTTTAAAACCTAAATCAGGATTTCTTTAAATATGAATAGGTCTTTGTCAATCTATTATCTCTTCTGCCTGCATATAAATTTCTTCCATACGCATTATGTGGCAATAGGGGTAATGGTGAAAAGGAAAAGATGAATGGGTATAAGGATATTAAGAATCCGTGTTCTTTTACATTTACATAAGATTTCAGTGGGTCTATTTGGGAGCAATATAAGATTCTGGTATTTGCTATTATTTTAGTAACATAGCAGTGTCACTGATGTGAAATTTAACTCATGTATTTATTTTTATTTGTATAATTAGTATTTGAGTGTCTGTAGTATGCGGTGTACACAGCAGAACAAGCATACCAGTTATTAAAAGATTGAACTATTTCTACAATAGTTGGGAGATAGCACTGCCGTGGGTGCCATATTCCACCTTCCATGCTCTGAAAGTCCCAGACCCTCTTCCAAAAACCTCTAGATCTCCTTATGATCCAGTAAATAAAAGAACCATAAAAGACACAGTAGAGGGTCTTCAAGACTTTAGTGTGAAGGCCAGCATCGTTCTGATTGGGCAGGACCCCATGCCGTACCAGTTGTTAAAAGTAATATTTAAATCACCTGGGCTATATGCAAAACATTGTGTTTAACTCACCAGGGAATAAAAAGGTGAATAAGTCACATCCTCTGTTCCCAAGGAGCTCACAGATGAATCAGTAGTAGTGGTTCTAAAACGGCTGACATTTACTGAGCACTTACTAGAAGCCTGAGCACTGTTCTAAGCATGTTTCATATATTATCTCATTAACCCTCACAATATCCTTAGGAATTTGTTTTATCTCTTTTACAGATGATAAAACTGAGGCATAGAAGGATTAAATAATTTTTCCAAAGTCATACAAACAATAAGAGGTGAAGCCATAGTACATATCAGGCAGTCTGACTCCTGAAAGGGCATGGGAGGATGTGTGTAGAGTTCTAATTTGCGCCTGCACTCCAGGTACGTTCAAGACGCTGGAGATACACCGGAGAACAAAACAGACCAAACTTTCTGCCTTCACGCAGCCTGTATTCTTATGAGCAAGATAAACAGAAAACAAGTAAATGAGTAAACTATAGAGTATAACAGATGGTGAAAAGTGCAGGGGGGAAAAACGAGGCAGGGGAGGGGTGGGGTGTGCTGGGGAGGCATAGCTTGCAATTTTAAATAGGGAAGTCAAGAAAAGCTTCAGTGAGGAGACATTTGAACAAAATGCTGAAAAGCCATGAAGGGAACAAGCCCTTTGACTCTCCAGAAAGAAAAAATACTCCAGGCAGAAGGAATACAAAATGAAAACTCAAAGCCACCGGCATGTTCATAGAACAGCAAGGAGACCAGATGGTTGGTTGGAGTGAGCAAGGGGACAGTAGTAGCAGACTGGGTGGGATAGGAGACAGTAGTGGCAGATGGATCATGTAAAAGAAAGGGGCAAATTATTGGTATATGTGTATCCACATTGAAACATGATTCTGGGGAAGATGCAGAGACCAGATTAAAAAGGGTCTTGCAAACCATTTTAAGGAGCTTGACTTTATCTTGATGGCAGTGGGGAGCCACTGAAGAACTTTAAGCATGGCAGTGACAGATCTGGCTGCCATATAGAGAATGAATTAGATGTAAGCGCAGACCCTTCAGGGTCAGGGAGGAGCAGTAATCAAGGAAAGATAATGATTTAGCACTTGATCTATGACTGCAGCCAGCCAAGGGAATAGAGAAAAGTATACAGATGGAGAGAGATTTAGGAAGATTTAGGAGAGACTCACTAGAACTTGGTGATTGCTTAGACATGGTAACCAAGAGCAAGTGAAGACTCCAGGTAATTCCCAGGTTTCTGCCTTGAGTAGCTGAACGGATGAAGATGACATTCACTGAGAAAAATTAAGTTTTTTTGGTATTTAGATGAGATGACAAAAATGGTTTGGGCATATTGCATTTGAGAGGTAATAGACATGGTCTGGGCAGGGTTTAGCATATAGATTAAAGACAATAATCTTGTCCACTTCAATTCTTGTTGGTATTTTAAAGTGCTGTAATGTATTTTTACAAACATACCCTAAGGTGCCTGTTTACATACCAACCTATTTTAGACCTATAAAAACTTTTGCATTTATCTGCCAAGCAATTGCTGTCCCGTGGAAGGAGAGCTCTGGTGAGTACCTGTCCCTTTGTTGTCTCTATTTCTAATATTCTATAACCCACTTTAATTTGTCATTTGATTTAGATGACTTAAAGGCTTTTCAATCACAAGCCACGTATATACTAACAGAAGAACCTTCAACAATATATTTTTTTTTGATTCACCATAAAAGGTGATCATTTCTTGATCACAAACAGTAACATTTCTTGTCCTCAGCTCAACCTCATTATAACTATACATTTAAGCAAACTCAGATATCCTCTGAAATGAGTCACCTCATCCCAGGGTTCAACTGACATGAAGAATTACCTTATTTTAGTCAGAAAACCTTAATTAGATTAGGTTGGCCTTTCTGGACTTTATGTGTTGCTACATACAGGAGTTAAAAACCTTGATCTATGTATATCACACAGATCAGGAGAAGACCAATGAAAGCAGAAATGAACTCATGTTTCTGTATGCAGCTGCTTTGATGAAGACATTTCAAATAGAAACTGGAAAACCAGAAGCACAAAACTAAGGAGATAATAGCCAGTGAAGGGGAGAAGTGATTAATTCAGATCAGGAAAAAGCTGCAGAGCTCAAAGAGACTATGATGAAATTATTAGGGGCTATTGGAGATGTAATCCATATCTCCCTGTCACATATGTTCTATGTGATAGTACCGTGAATGTCATGGGAGAAAATTAATGCCTTACAATATAAACATGTTTAAACTTTATGAAAAATACCCACACAAAAGACTGATTTGATATATATACATTCAGAGATGGACAGGGAAATTCATCTGCTACATGGTGAGAGCAGCTGACAATCAGGAAACTCAAAGTTACATTCTAGCAGAATCTTTTATTAATATTGACCCATAATTGTGGCTCTGTAAAATTTTTCATCTTATTCTATTTATATAGTGTGCTTTGTAATATGATAATGCATTTTAATTATTATTGTTGGATTGCAAACAAAATGCATCCTAGACATACATTCCTTAGATAAGGGAAAAGGCCCAAGCTCTGCTGCTCTCTGCTCTTGGGTAAAAAAATTTAAAAGAGTTCTACAATTTTGTTTCTTAAAAAAGAACAAATCTTGATGAAATTTTAAGTGCTATTGGGATGTTTTATAAAATTATATTATTAAAATTCTAAAAGAGTTTTAATCATAAAGATGGGAGGCTTGAGTGTGAGATATAAATATTAACATTTCTTTATTTTTCTCCAATAATTTATATTGCTCCCTGGGTCACTGAGCTGTATCTTAATTTTGAAGTTACCTGGAGTTCTACCTTGTCACAGCCTGACCTAATGTGTGTGGGTGAGTGAGGAAAACCACTTAAATAAAAAGAGTGTTGTGACTTTAAAGAATACAATGCATTTTCCCAGCATGAGCATTCATGATGTTTCTGCAGAAAGGGAGATGACATAGGACAAGGGATTACTTTGTTTTGATTAAGGATTGAATAAATGTTACAGTACCAGTGCTTTGTCTATACACAGGCAACAAATAAGTATGTGATTCTGAATTGCAAAAATGGGATAAAGGTGGCTTATATAAGAAGCAAATATAGCAGAAGCATACAAATATCAAACTTTCCTTTATTCAGACATCAAGAAAGTATATCTGAGCTGTTCTTTTCATCTCATTCCTATTTCTCCCATGCAATGCTTTATATACACTTTTAATAGTTAAACTGCTTTTAATGGATGAATTTTCATTTAAAAGTAAAAAAAAGATGTTCTTTACTTCAAGCAGCAGGTGTGTTTTTAATCTTTAATAGGTCACCTTCCCAAGTGCAAGCAGGCAAGCTGTTATTGATCAAAGAGGTTTTGTTGGGTAGCTCTCAGATTATTGAGTGACAAACTTTATTGAATTTGACTTAACAGAAGTCAGAAGACAGCTGAAGCATAAGAGCTTGCACTGCCATCAGAGTCATTTTACGACAGCCAGGGAGCAAAGCTCAGAGATGGATACTGAGCTCTTTGCTGGCCCTTGGAGATTAACTGAACAGCCTTCCTACCAATTCCCAAGCCTGTCAGCAGAACCAATTAGATTTTCAACCAGTAGACAAGGAGGGTGGCACTTGGGGACCTTTTTGCTTTAGGTCGAAGGCTTTTCAGACTGCGATGAGATGACATTGATGATGACACGTTGAGCATTGGTTGGTTTTAAGACAAGTTAAATTAGCAGTCTTGAAATGATTCCAACTGTCTCCTGACTTCTCACTGTTGCCATATTCAGTGGATCCTGTCAGGAGCAAGTTGATGACTTAATAGTCTTTCTTGAGTGGATTTGAGCACTTTGGCTGTGTGTTTATGTGTAGTTGTCATGCTTAAAATATTCATATGAAGGTTTGAAATATTTATTTGAAGGCGCCTTCTGCAGAGTTCAGCAGTAAGGCTCTCAGTGCTTCTACCTACTTTTTATTTTATTTTATTTTTTGCTTCTCTAAGCAGTTATTTTGTACAACTACCTTTTAGTCTATTTCATATATAATTGATGACAGTGTTTCATGTAGTTATTGATTACTTCATTTATGATAAAGTTAAAGAGCCTTTCTGACATCCTGCTTCTCTTCCAGACTACTGTATATTCAGATCTGCTTACTTCTCATAATAGTTTGGGAACCGTGGGGATTAGGGAAGCCACCGTTGTTTTTACTCCATGACCTTTTATCCAAGAAACTGAGGCAGCTTTTAATGGAAGGGATATAAACACAAGAATGAAAACATGTATGTATTAACAGTGCAGTTAATCTTGTCTTAAATGATATAGACAGGGTATCTTTGAGAAGCTTCATTTTTGACCTTGGAAAAGTTTTTCAGGATACTTGTTTGAGGTATTGAAAATATCATTACTCAAGTCTGCATTTGCACTTAAAGATTAGTGAATAGTCTTAACCTCTACTAACCTTAGAAAACTATTATGGGTGTACTTTTACATTATATAGATAATTGAGATTTCTGATTTAAAGTTTTTGATATTCAGCAGAGTTACGTGGCATATAACTCACTTACAATAATTTGCAATTTGTTGTACCTCTTCATTTTTATAAATGAGAATGATTTTAACTGATTATATTTGTGTAGGTACGTACATATGCATCTGCAAATGTGTGCATATTTATAATTCATATTTTGTAACAAAGTTATATAATTTCTACAGTTACATTCTGGTGTTATTAGTTGGTAATTGCTGACCCCTCTAAAGGGATGAAAATGACAATATTTTACATGTATATATGATTTCAGGCTACTAGAGAGAACTCCTTTGCTGAATGAGACAAGGGCTAGCACCTTGGAGACCTACAGTAGTTAAGTCCTTTCTGTAGACCTTGATTTACAAACAGAGCATCTTTGGTGTATGTACTTAACACTGGATTTGGAACTCTGACCCTATGGTTTCATAGGTATACATTGCTTGGGATACCAGTTATAATGTGTGGGAAATAAACCTTTCAACATCAGATCATATTTTCAAATGGATTCTCCTTGCTGCTTTTTAAGATAGCCATGTTTGGTCAGAACCCCATGTAATCATCACCCAGTCCCAACAAGCAATAATCCATGGCCAATCTTGCCCATCAAAATCCCCATTCATAAAAAAAAAACAAAAAAAACTTAACGTGAGCCATGGCCGCTGAGCCTGCGCGTCCGGAGCCTGTGCTCTGAAGTGGGAGAGGCCACAGCAGTGAGAGGCGCGCGTACCGCAAAAAAAAAAAAAAAAAAAAAAAATGTTGATACGTTTCTTTCCTTTTTTCTAAACACACACATTTCCCTCCTCAAAGCTGTTTTTATATTGTTCTTTGATGCTTATTTTTGACTCCTCCTCCTCCTGCCCAGCCAAGCTGAGCATTTCAATAGCACTCTCATCAGCACCCTTAAAACTCTCATCCCCTGACCCTCTCTTATGCTTACTCATCCAATCACCAACCACATAATAAAGCTAACAATTGGTTTTCTCTGCTCCTGGACTGCTAAATGCTGCTGAAAGAAAATGCATAAATGTTGATTGCACCATTACATTTATGATTTTCAGCCTCAGGTGACCCCTTGGTACCACCTGGTGATCAGTTTACCGATTCCCCACAGGAGCTATTTCAAATATGTACTTTCCTCAATTCCCCAACCTTGCCTCTAGCCAATATCATTAGGCATAATAGATGACTTGGACTTCTGGTTCTCTGTGAAAGAGAGAGTCATGAGTTATATCAAATTTCCTTTCTTCCTCCTAATTTAAATATATCTTCATTAATCTTTAATTCCTAACCTCTGTCTCAAAAAGGTTCCTTCTTCCAACAAGGTTAATATTTAAGACCATGGACTCTGAAGCCAGATTGCCTGGTTTGGGATTCAGGCTCCACCTTTTCTTGACTGTATGTCCGTGGGCAAGTTTTTCAACTCCTCTGTGCTTCAGTTTTCTCATCTGTAAAATGAGAATTCTAGTAGTTCTTGCCTCTAGGGTTGCATACAGAATTAAGTGACTTAATACATGTAAAGTTCTACAAACAGAGGCTGGTGTCTGGCGCAGAAGATATCACAATATACGTAGTAGTAGTTTTTTTTTTCTTTAATCGGGGTATAGTTGTTTTACAATGTTGTGTTAGTTTCTACTGTACAGCAAAGCGAAGTAGAGTTCCGTGTGCTATACAGCAGGTTCTCATTAGTTATTTTATACCTATTAGTGTATATATGTCAATCCCAATCTCCCAGTTCATCCTCCCCCCTTCTCCCCTTGGTGTCCATACTTTTGTTCTCTACATCTGTGTCTCTATGTCTACCTTGCAAACCAGTTCATCTGTACCATTTTTCTAGATTCCACATATAGGCATTAATACATGATATTTGTTTTTCTCTTTCTGACTTACTTCACGCTGTATGACAGTCTTTAGGACCTAGACGCTGTAGTAGTAGTTGTTATTGTTATCTTTCCAAGACTCTACCTGTGTTCCTGATTGTGATAAGTAGCATAAAGAACAGGAGGAAGCTTCTTACATAGGTTGGTCTGGGAAGGCCTCTCTGAGGAAGTGACATTTGACCAGATATCTAATGGGTAAGAATAGTCTAGTCAAGTGAAAAACTTAGAGAACACATCCTAGGCAGAGAAAACTAGTGCAAAGGCCCTGAAAGACGGAAATTGTTTGGTTTTTTGAGGAATGAAAGGAAACTAGTTAAAGCTGAAGTGTAGCAAGAAGGGAAAGAATGCCTCAAATGAACTTGGGGAGATGCCTAAGGCCAGCCAGCATCATATAGGAACCTAGCAGGCCACCATAAAGTGTATACATTTTATTCTAAGTACAATGGGAGGCCATTGAAGCGTTTTAACCAGAGGAACAGCATGATCTAATTTGTATTTTTAAAGATTACTCTTTTTGTTTAGATTGATTAGATTTAGATTAGATTGATTAGATTGATTAGATTTAGATAGAGAATAGACTGTTTGAAGGGCAAGAATGGAATAGGGAAAGGTTGATAAAAGATTATTGCGTTATTCTAATTGAGAGATGGTAGTGATTTGGATTGTGGTGGCGCAATTGTAATGCCATGAAATAGATGAATTCTAGATATAATTTGGAAATTCAAATGGGGACATGGTGATGGATTGGTTGTGTGAGGGGGATGGTGAAAGAAAGGTAAGAATCAAGTATGACTTTTAAGTCATTGGCTTGAACAATATGATAGATGGTGGGGTTATTTATATAAATCATTCTCTAGCAAAGTCCGCAGTCTCCAGGCAGGCAAAGGTAAAGATAAAGTATAATCCAAGATAAACTACAAAGTGACTCATTTTGGTTTCAAAATGGCCTTGCTTTCTCATTCCTCTTAGTATGGTAGATGGCAAGGAAAACTTCCACTTATTTACATCTAATGCTTTTTTTTAACTTTTAAAAGTCAACTTTATAAAAGTACAATTTGCATACAATGAATGTACCCATTTTAAATGTACATTTCAATGAGTTTTAACAAATGTATAGATCTATGTAATCACTGCTCCAGTCAAGTTATAAAAAGTTTCCATTACTCTGAAAAGTTTGCTCATGTCCCTTTGTTGTCATGCCCAAGCCCTGGTCCCAGTCGTAGCCCTAGGAAACTACAGATCTCTGTAATTATCACTATAGATTAGTTTAACCTGTTCTAGATTTCTATATAAATGGAATTATATAGAATGTATTCTTTTGTAGGTACCTCTTTCCCTCAAATCATTGTTTTTTGAGATTTATCCATATTGTTGTGTATCAGTAATTCATCCTTTTAAAATTTTGTAGTATCCCATTGTATGAGTATATACCACAATTTGTTCATTCATCCACCTGTTGATCAACAGTTGGATTGTTCCCATTTTGAGGCTATTGTGAATCAAGCTGTTAGGAACATTTACGAACATTTGTGTACAGGATCTTTTATGGACATAAGTTTTCATTATTCTTGGATAATACCTGGGAGTGGAATGGCTGGGTCAATGTGATATGTATGCTATATGTTTAACCCTTTAAGGAATTGCCAAACTGTTTTTCAAAGTGGTTGTATCATTTTACATCCCCGCTGGCAATGTATGAGTTTCAGTTGCTTCACATTCTCACCAATACTTAGTAAGATCACTCTTTTTAATTTTGGCCATTATAGTGGCTCTGTAATGTTATCTCATTATGCTTTTAATTTTCATTTCCCTGATGATTACTGATGTTGGTATCTTTTATGTGTTTGTATATCTTCTTTTGTGAAGTGTAAAGATTCTGTTTAAATTTTTTGTGTAGTTTCTAGTTGAATTGTATGCCTTCTTTTTATCAAATTGTAAGAGTTCTTTATATAACCTGGAAACAAGTCATTTGTTTGATATATGAGTTGCAAATATGTCCCAGTTGGGACTTGCCTTTTCGTTTTCTTTATAGTGTTGTTGGAAGAACAAAAGTTTTAAATTTTGATGAAGGCTAAGTTGTCTTTTTTATTTCCTTTTTCTTTTTTGGCTAGTGCCTTTTGTGTCCTGACAAATCTCTGCTCACACTACCATCATGAATCTTATTCTCCTATGTTTTCATCTACAAGTATGAATTGTTGTCTTTTCAGTTTAGGAATGTTATACATTTGGATTTTATTATTAATATGGTGTGATATAAGGGTCAAAGTTCATTTTTTTTCATACTGATATCCAGTTGTTATGGCATTATTTGTTGAAAGGACTATCCTTCCCCCCGCCCCCAAATTACCTTTGCATCTTTGTTGGAAATCAATTGACCATAAGTGTTCAGATCTCTTCCTAGATTCTCTTTTGCTCCATTGACCTGTATGTCTATCCTTATGCCAATACCACACTGTCCTAATTATTATAGATTTATAAGTTTTGGAATCAGATTGTGTAAGTCATCTAATTTTTTTCTCTTTTTTCAAAAGTTGTTTTGGTTATCCTAGGTTATTTGAATTTCATATAAATATTACAATCATCTTGGCAATCTCTATTCCCACAAAAGCCTGTTGCTATTTTAATTGGAATTGCATTGAATCCATAGATAAATTTGGAGAGAATTGACATATTAAAAGTCTTTCCATCCATAATCATAATATATCACTCCATTTATTTAATTTCTCTTTAATTTCCATCAGTAATGTTTTATAGTTTTCAGTAAACAGGTCTTCATAGTTTTTAGTAAACGGATCTTGTTCATCCACTATAGTGTGCATACTTATTCCCATTATTTATGTTTTTTAAAAAATTGCTTTTGTTAGTGGTATTGTAGTTTTATTTCATTTCCCAATTGTTTATTGCTAGCTTATAGAAATACAATTGATTTTGTGTATATTGACCTTGAATGCTGGGACATTGCTATATTCACTTACTAATTCTAATAGCTTTTTTGAAGATTTCATAGGATTTTTTTTACCATATCAATAATTACTTTCTTTTTTAATTTTTTATAATTTTTGAATTTTATTTTATTTGTTTTTTTATACAGCAGGTTCTTATTAGTTATACATATTACTGTATACATGTCAATCCCAATCATCCAATTCATCACACCACCACCCCTGATGCTTTCCCCCCTTGGTGTCCATATGTTTATTCTGTACAACTCTGACTCAATTTCTGCCCTGCAAACCAGTTCATCTGTACCATTTTTCTAGGTTCCACATATATGCGTTAATATACAATATTTGTTTTTCTCTTTCTGACTTACTTCACTCTGTATGACAGTCTCTAGGTCCATCAACGTCTCAACAAATGACTCAATTTCGTTCCTTTTTATGGCTGAGTAATATTCCATTGTATATATGTACCACATCTTCTTTATCCATTCATCTGTCGATGGGCATTTAGGTTGCTTCTATGACTTGCCTATTGTAAACAGTGCTGCAATGAACATTGGGGTGCATGTGTCTTTTTGAATTATGGTTTTCTCTGGGTATATGCCCAGTAGTGGGATTGCTGGGTCATATGGTAATTCTACTTTTAGTTTTTTAAGGAACCTCCATAGTGGCTATATCAATTTACATTCCCACCAACAGTGCAAGAGGGTTCCCTTTTCTCCACACCCTCTCCAGCATTTGTTGTTTGTAGATTTTTTCTGATGATGCCCATTCTAACTGGTGTGAGGTGATACCTCATTGTAGTTTTGACTTGCATTTCTCTAATAATTAGTGACGTTGAGCAGCTTTTCATGTGCTTCCTGGCCATCTGTATGCCTTCCTTGGAGAAATGCCTATTTAGGTCTTCTGCCCATTTTTGGATTGGGTTGTTTGTTTCTTTAATATTGAGCTGCATGAGCTGTTTATATATTTTGGAGATTAATCCTTTGTCCATTGATTCGTTTGCAAATATTTTCTCCCATTCTGAGGGTTGTCTTTTCGTCTTGTTTGTAGTTTCCTTTGCTGTGCAAAAGCTTTGAAGTTTCATTAGGTCTTATTTGTTTATTTTTGTTTTTATTTCCATTACTCTAGGAGGTGGATCAAAAAAGATCTTGCTGTGATTTATGTCAAAGAGTGTTCTTCCTATGTTTTCCTCTAAGAGTTTTATAGTGTCCGGTCTTACATTTAGGTCTCTAATCCATTTTGAGTTTGTTTTTGTGTATGGTGTTAGGGAGTGTTCTAATTTCATTCTTTTACATGGAGCTGTCCAGTTTTCCCAGCACCACTTGTTTAAGAGACTGTCTTTTCTCCATTGTATATCCTTGCCTCCTTTGTCATAGATTAGTTGACCATATATGCGTGGGTTTATCTCTGGGCTTTCCATCCTGTTCCATTGATCAATATTTCTGTTTTTGTGCCAGTACCATATTGTCTTGATTACTGTAGCTTTGCAGTATAGTCTGAAGTCAGGGAGTCTGATTCCTCCAGCTCCGTTTTTTTCCCTCAAGACTGCTTTGGCTGTTCAGGGTCTTTTTGTCTCCAAACAAATTTTAAGATTTTTTTGTTCTAGTTCTGTAAAAAATGCCATTGGTAATTTTTTTTGCGGTACGCGGGCCTCTCACTGTTGTGGCCTCTCCCGTTGCGGAGCACAGGCTCTGGATGCGCAGGCTCAGTGGCCATGGCTCATGGTCCCAGCCACTCCGCAGCATGTGGGATCTTCCCAGGCCGGGGCACGAACCCGTGTCCCCTGCATCGGCAGGCGGACTCTCAACCACTGCGCCACCAGGGAAGCCCGCCATTGGTAATTTGATAGGGATTGCACTGAATCTGTAGATTGCTTTGGGTAGTATAGACATTTTCAGAATATTGATTCTTCCACCAAGAACATGGTACATCTCTCTGTCTGTTTGTATCATCTTTAATTTCTTTCATCAGTGTCTTATAATTTTCTGCATAAAGGTCTTTTGTCTTCCTAGGTAGGTTTATTCCTAGGTATTTTATTCTTTTTGTTGCAATAGTAAATGGGAGTGTTTCCTTAATTTCTCTTTCAGATTTTTCATCATTAGTTTATAGGATTTCTGTGCATTAACTTTCTATCCTGCAACTTTACCAAATTCATTGATTAGCTCTAGTAGTTTTCTGGTGGCATCTTTAGGATTCTCTATGTATAGTATCATGTCATCTGCAAGCAGTGACAGTTTTACTTCTTCTTTTCCAATTTGTATTCCTTTTGTTTCTTTTTCTTCTCTGATTGCCTTGGCCAGGACTTCCAAAACTATGTTGAATAATAGTGGCGACAGTGGACATCCTCGTCTTGTTCCTGATCTTAGAGGAAATGCTTTCAGCTTTTCACCATTGAGAATGATGTTGGCTGTGGGTTTGTCATATATTGCCTTTATTACGTTGAGGTAGGTTCCCTCTATGCCCACTTTCTGGAGAGTTTTTATCATAAATGGGTGTTGAATTTTGTCAAAACCTTTTTCGGTATCTATCGATATGATCATATGGGTTTTATTCTTCAATTTGTTAATATGGTGTATCACATTGATTGATTTGCATATATTGAAGAATCCTTGCATCCCTGGGATAAATCCCACTTCATCATGGTGTATGATCCTTTCAATGTGTTGTTGGATTCTATTTGCTAGTATTTTGTTGAGGATTTTTGCATCTATATTCATCAGTGATATTGGTCTGTAATTTTCTTTTTTTGTGACATCTTTGTCAGGTTTTGGTATCAGGGTGATGGTAGCCTCGGAAATGGAGTTGGGAGTGTTCCTTCCTCTGCAATTTTTTAGAAGAGTTTGAGAAGAATGGGTGTTAGCTCTTCTCTAAATGTTTCATAGAATTCACCTGTGAAGCCATCTGGTCCTGGACTTTTGTTGGTTAGAAGATTTTTAATCACAGTTTCAATTTCATTACTTGTGATTGGTCTGTTCATATTTTCTATTTCTTCCTGGTTCAGTCTTGGAAGGTTACACCTTTCTAAGAATTTGTCCATTTCTTCCAGGTTGTCTGTTTTATTGGCATAGAGTTGCTTGTAGTAGTCTCTTAGTATGCTTTGTATTTCTGTGGTGTCTGTTGTAACTTCTCCTTTTTCATTTCTAATTTTATTGATTTCAGTCCTCTCCCTCTTTTTCTTGATGAGTCTGGCTAATGGTTTATCAATTTTGTTTATCTTCTCAAAGAACCAGCTTTTATTTTTATTGATCTTTGCTATTGTTTTCTTTGTTTCTATTTCATTTATTTCTGCTCTGATCTTTATGATTTCTTTCCTTCTGCTAACTTTGGGTTTTGTTTGTTCTTCTTCCTCTAGTTCCTTTAGGTGTAAGGTTAGATTGTTTATTTGAGATATTTGTTGTTTCTTGAGGTAGGATTGTATTGCTATAAACTTCCTTCTTAGAACTGCTTTTGCTGCATCCCATAGGTTTTGGATCGTCGTGTTCTCATTGTCATTTGTCTCTAGGTAATTTTTTGATTTCCTCTTTGATTTCTTCAGTGATCTCTGGGTTATTTAGTAACGTATTGTTTAGCCTCCATGTGTTTGTGTTTTTTTACCCTGTAAATCATTTCTAATCTCATAGCATTGTGGTCAGAAAAGATGCTTGATATGATTTCAATTTTCTTAAATTTACTGAGGCTTGATTTGTGACCCAGGATGTGATCTATCCTGGAGAATGTCCATGCACACTTGAGAAGGTGTAATCTGCTGTTTTTGGATGGAATGTCCTATAAATATCAATTAAATCTATGTGGTCTACTGTGTCATTTAAAGCTGTGTTTCCTGTTTGAATCATCTGTCCATTGATGTAAGTGAGGTGTTAAAGTCCCCCACTATTATTGTGTTGCTGTTGATTTTCTCTTTTATAGCTGTCAGCAGTTGCCTTATGTATTGAGGTGCTCCTATGTTGGGTGCATATATATTTATAATTGTTATACCTTCTTCTTGGATTGATCCCTTGATCATTATGTAATGTCCCTCCTTGTCTCTTGTAACAGTCTTTATTTTTAAGTCTATTTTATCTGATATGAGTATTGCTACTCCAACTTTCTTTTGATTTACATTTGCATGGAATATTTTTTCCCATCCCCTCACTTTCAGTCTGTATGTGTCCCTAGGTCTGAAGTGGGTCTCTTGTGGACAGCATATATAAGGGTCTTCTTTATGTATCCATTCAGCGAGCCTGTGTCTTTGGTTCGAGCATTTAATCCATTCACGTTTAAGATAATTATCAATATATATGTTACCATTACCATTTTCTTAATTGTTTTGGGTTTGTTTTTGTAGGCCCTTTTCTTCTCTTGTGTTTCCCACTTAGAAAAGTCCCTTTAGCATTTGTTGTAGAGCTGGTTTGGTGGTGCTGAATTCTTTTAGCTTTTGCTAGTCTGTAAAGCTTTTGATTTCGCCATTGAATCTGAATGAGATCCTTGCCGGGTAAGAGTAATCTTGGTTGTAGGTTCTTCCCTTTCATCACTTTATATATGTCTTGCCACTCCCTTCTGGCTTGTAGAGTTTCTGCTGAGAAATCAGCTGTTAACCTTATGGGAGTTCCCTTGTATGTTATTTTTCATTTTTCCCTTGCTGCTTTCAATAATTTTTCTTTGTCTTTAATTTTTGCCTGTTTGATTACTATGTGTCTCGGTGTGTTTCTCCTTGGGTTTATCCTGTATGGGACTCACTTTTCTTCCTGGACTTGGGTGGCTATTTCCTTTCCCTTGTTAGGGAAGTTTTCGATTATAATCTCTTCAGATATTTTCTCAGGTCCTTTCCCTCTCTCTTCTCCTTCTGGGACCCTTATAATGCGAATGTTGTTGCATTTAATGTTGTCCCAGAGGTCTCTTGGGCTGTCATTTCTTTTCATTCTTTTTTCTTTATTCTGTTCTGCACCAGTGAGTTCCACCATTCTGTCTTCCAGGTTACTTATCTGTTCTTCTGCCTCAGTTATTCTGCTGTTGATTCCTTCTAGTGTAGTTTTCATTTCAGTTATTGTATTGTTCACCTCTGTTTGTTTGTTCTTTAATTCTTCTAGGTCTTTGTTAAACATTTCTTGCATCTTCTCAATCTTTGCCTCCATTTTTTTTCCCCCGAGGTCCTGGATCATCTTTACTATCATTATTCTGAATTCTTTTTCTGGAAGGTTGCCTATCTCCACTTCATTTAGTTGTTTTTCTGGGCTTTTATCTTGTTCCTTCATCTGGTATGTAGCCCTCTGCCTTTTCATGTCATCTGTCTTTCTGTGAATGTGGTTTTTGTTCCACAGGCTGCAGGATTGTAGTTCTTCTTGCTTCTGCTGTCTGCCCTCTGTTGGATGGGGCTATCTAAGAGGCTTATGCAAGTTTCCTGGTGGGAGGGAATGGTGGTGGGTAGAGCTGGCTGTTGCTCTGGTGGTCAGAGCTCAGTAAAACTTTAATCCACTTGTCTGCTGATGAGTAGGCCTGGGTTCCCTCCCTGTTGATTGTTTGGCCTGAGGCGACCCAACACTGGAGCCTACCCAGGCTCTTTCATGGGTCTAATGGTGGACTCTGGGAGGGCTCACGCCAAGGAGTACTTCCCAGAACTTCTTCTGCCAATGTCCTTGTCCTCACAGTGAGACACAGCCACCCCCCGCCTCTGCAGGAGACCCTCCAACACTAGCAGGTAGGTCTGGTTCAGTCTCCTATGGGGTCACTGCTCCTTCCCCTGGGTTCTGATGCGCACACTACTTTGTGTGCCCTCAAGAGTGGAGTCTCTGTTTCCCCCAGTCCTGTCAAAGTCCTGCAATCAAATCCCACTAGCCTTCAAAGTCTGATTCTCTAGGAATTCCTCCTCCCATTGCCGGACCCCCAGGGGAAGCCTGACATGGGGCTCAGAACCTTCACTCCAGTGGGTGGGTTTCTGTGGTGTGAGTGTTCTCCAGTTTGTGAGTCACCCACCCAGCAGTTATGGGATTTGATTTTATTGTGATTGCGCCCCTCCTACCGTTTCATTGTGGCTTCTCCTTGGTTTTTGGATGTGGGGTATCTTTTGGTGAGTTCCGGCGTCTTCCTGTGGATGATTGTTCAGCCGTTAGTTCTGATTCTGGTGCTCTCGCAAGAGGGAGTGAGAGCATGTCTCATAGGATTTTTAAATTTACAAGATTTTATCTTCTATGAATAGAGACAGTTTTACTTCATACTTTTTAGTTTGTATGCCTTGGTTTCTTTTTCTTGCTTTATTGTGCTGGCCAGGACCTCTAGTGCAACATTTAATAGAAGTGTTGAAAGTGGATATCTTTGTCTTGTTTCTGATCTTAGGGGAAAGCATTTAGTCTCACCATTAACTATGATATTAAGTATAGGGGTTTTTGTAGATGCCCTTTATCAAAAGAGGAAGTATTCTTCTATTTCTAGTTTGTTGTGAAATTTTGTCATGAATATGTGTTGAATTGTGTCAAACAACTTTCCTGTATTTTTTGAGACAATTATATTGCTTTTCTTGTTTTGTTAATATGGTAAATTACATTTGATTTTCTAATGTTAGTCCAACCTTTTATTCCTGAGATAAACCCCATTTTGTCATAAGATACTATCATTTTTAGATATTACTGAATTTGATTTGCTATTATTTTGCTAAGGATTATGTTATCTATGTTCACAGTACTCATAATGGTTTATATTTTTCTTGAAGTTTTATTGTAGTTTCTTTGTCTGGTTTTGGTATCGGCGTATTGCTAGACTCATAAAATAAATTGGCAAGTGTCCTTTCCTCTTCTCTCTTTCTGAAAGAATTTGTATAAGATTGATAGTAATTCTTCCCTAAATGCTTGATAAAATTAACCAGTGAAGTCATCTGGCCTAGAGTATTCTTTTTTTTTTTTTTTTCAGCTGTACCACTCATGAGATGTTAGTTCCCCAACCAGGGATTGAACCTGGGCCCTCGGCAGTGAGAGCACAGAGTCCCAACCACTGGACCACTAGGGAATTTGGCCTAGAGTATTCTTTGTGGAAAAGTTTTTATTTGCAGATTCAATGAAATAGATAGGGGGCTTCAGATTTTTTATTTCTTCTTGTGTCAGTTTTGACAATTGTGTCTTTCAAGGAATTTTTCCTTTTCATGGGTTTATTTTCCAAATTTCCTTATTTATAATATTCCCTTATTACACTTTTAATATCTATAAGAACTGAAGCTATGTCTCCTTTTTCATTCCCAACATTTGTATTTCATTTCTTTCTTTTGTTTCTTCTTGAGCCGTCAGTCCATCTAGCAGTTTATCAATTTTACTGATCTTTTCAAAGAACTGGCTTTTGATTTCATTGATTTTCTCTATTGTTTATCTCTTTTCTATTTCATTGCTTTCTACTTTTATCTTTTTTATTTCCTTATTTCTAATTACTTCAGTTTTAATGTGCTCTTCTTTCTCTAGCTTCCAAAAGTGAAAGCTTAAGTCATTTTTTTAAACCTTTTTTTTCTAATGTAAGCATTCAAAGCTGCAAATTTTCCTCCTAAGTACTATACATGCAACAAATTTTGATATATTTTAATTATTCAGTTCAAAATATTTTTAATTTTTCTTGTGATTTATTCTTTGACCTATGGATTATTTAGCTGTGTGGTGTTTAATTTTCAAGACATCTTTATGTTACCCATTTCTAACTTAATTTTAATTTGGTCAGAGAATGGATTCTGGATAATTCATTCTTTTAAATTCATGGAGACTTGTTTTATGGTCGTTCATATGGTTTCTTTTGGTGAATGTTCCATGTGAATTTGAAAGAAAAATGTATTTTGCCATTGTTTGATGTATTGTTCTGTAAATGTCAGTTAAATCAAGTAGGTTGATAGTATTATTCTTCTCTTTTACATCCTTACTAATTTTCTGCCTACTTGTTCTATCAATTACTGAAAGAGGAGTTGTAAAATCTCCTATTATAATTACATATTTGTCTATTTTTCTTTTCATTTCTGTCATTCTTCCTTCATGTATTTTGAAGCTCTTATATTTGTTGCATACATATTAATGATTGTTATGTCTTTTTGATGAATCAATCCCTTTATACTTATGAAATGTCCCTCTTTTTCTTGGTAATATTCCTTGTGTGAAGTCTACTTTGTATGATGTTAATATAGCTACTCTAATTTTCTCATGATTAGTGTTTGTATGGTATATCTTGTTTCAGCCTTTATGTTTAACCTATCTACCAATTCATATTTTGTGTACATTTCTTGTGGACAGCCATACAGTTGGATCTTGGATTTTGAACCCACTGACAAATTTTGCTTTTAATTGGACTGAATTTAATTGTCGATATGGTTGTGCTTAAGTTTACAACTTGCTATTTGTTTTCTGCTTGTCGCATTTGGTCCTTTTTCTTCCTGTCTTCTTTTGTAGTAATTATCTTTTAGTATTCCATTTTCTCAACTATTGGCTTAGTGACTAAACTCTTTGTTTAAAGTTAGTGTTTGCTCTAAGTTTTAAACTATATAACTTTAACTGATATCTACCTTCAAATAGTCTTATACTACTTTGCATATAATGTTAGAACCTTCAAAAATGTACTTCCACTCTTTCTACTGTCCTATATGCTATTGGTATTGTACATTTTACTTGCATGTGTCATAAACCTCACAATACATTATTATTTTTGCTTTAAACGGTTATCTTTTTTTAAATTAATTTTTATTGGATTGTGGTTGCTTTACAATGTTGTGTTAGTTTCTGCTGTATAAATCTTTCGCCTTTTACTAAAGATTTCCGTGGAAAAGAACAGAAACAGTTATCTTTCAAAGTAACTTAAAAACAAGAAAAATGTTTACACTTACCCATATACTTACCATTTCCAGTGCTCTTCATTCACTTATATAGATCTGAGTTTCTATGTAATATAATTTCCTTTCACCTGAAGACCTTCTTTAATCATTTCTTATTATGCGGGTTGGCTGGCAATCACTTCTGTCATCTTTCATTTGTCAGGAAAAGGCTTTATTTTTTCCTTCATTACTGAAGTTTCTTTTCACTGGACATAGAATTTTAGGTTAATGGGGTTTTTTTGTTTGTTTGTTTGTTTTGTGGTACGCGGTACCTCTCAATGTTGTGGCCTCTCCTGTTGCGGAGCACAGGCTCCGGACGCGCAGGCTCAGCTGCCATGGCTCACAGACCCAGCCGCTCTGCAGCACGTGGGATCTTCCCAGACTGGGGCACGAACCCGTGTCCCCTGCATCGGCAGGCAGACTCTCAACCACTGCGCCACCAGGGAAGCCCAAATGGTATTTTTTTCTTTAAATTTTTCTCTGGATAAAGACTTTTAGTTTGATAGCCTTTTTCTTTAGCATCTTAAGGAGGTCATTTCATTGTTCCCTGGATTGTATTATTTCTAATGAGAAGTGGGTGGTAATTCTTATCTTTGTCCTTCTGAATATACTGTGTCTTTTTGGAGGGGAAGTGCTGATTTTAAGATTTTTCTCTTACTTATTTACAAAACAAATAGACTCATAGACATAGAAAAGCAACTTATGGTTACCGAAGGGGAAAGGGAGGGGGAAGGATAAATTAGGAGTTTGGGATTAAAATATACACACTTTTATATATAAAATAGATAACCAACAAGGACCTACTGTATAGCACAGGGAACTATATGCAATATCTTGTAGTAACCTATAATGGAAAAAAATCTAAAAAAAGAACATATATATAACTGAATCACTTTGCTATACACCTGAAACTAACACAACATTGTGAATCAACTGTATTTCGATAAAAAAAATTTTTAAGTGTAAAAAAAGATTTTCTCTTTATTACTGGTTTTCAGTAGCTTGATTATCATGTGCCTTAATATGACTTTCTTTGTAATTATCCTGCTTGGGGTTTGCTGGCCTCATATATGTTTTGGTTTAAAATTTTCATCAAATTTGGGACTTATTTCTTGGAACATATTTCTCACCCATTTCTCTCCCCAGTCCTTTTTGGGGCTTCAATTATGTGTACGTTAGACTACTTGATATTGTCCCACACATCACCAAAGCTCTGCTCAATTTTTTTCATCCTTTTTTCTCTTTCCTTCAGTTCGGTGAGTTTTTAATTACTATTACCAATCTTTTCAGCCGTTGACTAATCTGATGTTAAGCTCCATTTGGTGAATTTTAAAAATCTCAGATGTAGTATATTTTTGGTTCTAAAAGTTTATTTGGTTCCTTTTTTATATTGATAGTTTCCATTTCTCTCATTATTTTTATGTTTTCCTTCAATCCTTGAATATGTTTGTAATATCTTTTTATGACTTCTTGTTCTGCTAAATCTGTGTCATTTCTGGGTCTGTTTTATTGATCAAATTTTCTTTTGTTTTTGATCACATGTTTTTCTTCTTTGCAAGTCTAGTAAGTTTTTGAGGATGCAAGAGGTTGTGAACATTACATTGTGGAAGGTCTGAATTTTGTTTTCACTTAGTAGATTCAGTTCAGTTGCTAATGGATCAGCTTGATCCTTTCAAGGCTTGTTTTTGGTTTTAAGCTTTGTTGGGCATGTCTAGAGTAGCCTTTATGGCTAGGTAAGCCCTACTACTGTCTTATGTTTTGGCATTTTCACTGAATGCCTCCAGTATTCAGTGATATCTCTCCACTATGCCTAGATGGAACTGGAACATTTTGCAGCCTGACATTCTTTGCCCAGCCTCATGGAGTCACTCTATGGAATCACAGCTTAATGCTCAGGCAAGGATTCAAGAGGGACCCTATACAGATTTCTGAATCTCTGCTTTTGCATTGCTCTGTCCTCTCTGCTATTCTCTCCTGCAAATTCCAGCCACCTTAGCCTCCCCTAATTCCATCTCTACCTCCTTAACTCATCAAGTCATCCATGTTCTGCTTGGAGTGATCTTAGGACTCACTGCATTTTTCTCCCTTCTCCTGGAGATCACAGTCCTGTGCTGCCTGTTGTCTAGTAGCTGAAAGCAGTGGTTTCATATATTTAGTCCAGTTATTTACAGTTGGGGGTCAAGTCTTGTACTGTTTTTGATCATCATTAGAAGCGGAAACATTCTAATGCCTTTTAAAGATTAATAATTGTTTAGAAATTCACTTACACATCATCCCACAGTGTTTATTAAGCACCTGCAATGTGCTAATAAGTACCATGCCAGGATCTGAGGATACAGAGAGATATTAAAGAAGACAAACATGTATTATAAATAATTAGAAAGATGTATGGGAGCCCGAAACAGGACATAAGTAACTATGTGGTAGGGGCAGAGGCATTGATGAAGAAATGTAGTTTTATAGGTGTTCCCCAGGTTGAGGCTGAAAGAAAGGACATTCCAAACAGCACAATAAGTGGAAAGGTACAGATATATGAAATAGCACAATGTGCTTACAAAGCTTGTTTTATTAACTGATCGTTCATTTAGTAAATATATCTTCAGTGTATAGTAGATGCTATGCAATGTGATAAGGGTTGGGTATCCAAAGTGTGAGTGAGATGTTCATGATTCCTGCCATCATAGAACTTCCAGTCCAGTACTTCAGTGTGAATGGAGCATAGGGTGCCCCGATTGGGGTAATATTTGTGAGTGAGGTAGCAGGAAAGGCAGGTTGAAGGCATGTTGTGAGGTACCTTAAATGCTGCTCTAAGGGGTAATCATTGTCCTAAAAGCCACTGTCCTCCAAACATTTTTGATTATAGCCGTAAATTTTTTTGCATATTTACCCCAGCATATGTATATTCATTTATTAATAAACTATATGTGCACTACTATATCGACATATTATATATTCTATAAAAATATACAAAAAAAGAAATGTAACAGGATAATGTAAATAAACATAGATATTCCAGTGTTCTCTTCCTGTATTCCGTGCTTCATCTTGCACATCCCAGGCTTGCACCCCTCACTTTGTAGCTCAGCAGGCAATGGGAAGCTTTCAAGATTCTCGTTCAGGAAATGAAACTGATCAGAATTCTGCTTTATAAAGATTCCAAACATGACTTTTATTCTAGTCATGCTGAATAATGCTTTTAAAAGCAGAAAAGAAGCTGAACTAATATGATTCCTTCCAAGCCCAGGATTATATAGCTGGGGCTGCTCCTTAGAAGAGGTTAGGATTCTAACCTACTGTGGTCATTTGTTGTATTATTAAGATGCAATACACTAGACTGGCCAAGTGACTTAAAGCAGTAGAATATCCAATGTGGAGCTGGCGTTCCCTGCAGTGGAACTGACTTTGCTACATGCAAGTCATCACTTAACACTTCGGCAAATTACTTTCGGATGCACCTGTATTATGTCCAGAAGTGCAGAAATAAAGGCTCGGCATACTAGATAAGAAGCTGGACCTTGGAAACAAAACTGAGTAGTATTGGAGGTCCCAGAAATAGTAGTACAGGCTAGTAGGCAAGCCTAAGTCAGAGCAGCTGAAGACGCAGGCAGAATGAGAAGCCAGGTGGTTGAAAGCATAGTAACCAGGAGGACAGAGTTACCAGAATTAGGACCAGGTGCCTCTAAGCCAGAAAAACAGAATTACCAGAGTTAGGACCCAGGAAGTCTGCAAGAGCTTGGAGAATGGATGCAAACAACCAGCCCCAGGGAAAAGCTGACTATCTGAGAGGTGGCCTGCTTCGGCTCCACAGAGTCTCTGTGCGACCACGGAGGCAGCTGCCCAGGTGGAGCAGAGAACCTGAATGGAGTGGGACACGAAAAGGCTGAAAGAAGGATGCTTTGGAAGTAGTCAATATGGTCCAGATTTATTTTCTGGCTGGGACATTTCTATTCCCTATTTCCAAACTCTCAACACTTCTCTTTATGGTTTTAAAAAATACTATCTCATAGAATAAAAGACGTTCTTCCTAAAATTATATGAGAATGTACTGACTATATCCTTCTATATACACTTCCTATGTAGTTTAAGAGAAAAGACATATAAACTTCTACGAATTGGAGATCCACATCCAGAAAACGTCTTAATGTCAAGCAGAAGAGAGTTCAGTTGCCTTTTCCAGCTCTTCTCCAGCTTTGATTTTGTCTCCTGACTAAATAATTGTTGAGGCCAATGTGCTTACCTCTTGTTCCGTTTTACTTACCCTATTTCAAACAACTGAAGCACATTACCTCTCTCTAGAAACGGAAACCGAGGACATTCTCTGTTTTGAGTTCACCTAGCAGTAGATAGAGTAGTACTGCAAGTTCACAGGCAATTTTGGCAGGTGAGAGAGAAAAATTCAAGTTACCAAAGTATTTGACATACTGCGGCTGAAGCTGGCCTACGGCTGGTGGGTGTTCGATAAAAACAAGATGAGCCGTGGCCGGGGGCACCTGTAGGATGGTTAATGGCAGTCATTTAGCTGTCATTCATTTTTCAGTTCAAATTATTTTAAAATACTTTGTTAGTTCGGAATGTGTTTGCTTAAGTCATTTCAGTAGTAATACTTTTCTCCAGGAGTCAATTAGGTATTCATTTTACAGCTCTTGCATAATAGCTGAGAAAACTGCATGCACAAGCAAAGCACAGATAAACACCAGATTATCATATTAAAGTCCTTATTAGTCTGTCAGGAGAATTTTTTTTTTCACTGAATGCTTTTTGGTTTTTTATTATCCTTTTTTTTTTTTTAAATTAGGATTTTCCCAATGTTAGTTTAGTTTTAAAGAAATATTAGTCAGGTCTCCATTTTCATTAGGAAACTAGTCTTTTCTCTACCTTCTCCACACATATTAACTTCAGCCTAAAATAGCAAGTTTCCCTTTTAAAATTTTAAAATATATATAAGCTGTTTAATTCTTTTTCTGAGCTATCCAATGACCTCTTTACATAAAGGTGTTTTAGCAAAAGTAGACCTCTTCCTACGTCAGATTTGAGTTAACAGACACCTATTAGCAATCCTAAACCCAGAACGACAGGGGTTATTTAAAATAATACTAAGTCTCCCATTTATTTACAGAGTTTCTATTGTTTTTGAGAAGCCACCATATTAAAGTGTTCTCACATTTATATACGTATTTATGTGTTTGTGTGTGAAACTGTATCTACTTTCTTTTCAATTATGGTTTCACCTCCTGGAAGGCAGAAACTGTGTCTTTTTTTTTTTTTTTTTTTTTGCGGTACGTGGGCCTCTCACTGTTGGGGCCTCTCCCGTTGCGGAGCACAGGCTCCGGACGCGCAGGCTCAGCGGCCATGGCTCACGGGCCCAGCCGCTCCGCGGCATGTGGGATCCTCCCGGACCAGGGCACGAACCCGTGTCCCCTGCATCGGCAGGCGGACTCTCAACCACTGCGCCACCAGGGAAGCCCAGAAACTGTGTCTTTTGACAGATATTTCTCTTCTGTTTCAGATTCAAGGCAGTGTCAGGAAAGCCAGGCTATCAGTCAATATTGTTCAATTTCTATTTGAGATAAGGTGTTTTGTCCCAAGATTTGAGGAGAATCCACAGAACTCCCGCATGAAATCTAAAAGACTGTCTTTCTCCTATTGCAGTCATTATTCCAGGTTAAAAACAGGAGGAAAGAAACTAAAGTTACTTCACTGTGTCATGAGAAGCCAAAAATTCTGCCATCTGCTTCAAATGAAAGCTTTCCTAATGAGAATCCAAGGCAGAACACTATGCGTTTCTTCTAGTTCCTCACAGATAGAACGTCTATTATCTTTCACATGGAGCCAAGACCTCTTAAGGGAAAGGAAATCCTCCTCTAAAATCAAATTGTAGGGTGCAATATAATTTGTGATTTTCTTCTCTTATAAAAAAATGGCATGGGATCTTAGGCAGCCTGACTGTCTGTGTGTCAGCTGTGTAGGTCCTTCCAGGAGAAATGTTTTTTGGTCCATAAGAAAAGTAGACAAATAGGAGATACCCTCCCAATATCGCGTGATTAATTGCCTCTGCCATTCCCTGACCTTCGCCCACTCCAGCACATATGGTCAGTGACAGAAGCCTTGGACAGCCAGTTTTGCTTTCTTAGCTGGCAGAGGGGTAGAAAGAACACATTTGTAGTCACTAGCAAGACCAAGCCCCCAAAGGGTGGAGATTTGGGTTGTCTGAACTGCCAAATTAGCTCCCCAAATGGTTCGTTTCATGGCAGGTTTGATCTTTTCATTATATCCGGAATTACATTTATTTCCTTTGGGTTTTTGACATGGAGGCAGCAAGACACAAGAAAACCAACCAAGACTTATCCTTTGATATTCAAGAAATATTCCAATCAAGACTAGATAGACTGGGTAATATTCCCAAAGCCAACTTGGAATATTAACAAAGCTAATTCAGGTCAGGCTGACTGAAATGACTAGTTGGTGGCGAAGCTATTAGTTTATTTTGTTCATCTGAACTTCCAGTGTGTTTTGATTAAGGTAGTGGATAGATTATGGTTTGCCTGTTACCCAAACAGCACTGTCATCCTTCAGAGTTCCCAGGGGGTTTTATTCAGTTCTTATGGACAGTTTAGTGCAGTGCGTTAAGAGAACAGATGCTGGCGCTTTATTGTTTTGGCCGAGCAACATGCAGGATCTTAGTTCCCCGAACAGGGATCGAATCCGTGACCCCTGCATTGGAAGCATGGAGTCTTAACCACTGGAGTGCCAGGGAAGTCCCTAGACTGCATGGCTTTAAATCACAACTCTGCCACTTTCTAGCTGGGTAGACCTGGGCAAATTGCTTAATCTCCGTGCTTCAGTTTCGTCATCCATAAAATGGGAATAATAATGGTACTTACTTCATAAGATTGTAATGGGTTATAATAAATGACTTGATAAACGTAAAAGCACTTAGAATAGTGCCTGGTACATAGAAAGCACTATACAAGTGTAGCGGTAGCAGTGGTATGGTTATGTATGGTAGGGTAACCTTCAACACCAGCTCCTGTTTTCTGTGGTTGAATATTTGTATACTAATGATAGCCTAAAGCCCCTTATTTAACTCCACCCTGTTGCTTAATACTATGTGGGGAAGGCAGATCACGCAAATGAAAGCTTAGTTTTTCCATCTGTAGTCACTCAGCCTTCAATAATCCAAATGGAGATTACCCATGTTGAGGACTATCCATGGAGGTATTTCAATTTAGGGCTATTTTACTCTCTTCAACCTCTTTCTAAGGGCACCTCATTTAATAGAGGTTGATTGGGTCCTCTGGGGATCGGAGTTAATTTTATGAATTATCTAAGGATGCCAGAATAACTTAAAAACTTATAATGTATTTGTAAATATTGAGGATTGATTCATGTTTTGGGTTGTCTGAACAGCTATCCCCCAGCCCAACTCGGTTGACCCGGGGATTAGATGTGATTTTATTGCAGTCTTGACGTTTCACCCGGTGGGAGGCGGCGACCAAGTACCCACTGAGCATCCGTTTCCCGCCTGTTTGAAAACTGAGCTTTCCTTGTGGAACACACATCCATCCACTTAATACCTGGGTTTTGAATAGTCACGTTAAGCAACAGACAATTTAAAAGTCATTTTACTATTGATGTGTCATCAAACAGACAATATGACTATATGACTATCAATAATATGACTTTTGGTGAAATGGAATAGAAATAATACTTTAAATAGAACCATCATAACTGAAATGATCAGTGGTTCTTAGTATTTTTAAAGCATCATTTGTAACAATGTAATACAAAGAAGTATCTTCTATGATTTCATTCCCATTCGATGTAGAATTTTGCTTTGGAAGGTACTGTTTTGAATATCTGAGAGCCTGAACTCCTCTGCCTATTTAGCCTACAGGTGCAAAACATAAGCCTGGCTTCACATCCTGGCTTTGCCATTTACTAGCTCAGTGACTTGGGCAAATTACCTAACTCCTGTAGACCTGTTTCCTCATGCATGAACTGGAGATACCGTCCTCATAGAAATGTTGTAAGAGTTAAATATAATAATATAACTAAAGCACAGGGACTTCCCTGGTGGTCCAGTGGTTAGGACTCCGTGCTCCCAATGCAGGGGGCCCGGGTTTGATCCCTGGTCAGGGAACTAGGGAACTAGACCCCACATGCTGCTGTGAAGATCCCTCATGCCACAACTAAGACCCGGTACAGCCAAATACATACATACATACATAAATAAAGCACACAATACAGTGCCTGCATCTCAGTAAAAATTAGTTGCTTCTGCTGCTATTACTACTACTAATAGTGCCATTGTTCAACTCAGGTTTTTGTCCCTAATAGAATCACCAAGAAGTACTGTGTGGAGGGCATACTTTTCTCTGGTGATGATAACACTGAAAAGATTAGAGATATTTCCAATCTTCCTTTAATATCCCAACGTTAATCTGTCAGCCATGCATTTCCCCAAAACTTTTGAACATGTCCAGCTCACTCCACCTCATGGACTAATTAGTTGCATATGCCTGTTGTGTGCGGTGTAAACCTGACATGGAGTGACCAAGGCCACTTGTTCTGGCTTCATCGAGCGATGCCTCCCTCCTTCTTTTTTTGGTGAACATGTCACTTCTGATCTTGAAACACACTGAGTGATTTTTGTGTGTTGCTTCCTTTATCTCACACATTATCTTCTAAACCTAAAGAATCTTCCAAGTAATGGTATGAAAATACAAATATCTTTTTAAATGTCAGCATTTCCCTCAGTAAGTTCACGTTCAAGAGTAAAGCAGTAGTTATTTCTCTATCTTCACTTCTAATTTTTCTAGATTCTACCATAGGTAATTCATGCTTGCCTACATTCTTTTTCTAATGTTACTCTTTTAAGCTCCTTTCAAAGAATTATAGAGGAATGTGGTCTCATGAGCCCATTCAGTCTGGTTCGTTACTTCGGCAAACATGACTTTCGATGTATTAGGGGCAGCAAGTTTTTCCCAGCTGAGATGATAGCATAGCCCTAACCTTGCAAAAACAACGCACCTAAACCAGTAGATTCAAACATACATCTGGCCATCATTTGTTCTTCCTGTTATAGAGTTAAGTTCTATTGTTATGAATTTTTTTAATATTGTATTTTGTCTCATGCCAGACATGAACCGGAGCTTTAGAAGTGAAATACCATCCTTGTACCAGTATTAAGTGTAACCTTCCTGGCATCTACTGAGCTATCCTTACCCATCTTGCCAGCTGGCATCCCAGAATTTGGGTGAAAGACTTCTCTGGCATACTCTTCTTAAAGGCTTGTGTTGTTTCCATACCTCTTTAATAGTTTGTGTCTTATCATAAAGACATAGTATATTGGTAATGATACACTCGTTTGTATTTTTTCTGCCTCCTATACAAAAATAATTAATGGAAAATATTTATAAGGGGACATACTTTTATACCTTTGTGGGCTAAAAATCATCTTGAGCGCCAGTCTGAATAATGCAGGGGTGGTATAGGCAGGTCTCAGGAATAGATGAGAACAAACCTAAAGGGTAAGCAAAGAATGGGCAGAGAGAAAATAAGGGTGTAGAGGAAATAGAGGCTCATCTGGTAGAAACGAATAAAGGGCTCTTTGAATTGTCTCAAGTGCTTGCTAGTGGCACTGGTGGCATAAGGCAGCTGTGCTGAGTCTAAGCTGAGTGTCTTCCTGATCTCCTGTTTCCTGGGGCTGAAAAGGGTACAGGTCTTTCATCCACATTTATTATAATTTAAGGAATGAGTGTGATCTAGGTATTTGAAAAGAAGACTGGTCGTCAGCAAGCGTTCCTTCTGCTTCCCTGCATTGTGTGTCTGTGATTATGTGTGTGACTTTGTAAGAAGTCTCTGACCTTCTCTTTACACAAATTCTCTTGTTTGTGAAATAAGGCATGCTCTGATCGGGGTGTTGGCAAGCCTGAAATATGTGTGTGAACTACTGTGCAGGAGGATTGCAGGGGTTGGGGGTGGGGTACCCTTGGGTCCAGTCTTCCTAGAGCACAAAAGGAAGTGACACGCTGGGACCCAGCTGCACTGAGGCTCAGGGAAGGTTTGGTAAAGGATTTCATCCAGTGCATGAAACAGTTATTGTTTCTTTGAATAAACAGAACATACAATTACCCATGGATGACTCTCAAGCAAAAGGCTCATGTTGAGTGTCTGCTGTGTTCATGGCATGGCTGTAAGCCTAATGGGTCATAAGATAAGAACACCTAATCCTTACTCTGAAAGGACTGACAGTAAAATGGGCAGGAGAGACAGACTGGCAGAAAACGCATACATAGAACACTATGGATATAAATAACTATTAGTATATCAGTCAACAAATGTCATGCTACCTTATTTTTGTTCAGCATCCATCATACTTTTCAAAGAACTTCCAATTAAATTATTTCCCATGAGTATATTGAAGGTGCTCTTCCATTTAATTTGCCAGATTTAGGCTATTTAATATTTTTTAGAAAACACTAGTGAAAATAAGATATTTCAATCAGTTAGATAGATTTTGGGGCACTGTGTAGGGCATGGAGAGGGTAAGAAGTAAGGGAGTTCAAATTATCCAATTTACTGGAAAGTCAAAGACACAATATAAAACAGTTGAAATATAATACAAGAGAAGATATATAATTATATACTAAAATAAGGGATGGATTATATTGAAGTTATTCAAAGGAGAGGAGTATTGTTATGGGCTAGAGAAGTGAGCGAGGGTACGATGGAGGAAAAAGAGCTTAAGCCAGTTCTTATAACCTGAGTAGGAGCTAGATGGGCAAAGATGACCTGAGAGAGCTTTCAAGCTAAAGGAAATAATACCTAACTTGTAAAATTGTCCTAGAAACATTTAAAAAGACAAACTTTTAAAATATTCATTCTTATTTATTACCTGGTGGGAAGGAGTAAAATATTTCTAAAGGAATTTAGGAATTTTGAAAATTGTAGAAATTTTCTGTGTTTTTCTCAGAAAAAAAAAGTAAATATCCTTCATTTAAAAGTAACCTTTAACCTTTCTGGTATGATTCAGAAATGTTTCTGTATTTGAATATCACTGTGACTCTGCAGTTACACCTTTCCCCCATGAACCTGGAAAGATTTTAGTATCATACCTGAGATCAGTTAACATTTCTATATTATGTGGGTATGATGGATATGAATACAATATGATAAAGTGGACTAACTAGAGATAACGACACATTGTTGAGATAGTGGTACTGATGAAACATTGCCTCTGCTCATTGCAGGCGAGTTGCAGCAATTCTCTCAAATAGTGATCACTTCTCATGGCAAAAGACAGTGTCTTCATATTTCTTCACTTTAAGTCAAAGCATAAATGTAGGCAGAGATGTTTTTAACTAACATGACTATGATCGTCTATGTGCCATTTAATTGTTCATAGAGATCAAATTGTACTAGTGCAGAGGAATTTGAATCCAATCTCAAGCTGTCAGTGGAGAATGTCAGTCATTTCAGTAAATCGCCCCCTTAGTGTCATCGTGTATAATTCTTTAATTTTAGGCCTGAAAAACTCTGAAAGAAATATTGTGTAAAAGGTACCAAAAAGAACTGTCTTGTGTAATACACTTTATGTAGTGTTTGGAAACAAAAATGGACCCCACGACCCCTAAGTCTATAAGTTGATCTTATCATGGTACGCAGAGTGGTAACCATTAACTAGGCTTGTGTGTTCTTTAAAAAATTATAACATGTTTTTGAATTATGCATTTAATTTAACCTATCTTAACACATGGAAGTTTTGATGTAGTTCCCTTTCTCAAACAGTTCCAGAGAGTCAAAGTGATTATCAAGGCGGAAAAGGCTTTTTGTATTTTCTTCAAATGTTGAAGCCATGTATGTGAACAACAAGGCTGATGAATTTGCTGTTTTATTTAGTTGACACTTTAATTCAAAATGTAAACTGAAGTTTCTTTTCATTTCTTTGCACTATTAATATTATTCTGTTTTTGATTAGCTTGGGTAAAACTGTTCACTGGTGTCATTTTTGATAATTAGCCTTTTATATCTTGAGGTTTTTGGTAAGCAAATAAATATTTTAAATGTAATTGGTGCAATTACTGTATGTGCATTGAACAACTTTATATTGAGCTTCATGTCATGTCACATTTTTACGCTAGTAGGTTTTTTATGATTTTTTTAGTTGTATGTGGTATTCTTCTGAAATATATAATTACCAGCTCAGCCCTGAGTTGGAGAAGCAAGAGTTCTGTTGTTCTCTCAGACAGACTTGTATTGAAAGATACAGAAAAGCTTGCTTTCTTCTCACATTCTTTCCAAAATCCATAAAAGTTGTTCATGTCCGAATGTTAACGTTATTTTTACATCTTGTGCAATCCCAGCATCACCTTATTCTAGTAGGAGTGCAAGCAAACAGCCCAAGCTTAGTCCAGATTTGATTTGACAGAAACTAGAAGGTTGGGGGCAGGGGATGGAGGGTGGTGGTAATTAGGAGGCGGGGGGTAAAAACTGAAGGAAACAAGAACAAAGTAAACATTAGCTAAACATGAACTTTTACCTCTGGTCCTTCCTCCATGGAATCACACAGCATGGTGAGAAGCTTTAAGATGGCACATCTGCCCAAAATGCCACCTGGCAGCATGTTCGGGCCACATGTGAATCACAGCAAAGAGGCATGGGGCAAGGGTTAGTGTAAAGGTGAACACAAGGATCAGATCCCCGGCTGCAGGGGATGTAATTGACACATGACTCCCAGCTGGGGCCCTCTAGATTTACCCCGACAGTGGCACCTCGGCCATGTTTCTCATCAGACACCAATGAGTCGGTACAGTAGGGGGATGCTAAGGCAGGTTCATGCCTGCGAGATTCAGGACCGCTTAGTAAGTGACTTTTTTTCAGCTTTATTGAGGCATAGTTGAAAAATAAAATTATAATATATTTCAAGTGTTTAAAAAAAAAAATGGTGAGTACAAGAACGGAGAAAGTAGCATAGCTCCAGGAAGTTTAGGAGAGGTTTTAGAATCGCTAGACAGAAAAGAAGTCTGAAAGAAAACCAAAAATGAGTGCGAAAAGGTCCTCATTCACAAAATCCATTAGCAAACAACAACAACAAAACTAAAAGGAGTTAATGTGGAGAATGAATAGAAAAGATGAAAAACTTCTGGACTCCTTACTAATCCTCTCTTTGAAAGGGCAGGGAGACTGGCTGTGATGAAGGACAGATTCTTACCAAAGGGCCAGAAAAAGAAGTTATCTTTGCTCAGTGTCAGACTATTCTGTGCCATAGCATTGTAAACACTGTAGTGACACTTAGGACCATTATAACCCTACATGTGTTCCCATTGCATGTTTAAGAATTTTTCTGCTTTAAAAAGAGATTGAGAATCAGACTGAGAAGAAAACTGATTGTGGAACGGTTAGAGGGCATCATTCTGGTGAACATCAATTGTGATATTATAGTCTGCTTAAATTATGATGAAATCATTGGAGGCATCAGATCAAAAAGCAAATTGTGGGAAAGCTATTTACAGTTTAGCATTTTCAGTTTATGTGAGAATATGGATTCCGTCTACCAAAGGGAGTAGTTCAGCTCAGATAGGATATGCATAGCAGTATCATGGATGTTTACTGTGTGTTTATAACTTTACCAAGTTAGATATTGCTAGAAGTTTTTTTTTCTTAAACAGTATTAAATTCTATGATGTTTCAGAGGTCACCTGAGTTGAATGGCTACTTCACCTGTCTCAAAATGAGATACTGAAGGAAAGAGAAACATTAACAAATTTCTTACAATTCCATCTAGTGATTTGGAAGCTGAATCAGTATTTACTACAGTAAAGCCCATTAGATAACTTAAAATCTTCACTACCTAGGTGTATGAAGTCCTGTCAGACTCCCTCCCTCAAATCTGTACACTCTGTGCTGAGATGAACATTTGCCAGGCCTGCTCTTTAAGCTAGCCTAGAACACCTTCCCATGAGAAACTTTCTACCTTTTTTTTTTTCTAAAACCATGGGGTTTCAATAACCTAACATTTATTGTAATTTGGAGATACTTTATTCAAATTACTTTAAAGAAAACCAAAACCAAGCACCAAGTTTCCTTAGTGAGAAGCCAAAGACTTTAGAGATACTAGATTGTCAGGGAAAGTATAGTTGTGCTTTTTAAAGACCTTCATATTGGTCAACTCTGTGGGCTGGTTAATGTTTTAGATGAAAGAAGGGTGAGGACCAATGGGTCTGTGCGATTTTCTGGTTGGAAAGTGAGAATCACATGAAAAGACTATTAGGGAAAATATCTTTCCCGGTTACTTTTCTTATAAATGGTATATTTTAAAAATATTCCTTGAGTTCTCTTACAGTACTTAATTGCAATGAAAAGTTCATCTACACATATCCTATTATCACTTCATGCCTCCTACTCTAAAAGTGAATGATATTTGCTGTTGGTTTTAGGTCAGGAGGATTACCACAGCTTTTACTTTCTATCAAGAGCCTGAGCTTTGGGGTCAGGCAGACCTGATGTGAGTCTTAGAGCTGCATTTCACAAGCATATCTGACCTTGAACAAACAGTGTCTCAGAGCCTTCCAGGCCTCATCTATCCAAAGGAGAAAATAACACTTACTCAAAATGTCGTTTAGAGTTTTAAACTAAATGATATATATGTAACTACCTAACACAGTGCCTGACTCAACAGACAGTAATTTTCTTTCTTCCTTTTCATTCATTCCATGGACATTATTGAGCACCTACTCAGTGGCGAACATTGTCCTAGATACAGGACTTGGGAAACAGCGCATAATTCAGCCCTCTAGGAACTCACAATATGGTGGGAAAAGTGGTGCAACCGAGCAGCATACAACAGACCAAGTGAACAGAAAGGAGGGTGCAATTTCCTTTGCCTGGGAAAAGTGGGGGAGACTACTCTGAGGTGATACACAGGCTGGGTTTGTAAGGAGGGAATAAGTAGAAAAGGGAAGAAAGGCATCTCAGGCAAAGATATGGACTTAGGAAAGGTCAGTGCAGTTGGAGTTAAAGGATATGGTTTGAGTAGAGGAGTAGCATAGAATGAGTCCAAAAGGAGGTGTTTGGACCTTGTATGCCATGGGTATTCAGTGAAGTGACATAGTCAGATCTAGACTTAGAAATCTACCCCCATCAGCCATATGGACAGATGACAAGAAAGCCCCGTAGGAAGGATGCTGGTGAGGAGGCACTCGCCCTATTCCAGAACAGAGGCTGAGGCCTGACCTGAAGCAGGAGTGATAAGAATGAGGAGAGAGTGGATGGGAGGGAGTCTCAGAGGCAGAACCTATGGAGCTTGGTGCCTGGTTGGGTATGGTTAGATGAGATGGAGATGGGAGTCAGAGATGACAGCAGCTTGGTGGATAATGATGTCATTAGTTTACAAAGAGAATACAGAAGGCTGTCAAGGGAAGATGAGTTCAATTCTGGACTATTTATACTTGAGGAGTTCAGGAGACACTGGTGGAGATGTCTTATAAGCATTTGGATGCTCTTGGTCTGGGGCTAGAGGCATAGCTTTGGCCCTCACTGATAAATTAATCATAGTCAGATCTTTGGAATGGATGTCCTCATTCAGGAAAAGGATATAGAGTGAGAAAAATGGGGTCCTGCGAAGCACACCTAGGGGGCCAGCAGAGAAGGAGAAGCAGACTGACATGGTAACACCTAAGACAAGAGGAGAATCAGAATTATTTCAGAAGTAAAGGAAGGAGAGAATTTTAAGCTAGGAGTATAGAGCACTGTTGAGTGCTGCAAATAATTTAAGGGAAAAGAAGAGCAAAAAGTGGTCATTACGTTTAGCAATTGGGAAGTCATTGGTGATCTTAAGAAGAGGCATTTAATGCAGAGGTGAGGGTGGAAAGCATTTCTTTGAGTGAGTTAGGAAGTACAGGCAGGATTAGCTGAGCCTGTATGAGTCATCTTTTTAAAAATCTTTAAGAAATCATGGAGCACGGAAGAGGTGCCCCAACACTAAAAATGGGCAAATGCCTTCTCAATTTTTGAACGCTAATGTAAGCTTAAGCTTCATGGCCCCTCCCAGGGCCTTAGAAGAGGCCCATGCATGTGGAGGGCCATGAAGCTTGAGCTTCCTGATCCTCACAGTAAATCCACCTCTATCTGAGAGAAAAGCAAGGACCGCCTGTACAAGAATGTTCCCTACAGCACTGTTTGTAATAGGAAAAAATGGAGACAAACAACCTGAGTGAAGAAATAGTTAAGTGAAAGCACATTCATACCATGCCTCTGTTAAAAAGAAATGCTAAGTCTTGTATGTATTGACATGGAAGGGTGTCCATGACATATTACTCAGTGAAAAAAGCTAGTTTTAGAACATTGTGGACAGTATAATCCCATGTATATAAAAAAGAAATGTGTATACACACAATGGCACACACACATACATAAACACGTATACACACACACATATATAATACATATATATTTCTATTTCTAGTTAGATTTGATAGAAAAAGCTCTGGAAAGCCCACCCAGTTGTCAGCAACTGTTACTCTTGGAGAGTAGGAATAGGAGACTGGAGTTTGGTGATGGGGAGAATTTCATATTGTCTTCTTACATTTGTATATCATTTTAATTTTTGTGAATAAATGCATGATTCTTTTGTTAATTTTCACAAAAATACAAAACTTTTAAATCACATATGAGGTATAAGTTAAGCTATTTCACTTATACAAACTATCTCAAGGAGAGCATAATGGCATCCTTAATATTTGAAACGTAGCCACTGAAAGAGAGATTGGATTTGTTCTGAAAGATACTGAACTGCAGAAATAGGACCAATGGGTGCAAGAAAGAGATAAATTTTTGAAACTATAAAAAGTTAAAAATATTTATAAAGACTATTTTTAGCAACATGGATGGACTTGAGGGCATTAATGCTAAGAGACATAAGTCAGACAGAGAAAGACAAATACTGTATGATATCACTTATATGTGGAATCCTAAAACTACAACAAACCAGTGAATATAACAAATGAGAAGCAAACTCACAGATACAGAGAACAAACTAGTGGTTACCAGTTGCAGGGCCAATATAAGGGTGGGAGAGTGGTAGGTACAAACTGTTGGGTGTAAGGTAGGCTCAAGGATGTATTGTACAACATGGGGAATATAGCCAATATTTTGTAATAAGTATAAATGGAAAGTAACCTTTAAAAATTATATAAAAAAGTAAAAATTTAAAAATATGCTTATAAAGACCAGACATAGCAAGCTTGGAATCATGTTAGATGTCAACAGGTTTTAAGAGGCTCTTCACAGCTGTACTTTGTATATGGCCCTGCTTTGGTCACGTTCGGCCCCTTTGTTAGAAGCAGATCTTTCAGCTTCACTTGTGAGAGTTTGGAGTCAACCTGCTTGAGACAGTATGTATAGGAGTTCAAAGCAGGGCTCTGAGGCAGATCACCTGGGTCCACTCCCACACCATCATTTACTAAGCTTGGGTGTGTTCCTTAAGCTTCCTAGGTCTCAGCTTTCACATCTGTGAAAAGCAGTAATCAAAGTAATACTACCTTTGCAAGCAGTGATACCTTCAAGGTGGAGTTAGGGTTGTTTTCATGTCTTCCCCCACCACAGCAATCTCCATCAGCCTGGTCCCCTAGACCACCCCCAGTAAGTATACGATCTAAGTGAAAAAAAATTGGACCAGCTAGGTAAATACAGCGTTCCAGCAAGTACTTTATTCATCCGCTTCTAACTGAATTGTGACTATATAAACCCTTTGTTTATAAAAAGTCATCTAGGGCTTCCCTGATGGCGCAGTGGTTGAGAATCCGCCTGCCAATGCAGGGGACACGGGTTCGTGCCCCGGTCTGGGAAGATCCCGCTGGGCCCGTGAGCCATGGCCGCTGAGCCTGCGCATCCGGAGCCTGTGGTCTGCAATGGGAGAGGCCACAACAGTGAGAGGCCCGCGTACTGGGGAAAAAAAAAAAAGTCGTCTAGAACCACCACTGCCTCAGAAGGTTTCAGTGAGATAATTAATGTAAGACTTTTAGCACAATGCCTAGCACAGAGTAAATAGTCAATGAAATAAAAATTATATACACACATGTAGCCACTAAATCAAAATGTTACTATAAGTGAGATGACATTTTTAAAGATTCTGGGGGTATGTCTGTCAGGTTTTCCTTTCAGTATGTGGGAAAAAAAAAAGGTTTGATGATTAAAAGCGTGGCACACTCTTGGTGCTCTTGGACCTCCTTTCCTTTCAGTTTTCCTGTCCTTGAGGTTCAATGATTTTTCTCATTCCTTTGTTCATTCAACAATCATTTACTGAGTATCTAGTGAGTTCCAGGTTCAATCCTACATGCTGGTAGTACTAAGATTAAAAAAAAAAAAAAAATAGGGGCTCTGTGCAGAGGGAGCTCCTAGTCAGGAGAAAGAAGTTTAGATAATTGCAATATGATGTGATTAGGGTTAAAATTATAGGTGTGTAAATGATATTAATGGAGAAAGCAGAAAAGTGTATGGAAGTGTGTTTGAGGAGCCAGAGAAAGCTTCATAAAAGAGGAAACACCTGAACCAGAGCTTGAAGGTAGAAATCCTCTGTTAGAAGATGGGTGGAGACACTGCTTGATGTTTGGTGTGAAGTTTTCTATGACCATTTATAAAACTGAAAAGACAATAAGTTTGATTTCTCTTTTTCCCAGTATTTGGTTGTAATGACAGAAAACCCAACAAGTAATAATTTAAACAGGTTAGAGATGTATCTAATGACACAGGCTTCATCTGTCTTCCTGCTCCACTATCCTTATTACATGGCTTTCATTCTCAGTGTCAAAAGGGCAACTGTTCCTTCAGTCATGGCCTTCTCCTTGTGAGGCTTTGTAATTCTATCAGGAAGGAAAGTCCTTCCCCAGAATCTTCCATTTATACCTCTTAGATAGAAGGGCCACACGACCACCATGAACTGTGGGGAAGGCTGAAAAATTATTCTGGCGGAGGAATGTAAGGAAAGAGGAGGCTGTGAATGGGATTCGCCAATCTACAGTGTCTACCAGAGCAAGAAACACAACTTTTTTCATTAGCAGTCAATAATTTGGTCTTATTTTTTTATAGTTGTTGCCACTTGTATTCATTTCCTGGAGCTCCTGTAACAAGTATCACAAACTGGATTGCTTGAAACAACAGAAATGTATTGTCTCACAGTTCTGGAGGCTAGAAGTCCCAAATCAAGGTGTCAGCAGACACCTAAAAGCTATCGGGGAATGCCTCCTTGCCTCTTCCTAGCTTCTGCTGATTTGCTAGCAGTCTCTGATGTCCTTGGTTATGCTTAGCTGCATAACTCCAAACTCTGCCTGTCCTCACATAATGTTCTCTTTGTGTCTCTCTCTTCATGTGACCAGTCATATTGGATTAGAGACCCAGCTTATTCCAGTATGCTTATATTAACCTAACTAATTACATCTGCAATGACTCTATTTCCAAATAAGGTCACATTCTGAAGTATTGGGAGTTAGGACTTAAACATATCTTTTTTTTTTTTTTTGGTCTGGGGGATGTAATTTAATTCATAACATCATAACTTTGCACTTGATATATAAATAAGAAATGCTCTATTTCCAAATTATGTTTCTTTATACCTAAGTTTTGTAGAGAACTTTTAAAAGCCTTATTTTTATTCCTAGTTAAATTTCAGTTTTATTCATTTTAACTATTTTATTCCAAGTTTATTCCAGTTTTGTAGTTAACATAATTCCTACTTTTCCTAAAATAATTTAGGAGGTAATTAAGAATAATTCCTAATTATCTAAAAAGTAATTCCTATTTATTTTAACTAGCAATTATTTTAATTAGCAATATGAAATACTACTTGATAAACAGTATTCAAATAACTGGTTACAAATTTAGCAAAAATAATTTTTTAATCCATACCTAATACCATATGCTAAAAAAATGTACAAATGTGTTAAACAAGTTAAATAGTGTTCATAGAACTACAGAAAAACAAAGAACTTAGTATTTTGAATATTTGTGTGGTTATAAGAAACAGTAGAAATCATAAAAGAAAAGATCCATAAGTTCTAAGTGTATAAAAATGTAAAGCTTTTTGTTTTGTTTTGTTTTTGTTTATTTTTTTTCGGTATGCGGGCCTCTCACTGTTGTGGGCTCTCCCGTTGAGGAGCACAGGCCCCGGACGCACAGGCTCAGCATCCATGGCTCACGGGCCCAGCCGCTCTGCGGCATGTGGGATCTTCCCGGACTGGGGCACGAACCCGTGTTCCCTGCATCGGCAGGCGGACTCTCAACCACTGCGCCACTAGGGAAGCCCTGTAAAGCTTTTTGTGCAAAAAAACTTTGTGGGGAAATAAGTTTGGAAAACGTTATAAAAAAAAAATTCAGACAATAAACATAAACAATATGTTACATAAAAAATTCATATAACTAACTATTAAGACCCCAACAGATAGATAGCTAAAGGATGTGACCAGGCAATGTATTAAAACACCATATGTTTGTTAAGCAAACATATAGAAAAATGTTTATTAATCATTAAAAAGTACAATTTACAGTGCAGTGTAACTGATAAATTATTGCATTGCTGATGGTGATATAAATTGATACAGTCCCTTTGAAAAGCATTTGGCAAATACATCCAGAGTTATAAAACTGTTTATACAATTAATATTTCTGGAAATTTAGCCTAAGTAAATAGTCCTAAAGAAGAAAAAAACTGTGCTCATAAAGTTACTAATAAACTTTATGCAGATCTTTGTTAATTGCAGAATCATTTGTAATAGTGAAAATTTGGGAGCCATCTAGTTTCCTGGGAGCAGAGGAATGGGTGACTGAATTATTGATGCATCCTTTTGTTAGAATACGCAGCCATCAAAAAGTGTAATAGGGAAGACCTGTGGCAACGTCAAGAAATACTTACATTTTAAAGTTACGTGTTTTTTTAAAGTGCCATACATGATTGTAATAATGTAAAATTGAAAAGCATGCACATGAGAAAAGTCAGCAACCATGACAGTAGAATGTGCAGAAGGCGTGCAGAAGGGAGCACGGAGCTGTGTTAAGGTGTCATGATTAAGCATCATTTTCCCAACTTTCTTATAATTTAAAAGATTTTAAAGCATATTCAATTTACTATTTGGTTTAAAATCCCTCTGTACTTCTTGAATGTTAATGAAACCATTAAGAGGTAAAGAGAATTTAATGAGCTTTCTGGGAAAAAAATTTGCTCACAGTAGTATTGTAAATCACACTAGATGTTTTTCTTTCATAAGTAAGTCTTGTACTAAGTGGTAGGATTACTCTGATAGGAAAAATGACATTTGAAGAAAGCTTTTTAGTATAGTGTATGTGCAGTGCATGATTTGTGGCTATGTTTTTGACTGGTGAAGTAATTATTTTAATCCTGCCTCATCATTCACTTTAGTTTGGGTTTTATGGCTGAGATTTAAAAGCCATAACGTCCAAAGAAAATAACTTACCCTTAGGCTGGAGAAAAATAGTTTTTACAAAAAAAAAAAAAATAGTTTTTACTTTCACCATGACAAATGATCTCTTCTGACTTTGTAGTTATGACTTATCAGTGTGGATGTAATGCCAGGTGATCTAAGCAGTTGACACTATTTTAGCAATCTCTTTATTTGCATTCTTATAAAGAAGAGGATTTGCTCCTCCCTTCTCAGAGGCCGAGTTTATAAGAACTGTAAAAACGTGATCATTTGCTCTGCTCCTTGTTCCTGGTGAGCTGTACCTAGCGTATTCCCTGGCTTGCTGGGCTGCCCGCTGTCCCCGAGGGAACACAGGCGGCCGACTCTCTTTGGGGTTGTGAGAAATAACCAGGGATGACAACCCCTTTGGGCCATCCACTGCCCAGGCTTGATTAGATTATGCCTCTATGGTTGACTAGGCTTTGATTTCACTAGTCTGAATTCACTACCTGAAGTCAGTAGTAGTGCATCTCACCGCCTCCCAAAATAATACACACGTATACTTGCATGCATGCATACACGTGCACACAGGCTTAGTGCAAAACAACCAACTTATATCCCTTAGGAGAAAAGGTGTCTGGTGAGGTGGGTGTGGGAGTGATGATGGAAAGAAGTTAATCCCTGTCTCCAAAGTAAAGACTAGACAATGGGGATCCATGCAAAGCAGTGCTGGACAATTGACATCTACTGGCTCCCTAGTGAAACACAGGCTGCCCTCAGTTATTCAGGGTCTGATCATCCAAAGTGTGGATTATCCAGGCCATATGCTTCTCCTTCTTTGCCATCTGGCTGGTTGCCTGGCTTCCCTTCTTATTAACGGAGAAAATACTCAAAATACCTCAGTCCCTTTCTGCCAAACCATTTCTGTTACCTGTATTCAACCTTCTCTTTAAGCATATTCAGTGCACATTTTGGTCCAATCTGGTCACTTGGGATATTCTGACAGGACATATTGGTTAGTTTCTAATGTACAATCTTGGGCTTGTTGATCCTTGCCTCATCATAGTCCTTTAGTCATCTCTTGGATATATTATTTATCACTTCAGCTAGCTAGTGAGCTCCTTTAAAGTAAGGAGCATCTCCTCTGCCTTTTACATCCTCTTCAACTGGCCCAGAGAGCTCCTCTTCACAGAGTGGGTGTGAGACAAGTGCTGTTGGCTGACTAAGTACTATTCATTGTCATTTCAACCAGGTAAGTCATAAGAAAGTCACAACATAAGGAGCAGTAAGCAGAAATGCCATTTGCTATAAAAATCAGCTAACTAAAAAAATAAATAAATAATAAAAAATCAACTAAAAGAGAATCTCAGACTTTTAGAATTGGAAGGAGCATTAGGGATAATTTTATCTTGTTAATGGGAAACTTGGACTCAGAGGAGTAAAGGAACTTGTCTTTGATCACCCAGAATATTTGTAGCAGAGTCTGGACTAGAATTCAGCTCTTTAGAGCCTATTTCTGTTATAATCCAGATTTGAAGGGTTATATAAAAGAGGAGTCATGCAGAAGGTATGCAGAAAAGGAGTGGCTTAGATTACATTGCTGGGAGGAAGAGAATGTATTAGTGACAGGTAACCAAGATTAAAGAAAAATTTTATCCCTCTTTTGTATACATTAATCTTTTGGGGTTATAGATATTATAGGAAAACAGCAATTATTTGGAGTTATTTTTATTTGTTTTAAAGACTGATCTAAAACAAGAATTGAAAAGCTCTCATCCAAGTGCCTAGAACAAACTTGACATAGTAGGAATCAGTCAAAATTTGTCAAGTGAAAGAATGAAACGAAAACCCATTTTTCAAGGACTAGGGCTACTCTTTGGTTCTAGCATTACCAAACCCATTTATGAAAAGTATTAGAGTCTTTCTTCGAATCAAAATTTCTTGTTTTGGCCACATATTTCTGGACAAACAGTTCAGCTACAAATTACAATGAATTTAAGTACCTGATTGTGGATGTCATAAATTACCAGAGAAAACTAGTGCCATGTTGCTTACAAATGAAATGTCTATTGAATATTTTATGATCTTAGCCTGAACATCTCAGATATGATTAATATAAATTTCTGAGGTAAATCTCAAACATCAGATTACATTTCCAATTCCAGTTAGGGGGGGAAAAACTTTATGTGATTTTAAAGAGTATTTAGGTTTAGAACTCTATAATTCATGAATCTTTAAATGAAGGCAAATTGATTTATATTGCTTTCTTTAAGATTTTTTTACATAACTCAATACATGTTTATTGTAGGAAAAATTAGAAAATGCAGGTAATCTTAAAGAAGAATAAAACCACTGTTAACCCCAGGAGTCAAAGATTAACTGTTAACTATTAATGTATACCCTTCTAGACCTTTTTTCTACGCATGTCCATGGGGTTATATACTACACACTGTTTTAAACTTGCCTTTTTCCGTATCTCGTGAGTATTTCTCAATGCCAATAAATATTTCTAGAAGCCATTCTTAATGGTTGCAGAGTATTCCATTATGTATGGGTACCATAATTTGTTTCACTAATCCTTGGTTTTAGCTATTTAGATTATTTCCCATTTTTCACTATTATAAATGATGCTGTGGTGAACTTCCTTATTTGTACATATTGATTCCCATGTTCAATGATATTCTTAGAATGGATTTTGAGGAGCACAGTTGCTGAATTTAAAATATACTTAGTTGGAAGGGTGGAGAAAAATGAAATTTTAGGTGTCAAAAAGATTGCTTTCATATAGACTTGAAATTCTTTCAGAAACTAAAATGTCCTTAGAGACTTTGTACTTAATTTTGGTTCTTCTTAATAAACACATTTTTTATCATACATTGACACAATTGTATTTGACAAATGGTAATCTCCCAAACCCATAGTTTTAGATGGTTTTCAAATAATTAAATGCTTTAAAATGGTGGTGTTCTCTTAATAATAGTAATAAATTATGCTGATCGCTTTCCCCTCATTATTCTCAAAAGCTGGATGCTTTGTTTGGCTGGTTGACATGAGGCAGTTTCTTGCTGGGGGCACAATGTCATTGGACCATATGCACTAATCTTCCCCCCCCCCCCCATTTTACCCATTTCCAGGCTGATTATGTAAACAATAAGGTGTTGTCCTTTTAATTAAGTGAAAATGACACATTACAGGTGCTTTTCAACAATCTGAACTTATCTGCTAAATAAGTCTTGCATTATCTATACCCAAATGAGAATATAATTGTTCAGGCAAGGCCACTCTAGAAGACTGTTTAAAGCAAAGAGCACAAGAGTCTTCTCCAGTTTTGCATGCAATGGGATGTAAGATCAGCGCTATCCAATTAGGGCAAGAGGAAACAAGGGAGAGAGGGGAGAGAGGCTATGCTTAACGAGCTTGTTCAACTTGATTATATTACAATTTTCATGATAAAGTCTGCAATAACCTTTATCTTTTTATATTTAATTTAATGGTCTTGGAATCTGGAGAAGCCAGCCCACCTTATCATGTAGCAATCATCAGCCTCTTCTGGTACAATTTTGTGTGTGTGCTAACTAAAAGAGACATGAAATTAAAAATAGGTCAGAAGGCTTTCCATTTCAGTTTTGTTGATTCATGTGGGTGAGGGGAGTGGGGCAGGCTAAACATTAGTTTCTTTTAAGTGATATTATGGAGGAAATAATCTATAACGAGCAAAAAGGAGATTACAGCACTGTGAGAACACTGAAGATTATGTTTTATGAAATGAGTTCTTTCTAAAGCATTAGAGAAGTATAATTATAAAAACTATTTCAAGTTGCCTACAAGTGGTTTTTGCTTGAAGAAAATAAGGGAATGTTATTTATTTGAAATATTTTGTTTATCTTTAAGTGAGGCTGTGATGGAAGAGGTGATGTGTTTTACTAAATTATTCATTAATTCATAAGATAATTAATTTCTGTCCTATGAGAAATTTTTCTCAAAAGGAATTACTAGTTTTTTCTTTAAAACAAAAGAAGTTGTACAAAAATAATGGTACTTCTAAACATATGTTTGGAAGACCGGGGCTTAAATAAGAATGGATAATGAATGTGGACCCTGAGACATAATAATTTTTTTCTGAAAAAACAATTAACCAAAAGCAATAGTTAGTTCCTCTTTAGGTGTCTCTAGAAGGCCTGTGTTTAATAGTAAGAATGGATAATAAATGTTAATTCTGGGGCATTTGTTACCCACAAGCTGCATTGCTGCAGTGAAACAGATTACAGAAACACAAATACCTGTTGAAACCTAGGTAGGCTGTTTCTCCCTTCTCCATTCCACGTGACAGTCACTCTGAGTTTGACTGAGCTCATTGTGCCCTCTAATTATAACACTAAGGAAGGCCTCCAGAAAAGGCTTTTTGTTGTTTTTGTTTGTTTGTTTGGTGTTTTGGTGTTTGTTTTTTTTTGTGGTACGCAGGCCTCTCACTGTCGTGGCCTCTCCCGTTGCGGAGCACAGGCTCCGGACGTACAGGCTCAGCGGCCATGGCTCACGGGCCCAGCCGCTCCGGGACATGTGGGATCTTCCCAGACCGGGGCACGAACCCGCGTCTCCTGCATCGGCAGGCGGACTCTCAACCACTGCGCCACCAGGGAAGCCCTGTTTTGTTTTGTTTTGTTTTTTGCCACTCTTGTTTTTTGCCACTCTTTGAGTTTTGCCAACACTCTTCCCATCCCCTCACCATTACCTCGAAAATAAGAAAAAAAATTATGACAAGAATCAGCATGGGCAGAACTGACCTTCTGAGAGAAAAGTTCCTATTTTAAGTGATATAACACAATTTGATAGCTTTCAAATGCACTGGATAAATACTTTTCTGTCACAGCAAGTGGGAGGGTAAGCATCCTCTTATATACTAATACCACAAATGCTCTCAAGAAGCAACTAAAACTTTGGCTAGCTGTTGTCAGAAAGAACCACAAAACTAAAATGATTCATTTTTGGCAAGACATTTGGACATCCAGATGGGTAATAGTAATGTGTTTAACAAGTTAACTCTTTCAGATATCTGAGGATATAGGTAATTTCCAATTTGTTCTAAGGTACTGATGAGGATGTAGTCCCACCCAAAATCCAATTTGTGTGAGAGCCATGTGAAGGCCATCCTCTCTCAGAATGGAGTTTTAGAGGAAGTTCCAGAGCCCTTTTACATTTGAGCCTTCTAGTACATTAAAGAACTGAAGAAATGCCAAAACAGGGTTGCAGAAATTATCAATTTATTTTGCGTGTTCACCTATAACAAATCAGGGATTTAAATTTGCACATCCAAAATGTAATGACCACAGGTCCCACCTAACTCATTTGGAGAGAGTTTTAAATCTTAACACTGAGGCGCCTCAAGAATACCATGAAGCTGAAGTCCAGACCAAAATGACCTCCCTTTCCTCCCCACGAAAGGATCTAGCAGGTCAGAAATTTGGTTACATGTGCCATTGAGGTATTTCTGGCCAAGGTTGGGCTTTCCATGTTTTATGTTGCGTAAGTTTGGAATTAAACTAAGTCTTTAAGTGCATGAATAGATGAACATGGAGCTTTTTCTGGACAAGTCATGCCTCTGACTACAGGTTTTCCTGAGGCCACTTCTGAAGGTAGGTCGCCACTTCGTTAAAACACGAAAGCAAGGCAATTCTGTTGTTCAGAATCTGTCTTTGCCAGCTACATGCTTACTACTTTGTACATTCTTAGGACAAAAAATATTATCTCAGTAACAGAGAATGACTGACAATGGTGGGTTCTCAAGCATTTCTATTAACCAAAGAAAGAAAATGAACTTGTACTCTTTAGAGTCGGAGTCCAAAATAGCACAGCAAGCTCAACATTTCTTTAAGATGTTAGGTTTTAGTTTTGAAATTCACATGTTACATTCTTCTCCATACTCTGTTTTTATATAAGCTAATGGTGCCTCATCCCCCAATCTTTGGTTAAATTTGATTCTTGCATACACTGTTTGATTCTGTGGTGCTGCATAGCCCTGGCACACCACTCTGTACCCCTGATGGAGTGTGTGTACTGGAGTCCATAAATGCATATGCACCTAAGGGATAGTATCTTTTGTTCCCTATGATTATCCAAGGTTTACCCCTATTGAGTTATTATGCACATGGCAATCAGAGGTAGCTCTAGGATTGGTGAGGCTCCCAGAAGAAGCCTTCATGTAGCAAGTTCCATTCTACCAAAGTAATCCATTTTTTATTTATTTTTTTTTTATTTTTTTTAACATCTTTATTGGGGTATAATTGCTTTACAATGATGTGTTAGTTTCTGCTTTATAACAAAGTGAATCAGTCATACATAAACATATGTTCCCATATGTCATTTTTTATTTTTAAAATTAGTGTGTTCTCCTTTATCATGTTAGGCTGCGGGAGGGTATTTATGATGGTGTAACTCATGACCATGCTTGTTACAAGGTTCAAGGCCAGTGGTTCTTAAAGACTACATTTTTTTAATTTGTAGGATATTTTTTTAACTATCACATTATTGGGAGAAGCTCCTGGCCAGGGATGGGGAATCAAAGGATACCGGTACCCTGTCTCCCATTACCATTACCATTTTAACTAACATTTGTGTAGTAAAAAAATCTGAGCTGAGAACTCAGCTCCATTTTACATATAAGCACAAATGATTTTTGGTACAAATTTTTTCTGAATTTTTCAGAAATGTAGCTTCTTGTAAATCAAAGAAAGACTACATTTTGTTTTGTTTCAGAACTTTACTATTCCAGAAAATCATGTCAGTTGACAGCAAAAGCCGCTTGTAACTGAGCCTCCAAGACAGAACACCTACATCATTCTGTAATTGCTGTTGCTGTATTCAAGGTGATTCTGCACTTAAGAACAAGCATCTGACTGCTTCCATATGTCTTCTAGTGCTATCCTGCCTGAGTATTTACATATTAATATCCATATTATTTATTATGAATTTTTTGGTCCTGGTGTCCTATTTAGAGCATTAAAAATATATCTTCCTAGGTAGGTGATATTACTTATGAGTTTCATTTCAGGAGATCAAAGGAAATACAAGATAGTTATAAAAAGGGCACATTGGATACGCTAGAGTAGATAACCACTGCCCTAAGTGATGGCCTAGTTGACTGTATATTAGAGCTGCCTCTGCACAGCTGCATGCTGAAAAATTTCTTTAGAAAAGTGTGATTTAACGTGAAGACGTTGACAGGTTAGCAAAGTGTTTAAGACACATACTTCAAAGTCAGGCAGACTTTAATTCACATCTTAGCTTTGAGACTTACAGCTGTATGACCTTGGGCAGTCTGTTTACCCTCTGTTAGACTTCATTTCCTCAATTGTAAAATAAGATAACTTGTGAAACTCCTTCGACAAGGTTACTATTGCTTTTATTCTCCTCATCACTCTTAGTGAAGAGTCTCGTGACAGATTACTTTAAGTGTCTTCAGAGTTCAGGTTCCTAAGGAAGATTATGCCTTCTAAAGTGCTAGTCTGTTTCCTTTTAGACAGTGGGAGCCATTTCATTCATGCCGTTTTACTCTTGACTTTGACTGTCAGTGCACATGGAGCTAAGTACTCATGCTTAATTGCTGTGGCTTTCCTCAGACAGGGCTTCTTAATATAGTTTGCCCCCACTTCATTCTCTCCTCCCCTCTCCCCCTACTAAATTTTGCACTTTCATCTTTTGTTGTAAATTGTAACAAATTCTTTTGAAAGTAGGTAGAAAATAAATAAATAAAATGAGAATGAAATAATAAGGCTCCATTTTCTTTATAATGCTTTATAGTGTTTATTTCTAAAGATGGCAGCGTTTCTTTTTTCCCCTTCTTGTATGCTATTTGTTAATGACAGTATGTCAGATCTTTATTGTATCACTTACATGGGAAAACATGATAATAACTAAGATGATATTTTACCACAAATACCCATCCATAGAGTTAGTTCAATATAAATTATTTACTTCTATTTTCTTAGCAATAATCCGAAGAATAATATACATTGCTGTATCTTACCATATCACTATAGAACAGTGGTTCTCAAAATTTTTGATCAGGACCCCTTTGCACTTTTAAAACTTATTGAGGACTCAAAGACCTTTCATTTATGTGAGTTAAATCTCTCAATATTTATATTAAAACTATGAAATTAAAATTGAGAAATTTAAAAATGTTTACTTACAAATCATTTAAAAAATAAACCTATTATATATTAACCCATTATATATTAAATCTTTTCTATATTAACATAACATAATTTTGTGAAAAATGAGTAGGTTTTCCAAAACAACAATAAAACATTTTAGAAAAAAGAATAGTATAATGTTTGTGAACACATTTATTGTTTGTCTTTTTTTTCTATTTTTTTTTTAACTGAGGTATAACTGACGTTCAACATTATTTTAATTTCAGGTGTACAACATAATGATTTGATATTTATATATTTTGTGAAATGATCGCCACTGTAAGTCTAGTTAACATCCTAATGTTTGTCTTAATAGAAGATAGCTAGATTCTCCTGCTTCTACAATCAGTGTGTTACAATATCATACATCACGTAATCTCATAAGAAAATGAGAGTGAAAATGACAAAAATTATTATTATTACTATTAACATAACTTGGACCTTATGAACCCCCAGAAGGGTCTTGGAGATGTTCAGGACCCTGGATCACACTTTGAGAACTACTGCTATGGAACATAGCCAGTGAAAATGGCAATATAAGAAAAAGAAATAATGTCTTACCCACATTTTAATTTTCAGTCATTTCAGTGAGCTACTAAGTTTTTTTATATGTGCCTCTTCCCCTTCTCCCAAAGTTCATAGAAACATTAAGGTCAAACTATAGCTGATGGGAATGTTTAGATTTTTCCTTTAAGATCTGGACAATGTATTTTGAAAGCTACTAGTGATATATGGAATCATTGTTATGCTTTTGGCAATAGATTTTTTTTAAAATACATGTATTGAACAGAAATAATCTTTTTAGTTGTGGCATATAGGAAGACTTAGCTTTTTTACTCTTCCAGTCTATAATAGTAAAATTAGTTTTATTAAACCATTATTTTTATTTGTATGTGTTACTTGTTATATCATCTTTATACCATTCAATAACTAGAGTAGAGCAGATTGATTTCTCTTATTTCTGCCATGAGGTGGTTCATAATGAAAGTTAGATGGTTAATTTACAGAGTAGCATTAGGTTCAGAATGAGTTAGTACAGAAGAACAACACATTTTATTTTACTGTATTTTATTTATTTTTCTTTCGGTAACTGGTTGTGAGCAAGACTTTAAGCCTTTGTATTGCTGTAAGGACACTCTAAGGACGGCAGCTCTGCTTTCAGTGCGATGGAATCTCCATTATAGTGTGATGGTGCTGGTTCCAGTAATTAATTGGGCTTTCTGTTTCTTTTCTAGGAAAGAACAATCTTAAACTTTAAAGTATTCCAACAGGGGAGACTGAGGCGGCTAACGTTTAACTTGCCCAATGGTAGCATTAGAGTTAGGTTCTGGATATTTTGAAGTGAACAGGTGATAAACAGTGTTTTCTGCTTATGAGACACATCCCAAGTCTCTTTAGGTTTCAGAAGGTAATAAAATAAACATGGGCAAATGTGTCAACTGCTACCTCCAATAACAGCAGTACTCCCTGCTGGGCCCAGGGAATCACCTTAAAATCATGTCATTGTACTTTTCATAGACGGTCAGATTGTGCCTTTGCCTAAAAAATAGCTTGCCTATCTATCTATCTATCTATCTATCTTTATAATATGTGTGTGTGGGGGGGTGTGTATATATATATATATATATATATAGGCCAAAAATTTCGTTCGGGATTTTCCATTACATCTTCTGTTACATAACTTTTTACTTTCCCACGGACTTTCAGGACTGTCAGTTAAGTAGTATAGGTTTTCAAGGTTAGAAAGGAATTTAAAGATGATCTATTCCAACCCCCCAAAACTTGTTGACGCTATTCAGTGTCTTAGATGAGTTGTCGTTCTAGCTTTGCGTGAATACTTCCAATTATAGAAACCTCATGATTCCTAAGGCAAACCCTTGTGATTTTGGACAGCTCCAATTATTGAGAAAACTTGTTCTCAATTTGACCTGAGACAAACAGATACCTTTTTTTCACTATAGCACTTCTAATGTTTGAAGACAGTTTCCGTGTTTCATTCTTACGTCTTCATGAGCCTTCTCCTCTCCAGACTCAATCAACTCTATTCTTTATCTGGAAATTTTGTTAGCCCCTTTCCTACTCTTGTTCTCTCTTCTGCTGCTCTGCTCTAGTTTTCAATGTCCGCCTTAAAAATTATGATACCCAGAATGACACTTAGTACTCCTATTGCTGAATTAAGGCCATCTCCTCCCTTATTGCCATTATATGCTATTGGATCTGAAGATCTTCTAGCTTCTCTGGCAACTGTATCGTATGGATTTATACTGTACTTACTATCAATGGAAACTATGTCTCAGCCATATCAGTTACTGTTAAGCTATATTTTCCTCCTGCACTTCCAAAATTGGACATGCAATTCAAAACTCAATCCATTATAGACCTAGAGTCTGTCATACAGAGTGAAGTAAGTCAGAAAGAGAGAGACAAATACCGTGTGCTAACACATATATATGGAATTTAAGGGAAAAAAATGTCATGAAGAACCTAGGGGTGAAACAGGAATAAAGACACAGACTTACTAGAGAATGGACTTGAGGATATGGGGAGGGGGAAGGGTAAACTGTGACAAAGCGAGAGAGAGGCATGGACATATATACACTACCAAACGTAAGGTAGATAGCTAGTGGGAAGCAGCCGCATAGCACAGGGAGATCAGCTCGGTGCTTTGTGACCACCTGGAGGGGTGGAATAGGGAGGGTGGGAGGGAGGGAGACGCAAGCGGGAAGAGATATGGGAACATATGTATATATATAGCTGATTCATTTTGTTGTGAAGCTGAAACTAACATACCATTGTAAAGCAATTATACTCCAATAAAGATGTTAAAATGAAAAAAAAAAACTCAATCCATTAAAATTTGAAAGAAAGGTATTCTTTCTTGTTTTTTGGTTTTTGATTGGGGGAAATAACTTTTTATTTTATTGCAATTTAAATCTACAGAAAAATTTCAAGAATAGTTCAAAGGATTACCGTATATCATTTACCTCGATTTACCAATTGTTAATATTTTACCCCATTTACTTTACAATTCTCTAGAGAGGTAGAGTGATATAAATTACATAAGGTGTAAATAGTTATGTATTAATTTTTTCCAAACAACTTGAGAGTGAGTGGCAGCTATCCTGACTCTTTAAATATTTCCGTTTGCATTTACTAAGAATAAGAACATTTTCCAAAATAGCCAAGGTATAGCTACAAAATCAGGAAATTTAACATTGATATAATGCTATTATCCAATCCATGGTTTATACTCAAATTTCACCAATTACCCCAGTAAAGTTCTTCATCGCTTGTGTGTGTGTGTGTATGTGTGTGTGTGTGGTGGGGCTGGGTGAGGAGGAGGTGTAGTTCCAGGATCCAGTCCAGGATCATGTGTTTCATTCATGTGTCTACTGATTTCTCTACCTTAGAAGATATGTTTTTATGCTTCAGAAGTTGGATAATAGCTGTGGAGATTCCCCAGGACTTGGTCCATAGTTTCCACATCATTGACTCAACAGACATTCAACTACCATCTTTAAATAAATAAATAAGTAAATCTGTTTATCTCTGAAGTTCCCCTTCTATGCCATCTTGTTTTGCATCTTGACTCTGGACATTTCAATGTAGACGTCAAGAGGGCAACAACTTTCTAAAGGCCTCAGTCTCTCTCCACTCAAGTCCATTTTCATGAGCTTTCCATTCAGTGAGCCTTTCTTCTCCTTCCTGCTGACATGACATGACCATTAGCTTGGTCTTTCTTCTTGCCCTGAGGCATCCATGTTAGTCATTCCCCATGCCTATATTCAAGAGTTTTTGCTCACCTATAACATCTTATCATTCACCCTCTTTAGCTGTTCAAACTCTGTTGATTCCTCAAAGTATCTTGTTTGTGAATCTTTTCACTCATTTATATAACAAATGTGTATTGATCACGTTCAGGTGATAGGTAGTGCTCCTAGGTGCCAGGGGTAGGGCAATGAGTTTGATTTTAATTTATCAATTCATTGCCCTTGAATTAAGCAATGACAACCTTACCTCTTCTGAACTTCCTGAATGGTTTATTAGACTTGGAAGGCATTTGTCCATTAGTGTCCCTGTCCTCATCGTATTACTGTGATTTGGTTATGTTTCTTATATGCCCTATAAGCATCCTGAGGCTGAAAAGGGGGTTGTATTCATCTTTCTGTCCCCTTCAGTATCTAGTCCTGTATTACATGCACATACCCAGTACAAATTTGTTGAATTCATTAATTAATTAGTCAAAGATCAGAGCTTCAATTAGATTTGGGGTCCATATGTCAAATTAGGAAACTGCTGCAATATGAGGGCCTAGGTGAGAACACTGGCTACAGGAAAAAAGAGAAGACACATGTGAGAGTTGCCACAAAGGAAGTGTAAATGTTCTTGCCCCTAAAGGGGATCAAATCACTCACCCATCAAATTGACTCAAAGTCAAAGAGGATGAGGAAAAATATAGAGATAGAAAGAATTAGGCAAGGCATGCAAACTTAGGAGAAGAGTTTGAATTTAAATAATTTGTATTGAAGCTTCAGAGATACATCCAGATTGAACTGTTTCTCAGACAGTTAGAAATACAAGTTTGATCTTTGGAAAGAGGTTAAAAGATTTATATTTATAACTTAAGTGTAAATAAGGAAAAAATAAAATGTAAGGAACAAAATTGTCCAATCTGAATAAGGAAGGTAGGAGGTAGTGGTTCTGAGCAGAAATTCAGGCAGTTTCATCAAGTCTTTGGTTGTCTAAGAAATAAAGACTGAAAGAATATTGGACTTTTTAACATTCTTTACCCGAGGACTTCCCTGGTGGCACAGTGGTTAAGAATCTGCCTGCCAATGCAGGGGACACAGTTTTGAGCCCTGATCCGGGAAGATCCCACATGCCGCGGAGCAACTAAGCCCGTGTGCCACAACTACTGAGCCTGCGCTCTAGAGCCCTCGAGCCACAACTACTGAACCCATGTGCCACAGCTACTGAAGCCCGTGCACCTAAAAAGCGCATGCTCCGCAACAAGAGAAGCCACCACAATGAGAAGGCTGTGCACCGCAATGAAGAGTAGCCCCCACTCGCCACAACTAGAGAAAGCCCGTGCACAGCAACAAAGACCCAACGCAGCCAAAAATAAATAAATAAAGTTTAAAAAAAAAAGATATATAAAAAAAAATTCTTTACCCTAAACTTGACTAAATTCTGCCACTTTTTCTTTAACAACGTTTTTCCACTGCACTACCTACTCTCAGCTTGATGAGAAGGTCCAGGGCTCCTCCTGAGCCACTGACCCCCCAGCATGTGATAAGTAAAGTAAGCAGGGCTTGGTGTCTTTAAGCTTCCTGTCCTGCAGACAGGGTAGGAGGTGGAGCCCAAGGTGTAAGTTCAGGAAGGATGGAGGGGTACCTATCACATTCTCCAGTCCAACTTTGCCAGTAATAAAACTGACCTTGTATTTTGATCTACTTTTGTCTCCTGGTATGTGATCTCAGTTAAGAATCTATAGAAAAGAAGTAACAGATTCCAAAAGCGGTAGAAGAGAAGCAACCTCCAACTTCTGAGAGGGCTGCAAGGGAAGCAGGTGCTCAGAAGAGAGCTAGATGGGGATATCTTCTGCTAGTGATAGAGATGAGTAGGGGAGTGAGTCATGATGGAATTAGTCAGCACAGTCTCTTAGAAGAGGTGGTGTCAATTCCCACTAGAGTTGGGAGACTTTAGCTAGAAGGGAAGGGCCATTAGGAAATGGTTAGATCCTGGTGCTCCCAGTGTGGGGTGGTCTGAAATGGAGGCTCTCTTTCCATGAACACAAGCTGATGCAGAGGTCTCTAGGGTCTCACCTCTCCCACAGCTAAAATGCCCACTTCAGAACATTTTATGAAATGCCTAGATGAGTATGGTTTCAGACTCTGTAAATGACTTGTACAAAGATGTAAGGTTTATAAGTACAGAAGTTTTACTCCTATAATTATTCCCTCAGTACCAAACTTCCCTCACTGCTGATTAACTCCCATCACCATAAAAACATGTGGCAATATCATTCGTCTTAAGAAAAGGAAAGAAAAGACCTTTCTTGACTATAGCACCTCTAGCTATCTTGTTCCTCTGCTCCCTTGATAGCAAAATGCCCCCAAAGAGTTGTCTGTACTGTTCTACTACCTCACCTCCGGTTCACTGTTATTCTTCTTTACTTTTTGTGGGAAATATGCATACAAGAGAGGATATATAATGTGTATGTTTAGTTTAAAGAGAAATAAAAAGTAATACCTGTGTCCCCACCACCTGAAATAGAATGTTACCAATGTTTTACAGCACCTCCTGTGTGTCCTTCCACAAGCGCATTCCTCTCCCTCCACTGCCAAAGCAATCATCCTTTTGAAGTTTTGCCATCATTCTCTTGTTTTTCTTTGTAATTTACCGTATATGTATGAATCCCTAAACAATACATTTTGTTTTGCCTGTTTTGAACTTTATATAGATGGAGTCATATATTCTTCTATAACTTGCTTTGTCATTCACTGTTTGTTTTTTTTGTGTGTTTTTTTTGGCTGCACCACGCTGCACACGGGATCTTTGTTCCCTGAACAGCATCAAACCCATGTCCCCTGCAGTGGAAGCCCAGAGTCCTAAGCACTGGACCACCAAGGGGTTCCCTGTCATACATCCTTAGATTAAAAAAAAAAAAAAATCCGTATTGGGTGTGGTTCATTTTCACTGCAGTGTAGTATTCTACTGTATGATCATCCCATAATATATTAATTAATTTATTTATTTTTGCTGTGTTGGGTCTTCGTTTCTGTGCAAGGCCTTTCTCTAGTTGTGGCAAGCGGGGGGCCACTCTTCATCACGGTGCGCAGGCCTCTCACTGTTGCGGCCTCTCTTGTTGCGGAGCACAGGCTCCAGATGCGCAGACTCAGTAGTTGTGGCTCACGGACCTAGTTGCTCCGCGGCATGTGGGATCCTCCCAGACCAGGGCTCGAACCCGTGTCCCCTGCATTGGCAGGCAGATTCTCAACCACTGTGCCACCAGGGAAGCCCCATAATATATTTTTCTATTTTAACTATTCATGGACTTGGGTTATTTCTAGATTTTTTTTTTTCTTTTTTTGCTGTTACTAACAGTGCTACTATGGAAATTCTTGTACTTGGCTCCTGGTGTGTGTGTACAAGAATTTCTATAGGTTCTGAGGAGTGGAATTACTGGCTCAATTTTACTGGATATTACCAAAGTATTTTCCTAAGTGTTTTATCAATTTATATTACTATAAATACTAGAAGAAAGTTTCTGTTCCTCTACATCTTTGCCAAAACTTGGTATCATCTAACTTTTTACGTTTTTGCTAGTCTGGTAGTTCAAAATGGCTACTGATTATGGTTTTCCTGTTTACTAATCAGCTCCTTTCAATGATTCTTAGGTTTCATGTTTCCTCTACTGTAAAATGCCTATTCGTGTTTTCAGCCCATTTCTCTATTGGATTGTCTTTTTCTTATTGGTTTTTAAAGCATTCCTTTTATATACTCTGGATGCTAATCCTTGGTCAGTTATGTGTTACAATGATCTTCTGTCACTTTTCAGCTTGTCTTACCACTGTCATGGTGACTTAATGAACAGAAGTTCTTAATATGTTAGGTTGAACTGTAAGAAATCGCTGATATGTGATCATTTTTGACCTACATGTGCAATTCCATATGGTTTGGGGAGAGCTTCTCAAAACACAGATTGCTTGGCTCCACTTCCAGAGTCTCTGATTTTGGAGGTCTGGAGTGGGAAGTGAGAATTTGCATTTCTAATAAGTTTCCAGGTGATGCTGCTGATCCAGGAACCACACTTGGAGAAATTCTGCCTCAGTCCCTTCTGTCTCTTCAACATCACCTTTAGCCAGTCCTCCCTCCACGGTTTCTTAGAGATTGTACTCCATGCCTAACACAGAGGCCACCACTACTGCTCACCATGGCATCCTTTTTGTCGAGGAAGTTCTTGACCTATTAATCTTCCCCAGGCCCTGCGTCACCTTAGTTGACTCCACTAGGCCTTCCCAGTCCTGGGTGCAGATAGCTGGCTAAGGAACACTTGCCATGTTAATAGATGCTGCCATTTTGTTCAAAGCTAACAGGTAGCTTTTAAAATGCCCCTGTAGTATTGATTAGCTGACTTTGTAGTCTTTTTTTTTTTTTTTTTTGCGGTACGCGGGCCTCTCACTGTTGTGGCCTCTCTCGTTGCGGAGCACAGGCTCCGGACGCGCAGGCTCAGCGGCCATGGCTCACGGGCCCAGCCGCTCCGCGGCATGTGGGATCTTCCCGGACTGGGACATGAACCCGTGTCCCCTGCATCGGCAGGCGGACTGTTAACCACTGCGCCACCAGGGAAGCCGTGTAGTCTTCTTTAAGAGTATACTGCGTGATTGAAATTATTTTGAAACAATATTAAGTCATGAATCAAACTCACTGTCTTGTCATGCTTCAGTACCAAGTATCCTTGTCAAAAACCATCCCCCTTTCTTTTTCCCTTCAAAATTTCACTTGAAATCTCTATCCATTCCTATCATCGGTTAGCCCCCCTTATCTCCAACCCTATGTGTGACACCCATGTATTTTTCTAGAACATGCATGACAACCTCAAACATCTTTATAATAAAGCCTCAGGTGGGTAATAGGAATACAGAGTAAAAATTAAATATAAATACTTAAGTCCTTCCTTCTAGCTTCTTTATGGCAAGTTTTCTGAGCAGTGACGCTATTGGCTTTTTTGGCCTCGGTAAATCTGTGTTGTGTGGGGCTGCCCTGTGCATTGAGGACGTTTCGCAGCATCAGTGGCTTCTACTCATGTTGCCAGTAGCACCCCACCCCCACCCAGTGTGACAACCAAAGCTGTCTACAGGCATTGCCAAGTGTCCTCTGAGGGTAAAATTTCCCCTGGTTGAGAACCACCAGTATAGTGACATCTCATGCTTAACTTGAGTTTTCACGGATTTGCTTGTGAAATATTATCAGCTGGTTTGGGCCTTTCAATTTCAATCCCCAATCCTTCTTAACCATCTCCAATTCTTTCTTTCATGTATTTCTCTCATGTCTACAGTGAAAAGAGGAGGTTACATTTTCATAATTGTTCTTTACTGATCCGCAATCTAAGACAAAAGGCAGCTCTCACCAGACACACAGAGGCAGACCGCAGGACAGACTTCAGATTCTTTTCCTATCCTTCCTGTAAGTATTAATCTCACCATAGGATGGTGATAGTTACTGTGATTAATATACTTTTAACTGTAATGCGATTACAGAAAATCATGCCACAATTGCTAGAGCTAAAACTTGACCTGCCCTGACAGGATGATGAAAACTCAATACCATTCTCCCTGACCCTCCCCACCCCCACACTCCCCCAAAGAGTCTTGCTTCCTAATGAGTAAGAGTAGTTTAAGCTGCAATTATTTCCTCTTACACTGACTGTCCTTTTCACCCTGATTACTCTTTGGATGTATAATGGGGAGATAGCTGCTTGCAGGCTAGCGAGGAGGTCTGGTGAATGGCAGCAATACATACTTGGGAAGAGTGCATTCTACTCTCAGAACCACCTCCCCAAACTGAATGCAGCTCACAAATGGAGTGGGTAGAGCTTTTTACAATTTTGATTTGAAATGCCACTTTTCTAGTGTCTGTAGCTAAAACAGTAAATAATTTTCTTTTGTTGTTGTTTTGTTTATTTTGTTTTTGTGGTATGTGGGCCTCTCACTCTTGTGGCCTCTTCCGTTGCGGAGCACAGGCTCCACGCTGGGCTCGCGGCATGTGGGATCCTCCCGGACCGGGGCACAAACCCACGTCCCCTGCGTCGGCAGGCGGACTCTCAACCACTGCGCCACCAGGGAAGCCCTAAAACAGTAAATAATTTTGTGAGGGTTTTTTCCTGCTGCTCTCAGTTTGACATTTGCTGATCCCCTCTTGAATTTACGTTTGCAGAAGAAGACAACCATTTGTATCATTAGGCCTTGCTCCTTTTTCGTTGAGTTTACGGACCTTCTCCAATTTTGTCTCCTTTGACATGAGCAGAGCATCTATTCATCCAAAGGGAACACCATGACACAGTTAGAGAATATGGCTTGGGAACACAGAGGGCATTGTATCTGTTTCCTAATTTCAGAAACCCAGAATTGCTTTATTTGCCATACTATCAACCAAGCTCTGGATTACTGGAAACTTTTGTACATTTATAGTTTTGTTTTAATTGAGATACTACAACTCTGAAGCATCATAAGGTCTACAAGTACCTTGTAAGTCATTTTTTATAAAGACTAAACAATAAAAATGTTTTGTATAGGGTTAAGTGAATTTTATCTATTTGTAGCTATTTATTTGAAAAGTATCTGTTTCGCTTCGCATATAGATATTTCATAACCACTTAATCAAAATAAATCAGTACCTCAGTTATCAGTAGTTTTTTCTTAAGGGAACGTTAGACACCAGAACAGTGCTGAAACAAAGAATGATAATGATCCTAATTAATCGTGTGTTTCTTGGTAGATGACAGAGCACCTCCATATATATGATCTTGTTTGTTTTTAAAAGTTGACACTATGGGCAAAGAAAGAAGCCTTGGGACAATGGATGGTTAAAAAAATAAATAACCAAAGACCTAAAGATTACACGTGCCCAGTGTGATTGGTTGGTTTGCTAATCAAAAGGAAAAGAAGAGTTCTGATTTGGTGGTGGTGGCTTTACAAACCAAGGTACTTGCTGCAAAACCTAGAAACTCAGGAGAATGCCAGATAAAGGAGCCTGGCAAAATGAGAACAAAGGAAAGGAGGAAGAAGAAAGAATATGAAGGGAGACTAGGAGACAATGGTGGGGGGGCGGGGGGGTCACTGGAAAGAGAAGCAAAGATTTAAACACTAAGAAAATGAGAACATCAGTTACAAAGAAATTGAGAAAGGTAGGGGCACACAGCCCAGCATAACTGAGCAGCCTTCTAGGACACCCACCCCTCAGGACAGCAGGCTCACAGATTGAAACAATCCAGTGCCTGGTTGGTTCCAAGCACCTAGGAGCTCTTTACTTCATACCATTCCAGCACCGTCATTGATCTTCATAGCAAACCCCCTTCATGAGGAATGAAGAAAAATTTGAATCATGTTTGCTATTTTTTATGCACCAAAACCTTAAGTGTTAACTAAAGAAAAAAGAAGTTAACTGAAATTTCCCCATAAAAGAAGTCTACACAGAATCACTCATGGGACAGGGCTCACTAAATTTGACATTTCTATCGAATTTATCAGGATACCTCATCTCTCTACTTTGCTGTATATGAGTCGACTAGAATACAGTCAATTCATTATTATGGGAACTGCTTAAGATGGGAGGAAAAGTTGATAATCCAAGATGGTAACACAACCCACTGTGATTTATACTTGGTTATTTACATTTGTGTTTTGATATTGTACACTTACCCCTTTGTGTTATAGTGATCTGTTTACATTTGTTCTCACCACTAGACTATCAGTGCCTTGACTGCAGGGACCATCTCAGTATCCAAAACCTAGAGCACAGTCTCTGGCACGTAGCTGGGGTTTAATCAATGTTAGTTGAATAAATGTGAAGAAATAGATATATCTGATCTAAGAAATCACTATGAACAAAGTAATGCCTCCACACAATGAAAACACAGTAACACCTGGAAAGCTTAACTACTTGTCTCTCAGACTGCTGTGAAGCCCCCAACCTCAACCCAAGTGCCCTACTGTAAATCTTTCCCCAGAACAACGGAAGTGGTTAAGTGTTCAGGTGTCAAAATGCTACCCCACTGGGCTGCAGGCTGCATACAAAGTTATATTACATTGAGTTTGAAATGCTAACAAAGCAAGTAATTAAGCTGAGTAAGTGCTAACTTGCTTGAAAGCAAGATTGGAAGCTGATAAACCAGAATGCTGATAATTAAGAGTTGATTATACAGCTTTGTTGTTTCTCTACCCTGCTAATAGCCTCTCATTCTTGGCGTGTAATGATTTCTTCCCCACCCCCACCCCACCCCACCCCCCCGCGAGGGAAAAAAAAAACCCAACCATCAATCTTCTGCACTTTTTCTCTGCCATCCTGGGTAAGGCGTGACCTGGTCCTTTCCTAAGCTAAATCCTCCACATGTGCTCATCATCCTTTTCTCCTTCCTAGTCTATCTCTCGCATCTTTTACCTCTCTCTCTCCACTAATTTCTTCTCTTCTGTTTACAAACATGCTCAGGGGTTACCAGTCTTTAAAGGAAAAAAAAAAAAAAAAAGCAAATGAGAGTGTGTGAGAATCTTTCCTTATTCTACAGTCCCTTAAGCCTCCGCCATCTTTCTTCTCTATGTTCTCTAAACTCTTGGAAAAGGAATCTGCATTCCTCGTGTCCTTAGCTTAACTGCTGATTACTTCTTATTCCCTTAAACTCTTCTACTGGTTTCAGCACTCTAATGAAGCTCTTTCTCAAGTTATTGATGTATTCTTTTTTTTTTTTAATTCATTTATTTATTTTTGTCTGCCTTGGGTCTTCGTTGCTGCTCGCGGGCTTCCTCTAGTTGTGGCGAGCGGGGACTACTCTTCGTTGCGGTGCACGGGCCTCTGATTGCAGTGGCTTCTTTTGTTGCGGAGCACAGATCCTAGGCGCACAGCCCTCAGTAGTTGTGGCACGTGGGCTCAGTAGTTGTGGCTCAAGGGCTCTAGAGCACAGGCTCAGTAGTTGTGGCGCATGGGCTTAGTTGCTCCACGGCATGTGGGATCCTCCCGGACCAGGGCTCAAACCCGTGTCCCCTGCATTGGCAGGCAGGTTCCCAACCACTGTGCCACTAGGGAAGTCCCTATCTATGTATTCTTAATTATCAGATTCCAGAATCTTCATTTTCCTTGATCTTTCAGCATTTCACATTGTTGACCTGCCCCTTTTCTGAAATGTGTCTTTTTGTGACTTCCATAACATTTTACCTTTCTGGTTTTCTTCTCACTTATGACTTCTCTCCTTCCCTCTCTTCCTTCTTTCCTTCTTTCTTTTCTTCCTTCCTTTTGGTAAGAGAGGCGAAGAAAGAAACTAATATTTAGTGTCATTTAAAACAAATTACATGCCACGTGTTTTGCCATATTTTCAAATATTACCTCCTTTTGTCCTCACATCAACCCTAGGATATAAATATTATTACCCCCACTTAAGATGTTATTTATTTACTTATTTATTTATAGTTGTGGTAATACACACATAATATAAAATATCATAATAATCATTTTAAGTGTACAGTTCTGTGGCATTAAGTACATTCACATTGCTATGCAACCATCACCACTACCCATCTCCAGAACTCTTTTCATCTTGCAAAACTGAAACTCTGTGTTCATTAAACAATAACTCCGTTACCCCATCTCCCCAGCCCCTGGCAACCACACTTCTACTTTCTGTATCTATCTCTCTGTATCCACTCTAGGTACCTTATATAAGTCAAATCATATAGAATTTGTCTTTTTGTGACTGGCTTATTTCATTTAGCATAATGTCTTCAAGGTTCATCCATATTGTAGCATGTGTCAGAGTTTCCTTCCTTTTTAAGGCTGAATAATATTCTATTGTAGGTATATATCATTTTGTTTATCCATTCATCCATTGATTATCCCCATTTTATAAACAGTGAAACAGTGGCTCAGACAAGTAAAATAACTCATTGAGTTCACATAACTTTTCCCTATGGAAGCCTTCTTCTAAATTCTTCCTTTAGTTTTATTCTCTCTCTCTCTCTCTCTCTCCTCTTTGCGAATCTTATCCCACATCTTAAATTATAATCTCCTTATGGAGATTATAATTTAAGAGGTGTAAATCCTACACTTAACCTTAAGTGTTAAGTGTATATCCTACACTTAACCTTGGTACTGAATCCAGTTCCATATTTCCAGTAGATCCACCAGAATCTCCCTCTGATACCTTTGACTCACTATGTACAAAACAAGCCCATCATCGTTTGATCCTCAAAATAGGCTTGTCATTCTGACATTCCTGTTGCTGTTAATGATGACAAATTCCCCAGTCACCTGGACCTAAACCTCTGAGTCATCCTTGAGCCCCTTTTCCTACATCCCCCAAATTCAGTGTCATAAAGTTCTGTCAGTTGTGCTTCCCTAATCCTATTCATACCCATTTCAGCCTTGCTGTCCCTGTAGAAGAGGTCCTATAACGAGGCGGATCTAAGAGCCTAGGTTGGGTTCAAATCCCAGCTCATCCACTCCCTGGCTTGGAGAAGAGGGAGGGTGTTGGACTAGTCACCTGACCTTATAGAGCCTCAATTTCCTCATCTGTGGGAGAAAGCCCAATGTGCAAGGTATTTTGATTAATAAATGTGATAATATTTATAAATAGCCCAGCACAGGACTTCTGTGGTGGCACAGTGGTTAAGAATCCCTCTGCCAATGCAGGGGACACAGGTTTGAGCCCTGGTCTGGGAAGATTACACATGCCGCAGAACAACTAAGCCTGTGCGCCACAAGTACTGAGCCTCAGCTCTAGAGCCCGTGAGCCACTACCACTGAAGCCTGTGCACCTAGAGCCTGTGCTCCACAACGAGAAGCCACTGCAATGAGAAGCCCATGCACCGCAACAAAGAGTAGCCCCCGCTCTCTGCAACTAGAGAAAAGCCCGCACACAGCAACGAAGACCCAACACAGCCGAAAAGAAAGAAAGAAAAAGAAAGGAAGGAAGGACGGAAGGAAGAAGGAAAGAAAGAAAAGAAAGAAAGAGAGAGGGAGGGAGGGAGGGAGGGAGGGAGGAAAGAAAGAAAGAAAGGAAGAAAGGAAGGAAGAAAGAAAGAAAGAAAGAAAGAAAGAAATTTATAAAAAGAAAAAGCCCAGCACAGTACCCAGCATTTAGTAGATACTAAGTGGTAATTCTTTCTTCTCTTTTTAAATTCTATCTTCCTACTTCTAGTTCACTAGCCTTCTTCCCTCATAAGGAGTTTTCTTTTCAGTATTTAGTTACCTGCAGGAAACAAACCACTTTTTTTAGCATTATGTTTTATTTTACAATGCCCTGGATTCTATATACCAATCAGAGGACAGTGATTGCGTTCAGAGTTGATGCTTCATATTTGTGTTTGAGACTTGATTTGACATTTAGAATTCCTAAAACAATCTAGGAAGGAATTTCCATCTATTAAACTGCTACACCAAAATTGTCTTATACAAAACAACTTTAAACTGCAAGATTTATTGAGCCCAGTCTCATTTTTGAAAAGACTGTTGTTATGAAGTCAGTGAAGTGAGATTTCCGTGATTAAGAACAGTTGGAGGGATTAATGGAGAGGTGGCATGAGCTTATTGATAACTTTGAGTGTACCAAGAGTTTTAACTGGGTTAAGTGGAGTCAGCAAATATTCCCCCCGAACACCAAAGTACAATTTGGCAAGAAAACAGGCCAACTTGTGTATTTTCAGCAGAAGGGGCACTTGGGTAGAAGGCTGTCTTCTGTTCATGGAGTAAGGGAATGTAGGCAAATTAAATCCCAACTTCCTCATCAGCAGTCTGCACTCTGGGGAGCTGTCCAGAGTAGCCAGGTCATGTCCAGCTGCACTGAAGATAGAAATTCCACGTATGGATCCTGAACTGTGTTTCTTACGTAGCTGGGTTGCTGGGTCTCAGAAAACCCACTAACCCTAACAACAAAATCGCCAAATAATCTTTTATCAGTGGTTTGGAGAAAGGTTTTAATAACAACTAGGCATGGAAAAGTTAGACCTGTGATGCAGCACTTCAGATTGATCCTTTCCTTTCATGTTTCAGAATGGTAAGCAAGGAGGCAGTGAAGATGGGGATGGTGTTAGTTCCCCATCTTGTACTAGACATCCAGGCATAACCATGTATATAGTTCTGTAAACTCAACCGAGCATTCCTTGAGATGGCTGCTCCCTCATCAGTGAACCCATGACCACCCTTGGTACCACACTCCAGCTTCAAGCTAATGGTCCAGGCCTGTCGAAGATGGCCAATCTATCCAAACACTTGGGTTGGATTCACTACTTCTGTCTCATTCCTGAAGTATGTAATCAAATTCTAAAGACGGATTGCTTGGTGTTCTTATTTTTCTTTTGCACAGTAAAAGCAGACAACGCTACCGAATGCGTAACTTAGCAGTTCATTTGCTACTTCCTGATGTTTTGTGTTTTATTTTTCCCGCATGAGTAAATGTGAATGCTTGTATGTTGTCTTCTGGGTTTTTCTTCTGATAGCCTCCTTTCCTGTCTCTTCTCAGACTTTCTGTTCATGAGCTCTAAGAATGGCATTCTCTGGTGTTCTGTGTTCATGTTCTATGAAAATGGCAGACTCTGCTACTCATCCTTATTTACCCATAACTAACTATCTTGCCCTCAATCCTATTTTTCTCTCATTTTGCTTGAGAATCTTCATTCTCTGGTCTCCACATGGAGTTGATAAGCTCTAGGAGTCCAGTGGCTGACTGGGGTTTAAATTGATTTGGTCCCAACAGTACCTTAACAGAATCCTCCTTCCATTCCTTTATGAATTGGATTCCTCAGACTCTTGTGAATGAACCATTGTGATTTCCTCTAAGGTGATTTATTAGACTTGGGTCATGGAGTTCAGAATGAAAGTATGAACTCAAAAATTCAAACTCACGTTTTTGGGGGATGAGTGGGTAAATAAACTCTTTTAGGATATTGTAATCATTTATTTGGCTATTCTCTTTTTCCCCCGCCCTAGCCCCCTAACACAGTAAAATTAAATTTTATAAATGTAGCTCAAGATTCAGCAATGACGCTATTTGATGTTATACTGCTGCCACGCTCTCAGACATCTCTCCCCCTCACTTTTTTTTCCACTCCATGTACTGGCCTCAGAGCAGAGGGTTCAAGAATAAATGTATTACCAAAATGAAGGAAACAAGACTTTGAACTTCAGAGTGAAGAACTGTAAAGTGGCCAAGAGTCTGATTACCAGTCACGCTTCTAGATGGTTTATTAATGAAGCAATGGATTATCCACAAGGGGAAAGAAATGCCATTAGTGTTTTACTCTAGGCACGGAAGTTCCTATTTAAGGAAAAGTAAATGCATAGCATGCACCATGTCAGAAAACTAATTTTAATGTTAACAATGAGTTGAGTATTCTCGTAGTGATGAGAAAATATTCCAGCCTTCATTGCCTTCCACAAATAAGTTGCTGGAAGTAAACGAGGTGTGCTATTTCAGTACCAATTTAGCAATACCTCTGCTCTATTATCAGCAACATGCACAGTTGGTTCATGGTGGAACACAAACCACTCTTGTCTGTGAATAAGCATCAGGCTGACTGTGCAGGATGATAATTGCTCTGCCTTCACTTCCTTTGGCACCTACTGATCTCTGCTAAGTGGTTAGTAAAACATTTTTGTAGGAATGTCAAGCGCTTCGAAAAATTTGAAGGACTTAGTTTTTGATTGCGCTTTTTCTTATGTGTAAGTTTGAGGGAAGTTCATGCAAAGCCGTTCCACGCTGCCATTGCTCCTAGGAAGTGTCTTAAATAGTAGGGTGCCAGGGTGTCTGTGCTTGGCATCTTTTAATCAACTGTGTTTTCTTTTGTGTTATACTGTGAGACAGACTGGATGTGTTGGGATATCAAGTGACTGTCTTCAAATGGATGGCAAATTCACTAAAGTGAAAATGATTGTGATAGTTCCCTCATTTCCCCCTGCAGTGTATGTAAAACTGACTTTTAAAGTGTTTAGTGGATAATGGATCATGTAAGGTCAGTACTAGCCATGGCGGCCACGGCTATTATTTTCTCTTTTCATGGGAGGGTGCTCAGCAAAATGAGATTGTCACACTCTTTTTTTGAGAGGACAGCGACAGACAGTTAAAAGCCTCTTCACGTAAGGATGTTATTTCATAAAGACACCAGCACTGGATTATCCCCTTCACTTTAAACTTCTGCCAGCTTGTACAAAGAGATAAAACAAAATAGCCTCGGTCCCAGGGGTGGGGAAGTGCTGGCCAGCTCAGCCTGGGTCCACAAGCTTTCATTTTGATTAGTCACATGTAAGGAAAATTCACTTAGGCTGAGAGGTAAATTTAATACCAGTTATGCCCATGCTGTTCATATCACAACCATTTTCACATGATGCCACTGAATTCCCTAAGCAGCAGAAAGGTAAATCGGTGGCTGGCCAGCAAAGGTGTCACAATGCATTAAGACCAGGACTCGCTGCAGGGGATAATGGTTCTGATTGCTGTTGACTCATGTCTCCACCAACTGCCTCATGTAAAATAAGTGACATTTAAAAGACATCAAGATGTGAGAAGAGGTAAGGGAGAGAAAAAGAGAGAGGAGGGTAAAAAGTATGCGCTACTAAACTTGCCACCTGAATGTGCAGTTTCTTTTCCACCCTAAGTGGTAGGAAATGATAACTCGACATGCCATGGGTGACCTGCACTAAGCTTTTAACTTCCTGTCTTGTGTTTTTAGAGAAAAATCTGTAAAATTGCTTCTGGGAACTGCTCCAACATGTTATCATTTATTCCAATTTAATTTTTTCTAAGTTTTATTCTTTTGCCCTCACGTATCAGTCTATTCATCTCTTTGAAAGCCTGAGGCTGAATCAAGTTAGGCAATGGTGACAAGAGGCAGTCTACTTTCTGAAGGCCCATTTATGTCTGTTTTTATAAAGAGAATCAAATTCCAGTTTACAGTAAGCATATGCTTCAGTTGACATCTGTTTCTAAGACTTGGACGCTTTGTTTGCATAACAGTCACCAATAAATGGCCTTGTTTTAAGTCTGCTCACTGAGTTGTATGTGGGTTGTTCAGCTGGGGATTTTAGTCGCAGCTGATCCCCTACCGCTCATAGCTGATAGGAAGGGGGAAAATCCGAGAAGGCCAGTCCTATTTATTAATGCAGATTTTAACATTCTCAATGAACCACTTATCCAGTGTGATTCGGCAACCAAATCCTTATTTGCTCAGGGAGAGGAGGGGGTGTTCTTCAAAGTGCTGAATTAAAGCTTACCAGCTTTTTTTTTTTTTGGAGGGGGAGGGGATGGGGAGGAAGGAGAGAGAGCAAGGCCCTTTCTTTAGCCAGTCTCTAATAATTCAGAGTACAATGAGAGTGAATCTTTAAACAGGACATCATAAAACAAGCTTATGTTTAATGAATTTATCGTTAACTAAGAGTATCAGACGTTTGTAGAGCTCTAAATGTGGGCCTTTTGTGCAGTCTCGATGCTTTTTTTTCAATACCACTTAAATGTCAGTTTAGAGTTTGATAGAATGGCTGTGTATCCTTCATTCATCTAATTTTGTTTCACTTTAAAGCATACCTGATTCCACATGCGTGGGAAACAGGAGCAATATTCAAATATTTCAAGATGTCCATGTGACTATCTTTAAGATCATTAGTGCTAATTAAAGAAGTTGCTACTTGTGTTAAGCTGCTTCGAAAACAAAGCTAATCCGCAGTCTACGTAAATCTGCCCTTTCTTCCCCTGCCCCCTGAAAGGCATGCCAGCAGTTAAAATATTAAAAGTCCAAGGATGGCATCTCTGTGCTCCAGAAGGTAAACCTGATTAATAGAGGGTTTTACTAAATTCTCAGATTTCTATAGAGGAAATCTGACTTTTGTATATTTGAAAATACAGTATTCACTGACTTTAGCATACTGCACTTTTTCCCCTGAGTTATTGTGTAATATTCAGTAATCATGTATGAAGTGTGTGTAACATTCTTCAAGGGGATTTACATATCAACTTTTCCTAGTGGAATCAACAACAGTACCATGAAATGTATCTATTCCATTTACTCTTATCCAGTGCTCCTACTTTCTTTTTCCCTTTAATTTTTATATATGGTAAAAATTTCATTGAAGAGAGATTTTAGATGACAGGACTGTAATTTTAAACCCAATAGAAGAGGTGTAAGCAATTTGAGCTTAGCTGAAGCATAATCTTAGGTTGTCAAGAAGAAACCCATTCTCCCTATGCTAATCAATCAGTGTATCAACCAACCAATCATCTCTTAAGCTTAGCATATATCCTAAGGTTTGATATATCTATTAAATGCCCATCATGCAGCTGGTCTCTGGATGATGAGATTCCCCCTATCTTGGCATTTGGCGGCTGATGACTGAGCTATCACAGCCTCAGATAAATACCAAGCTGGAGATTTCAATCCCATTCCTGAGTGCAGAGACAATCCAGAAACGTTGAAAATATTCTTAGTAGAGAATACACAGAAAATTACATTTCTCAATGCCGTGTTGTGTGTGGACATTGTATATATTTCATGATTTCCCCTCCCCAGACACAACAAAATAAAATAAAATGACTCTTTTATTATGATTGGAATGCTGGTAATCGAAAGAATTGTTGGAATCTGCTTTGAACTCTTTTTTTTTTTTTTTTTTGGCTGAGATGGGTCTCTGCTGCTGTGCGCGGGCTTTCTCTAGTTGTGGCGAGTGGGGGCTACTCTTGGTGTGCGGGCTTCTCATTGCGGTGGCTTCTGTTGTTGCAGAGCACGGGCTCTAGGCGCACAGGCCTCGGTAGTTGTGGCACGTGAGCTCTAGAGTGCAGGCTCAGTAGTTGTGGCACACGGGCTTAGTTGCTCCGCGGCATGTGGGATCTTCCCGGACCAGGGCTCAGACCCATGTCCCCTGCATTGGCAGGCAGATTCTTAACCACTGCGCAACCAGGGAAGCCCTGCTATGAACTCTTAATTGCAAGACACATTACATGTAAGTATTTGAATAAGTAAGAATAGTGACCAATCAGATGATAAATTTCCTGAAAACAAACAGAAGCTCAATTTTATAAAGCAAGGCACATAATCATTGTAATTATGGGGAAAGGGGTCACTATTTCCAAATATTGTACATTGCTTCCTGGTCTCAATTCAGAGGTTCTGATGTTAGATGAGCTACATCTGTATGTGTCTATAGCCTCTTCCACCAGCCATGGTTTGGAGACAGTGAGTGTTTCCATAAAACTGTTTATCGAGAAATAGAAACCAAAAGGACTTAAATTTAATTGCTAAGAGCCTGTGAATACGTTGAAATTGGAATGTGTATGATTCATTTCTTCAAGCACTGATTTCCACCTGGAAGGTAAAATTCTTTCTACAAGATGCAAATTCAAATCATGATGTCTTTCCTACACTGTTGTTCAAGTCTCTTACTCTGAAAAGAGAAGCAAGGTGAGGTATTAGGGCATTGCGGTCCTAACCCAAGCTCAGCCACTGACTAGCTAAGCAAGCCCCTTAGTTCTTTAGGCCTTACTTCATAAATTGAGATTTCACTAAAGCGCCCATGAAAAGTAGGAAGTAGTTATTCTCATCATATGTAAACACTATTTCATCTTCTTCCATAAGGTTATTGTTTTTCGTGTCAATTATGGTATGAATTTCGCCTTTTACTATAGTGTTTGCTCAGCCAAAATCTCTTTAGTGCTATTGGGCAACATAAACCGATGAAAAAGATATTCCAGGCTAAATACAATACTCTGGGTTTGAAGCCATGTTTTTCAGTCATTTGTTGAGGCTGGGGCCAAGGAAGAGGAATGATGGAGGTCACAGTGACGTGAACTGTTTGCTGCTGGAGAGAGAAGGGAATCTGTTTTCTGTCCTGAGAAGTCCAGCATGAGTCCGTAGAGACCATGATGACTTCTCCACTCTCAGCAACTCAGCCCGTGCACTTTGATCTCAACTTAAGAACACTCATGTGTCCTGGTGTGAAAGGGCCAGTAACAATATAACAGCTCTAGAATTTCTGTATTTTTCTCAACAGAAAGATAACCGTGGTGTCAAGTCCAGAGCAATAGTTCAGTTTAAATAGTGTATTTTGAAGGCCCTTCTCAAGGAGTTGTGATTCTCAGAGAAAACACTTTGCTATATGGGTTAAGGTTACAAATTTTATCGTGGCAAAGAGAAGGGGCCAAAAAAAAAAAAAAGAGCAACAGAGAGAATCATTTTCTGTATCTCAAGTCACTTAAAGGGCCCATTCTGGGACTCATTCCAGGCTGCTCTGATTAGAGACCTGCATGTTTGTAGATATCCACAGATAAGCCCCAGATATGAGCACCCATGACATGTGCTCTGCTGAATGAGGCAAAAGGATTGATATAGAGAAAGATGGCCTATTGAATGTGGATTCTTTGTTGCTGGCCTGGAAACTTGTAAACATGCACCTTTCAGGCCCAGGACAGCCTTACTCCCCAGAGCATCTATCCTGTCCTCTGGTGATAATTGTCCTGCCAGCTCTGCAGGTTTGTGGATGTAGATAAGAAAGCCAGTGAAAGTGGATTGAGCCCAGTTAGAAACTTATCCACACTAGAACTGACCTGTGATTGCACTACCAGGTAGAATCAGGTTCTAAGTAGATACATCATATGAAGCTCAGCAAGTAGATCTTGTAAAAGAAGAAGGATTCATTTTTCATTGTTGTGAGTTCCAGGTTTAGAATGTTTTGCTACCGTTCTGCATGAATCCAGCATGCCTTCACATACATCATGTAAACATGCCACAGAGAAGTAAGAGAAGCAATGAGCTCCCTGTCCTGAAGGTGTTATGTTCAAAAACAACATAAAGGGCTTCCCTGGTAGCGCAGTGGTTGAGAGTCCGCCTGCCGATGCAGGGGACACGGGTTCGTGCCCCGGTCCGGGAGGATCCCACATGCCGCGGAGCGGCTGGGCCCGTGAGCCATGGCCGCTGAGACTGCGCATCCGGAGCCTGTACCCCACAATGGGAGAGGCCACAGCAGTGAGAGGCCCGCGTACCACAAAAAAAAAAAAAAAAAAAGACAACATAAAAAAAAAATCAAAGTATTTTTTATGAAATCTTGAAGGTAGTATCAGCAAAATTTCTTTATCAGAGTATGATTAATGTTTGCTTTTCTATTATGAATTCTTTTAAATGGAAAAGGGGGGCGAAAACTGCAGTGAAAATTAAAGAGGAGGAGATAAGATGAAAGGGATAAAAGAGAAACTGAAGGGAAGGGAAGGAAGAAAGTAATGGACAAAGTAAGGGGCTCCACTGGGGCCACGGCTGTGGTCTGTCTGCTCTCTGGGTCCAGTCTACATTTTAGGGAGGGAGTTCCTTCAGCTTAGAATGTTTTGGGGCTTGAGAGGCAGTATTCCCCCAAACATCAGGCCCCAAGGGTTGACCACTGTTGTAGTCAGCTTGCGCTGCTGAGACAAAATGCCAGAGACTGGATGGCTTCTCACAGTTCTGTAGGCTGGCAGTCCAAGACAACATAGTTTCTGTTGGGGCTTCTCTTTGTGGCTTGTAGGTGGCCACCATTTTGCCATGTGCTCACATGACTTCATCTTTGTGCAAGCACAGTGTGGGGAGGAACACTCTTTGGAGTCTCTTCTTATAAGAGTGCTAATCCTATCATATCAGGGACCCACCCTTAGCACCTTGTAATTACCTCCTTATGGGCTCTACCTCCAAATATAGTCACACTGCAGGTTAGGGTTTCAACATATGAATCTGGGGTGAACACGATTCAGTCCATGGCAGCTACCAATTGTAATAACTAAAAAGAATCTCTCCAAAGGTGTCTTTCCAACTTGCTGTTGAAGAGACCACTATTAACCAGTACATAACCCACGATGCTTATCAGGATTCTGGAAGCATTGTGCACAGCCATTAAGCAGCAGAGCAGAGGAGGGGAGAAACCAGGCACAGAAGGGAGAGGGTATACAGTGAGTGCTTTATAAACACTCTGAATGGGTGAAAAATAATGACCTCTGACTTCTTTGTGGTTCTTAACTCATGCTGCCACAGATTGGTTGTAAGGTCCATATCACACTGTGATATGAAAGTATTAATTGAATATGGGCAATCAGAATTTCTATGTGAATAATGACCTAGAAAATAATATTCTGCCCATTCAACAATAGAATGGGGAACCAAGGCTTCACTTGGCTATACAGTTCTCTTGATGGGGTCAGATTTTATTTTAAACCCTGAGGTACATGCATTTTATGTCTTATTTTAGCTCTTAAGGCTGATATGAATTTCTTTAGAGTAACTTAAGAAGAAAGAGAATTAAGGGAGGAAAGATGCCAGTATTGTCCTTTTGGTATCATTTGTGACTTTCTGACAGCTACCTTCATCAACCCTCATCTTGAATAGTAACCATTCCATTAAAAACAAACCCATGAATTTAATTAATATTAATGTACCAATGTCAGTTTCTTAGTTTTGACAAATGTAAGATGTGACAATGAGAGAATCTGGGTGGAGGGTAGCCAGCAACTCTCTATACTATCTTTGCAACTTTTTACTTTTCTGTAAATCTAGACTTATTCCAAAATAAAAAGTTTATTTTTAAAACCCAGGTATGTGTGTTTTACAGTGAGCATGTCAATAAGAAAGCCCCTAGCTCTACATTTACGGGAGCATTTTCTCAATGATTCTACAAATGAGTGCTCATTTAATTTTGATATCCTGAGAAGCTGATGGCTAACCCTACATTCATGTCTACCATCAGACAGGTCCCTGGTTGATCATGCTGAGATGCTCACTTATCTGATATTGAATCAGAAAAAGAGGAGGATTTAGAATTATCTGACTTTTTGGAATTCTACCCAGCAGTAAAATAAAATAAAACAGAATAATCTCTTTGCATGTTTAGTAGCCAAAGCATACTGTATCACATTGTAAGTTGCTTTCAAGTTTGTGTTTTCTCTTAGGCTTGCCATGTGGTGTCTTCATGATCATGTGAAAGTGTCTAATGGTTATTATAAAATTAGAGGCTATCCAAACAAAACTTGAAATCCTAAAACTTTCTCTCCAAAGTGTGATAATTCTTAGCTATACTAGTAAACAGTTTGACATGTGTTTAAACATAATTTGATTTTTTTTATCAGATTGTCTTTTTTTTAAAGTATGTCTAACAAAGTAACTATATAATAGAGGAGACAGTATGTGATTTTTAATTTTTATGTTAGTTTCTACCATGTTCTAGGCCCATTTGGATTTTTGAAAAAGAATAAGGTAATAGAAAAATGCATATGTGAGTCCCTGTGATTACTGCATTGTTTTACTTATATTTTTGTGTCCATCTTTTCCCCTGAAGAGTGAACTCGTTGAGAGTAGGAAATGTGGCCTCAGTGTCTAGCCCAATTCAGTATATAGTAAGGATTCAGTAAATATTTGTTTGAATGAATAATTGAATAAAATCACATTTAAATGAGCTACTTCCACTTTGAAGGGAACCAAATAACTGCCTCTTGATTTACTGTCTTCACTGCCCTTGTTTTAGGATGGCCTCACAGTTTGGACTGGTTTTTATCATTGCTATCATTCAGCTATGTATACTACCCTTTCGAATCCATAAAAAGCATTTAAAAGAAAGAGAAATTGTTCATGTTTCCAAACCTATTAGAATGCCTTTTCAAATATGTCAGACACATCTTTGTTAAAATTAAACCAGGGATTGGTTTTGAGCGAATAGCCCTATATCCTTACAGATGCTGTGGATGGATGCATCTAAGCTGCTTATTATATTGATGGGTTTTGCTGCTCTGCAGCAAATGAAAACAGGCAGCTGCTTCCTCCATCAAAGCAAAAAGCAGCCTGAGTTTTTATTAACCAAGTGTTCATTTCTTCTATTGCCAAAATTCTTACACAAAACAAAAGAGCAGTTTTAGCACATTATTGCTTAACTAGACATGAACAACTGACAGCAAGTGATAAGCCTGTCTGCTTTTCACAACTGATAATCATTTTTGGAATAGATGTTTTAATATGGTTGAATATAAATTTTGTAATTTACATCTACAATGGTACGTAAATTTATAGATCCAGTTTGTTGCAGGAGAATGAAGGCTATAATCACAAAAGGCTTTTCCCAGTGTTGTTTAATTTTTAATGACTATTTGAAAACTGGGGAAGGAAAATGAAATCAAATTCATTTCTTTAAAAAATACAAAAAGGTGTTAAAGACAATCATACAAGTTGGTTGGAGCCATTTGTAGATGGCCCCGACAGAGCAAGACCCCTGTGTTGACAGCCAGGACGTGCCTCGCACTCCATTTCCACATTAGTTGCAGTAAGCCACCCAAGCTCGTGTACCAGCAGAAATTTCTGGAGAGGGAACCATCATGTTTCCCTCATATCAATGAATAATGATGAGCAGGGAGACAACAAGGACAGGGCCTTGGCCGTTTTGCACAGCTGAGATTCCCAGCCACCTCTCATAGTGTTTCCTTTGGTTTCGTTTTTTTAGCTACCTGAATATTATACATTTACTTTCAGATAGAATGGCAGAGAGGGGTTTATTTTTATTTTTTTTTTAATTTATTTATTTTTTTGCGGTACGCGGGCCTCTCACTGTTGTGGCCTCTCCCGTTGTGGGGTACAGGCTCCGGATGCGCAGGCTCAGCGGCCATGGCTCACGGGCCCAGCCGCTCCGCGGCATGTGGGATCCTCTGGGACCGGGGCACGAACCGTGTCCCCTGCATCGGCAGGCAGACTCTCAACCACTGCGCCACCAGGGAAGCCCGAGGGGTTTATTTAAAGTGGGTTTAGACTGAACCTCAGTAAGACGTTGCCTTATTTATCAAGTCAATTTGCTAAATGGTGTCTTACCTTTTGGAACGTGCTAAAGGCAATTCCTGCTATAAAAAGGAGAGGTGGTCCTACTCATCCTCCTTCCTAAGTGGAGGAGTTTGGAATGAAGGCAGTTTTGAAATGCTGGTGTCTTCCAAATGACACTGCTAAATAAACAAGTTCTGTTGCCTAACTAGCCTAAGGCCAGGGCCGTTTTAATAAATGTAGGTTGTGGCTTTGGCATCTGTAGCATGTGCCTCCTAAATACCCGTTTCTCTCCAGGGGGGCTTTCATAAATGCACAGAGCATGCCCTCCACATGGAACACAAAGTTTTCAATTTGTTTGGAATTCAGTAGCAGTGTTTACCCAGAAGTGAGATAAAACTGGACTCCAAGGCAGGAAGCTGCTGTAGAAATCAAATTCAGGAATCATACGTAACTCGAGGAGGACCACACTGTCCTTACTCCCCTTTGGTGTTCCATGTAACAAGTGTGTGTCTGCATGGGTGAAGTGATTAGATACCTAACATAAGGAACACTAACAATTATTTCTAATACTTTCCTCTTTGTTCCACTCCATTCGACACATTACTGCTCTTACATGATGTTTCAAGACACAAGACAGTCCTGTTTTTAAAAGGGTGAGCCTACGCTGAGGGCCTTGGGGGAGGATGTTACTTGGAGTAAAACTGGCAATGAAAGTCTTCCCTTTTTTTTTTTTTTTGGCCTATGGGAAGGATGTGCTGCGTTCCTGGGGGAACCCAGGCCATGTTTCTCTCCTGCTCAGAGCCCTCTGGTCTGATTTCCTGGGTCTACCTTTCGGAGAAATGACTGTTCTCACTTTCTCACATCCTCTCTGACCAGTGGAGATGGAACATTTACTCACCCAGAGAGCTCACACTGGGAGATTCTTCTACCTGTGCTTGGAGACCTTGGGAGAATTTCTTCTGCCCAAAAGGTAGTTTGTTACTCTGAGGAAGTAATATGTTTGAGGAAAAAATACAACATATATCTGAGAACTGTGCTCAGTATTGGAAAAGGAAAAATTGGACTTGAGGAAGTTGTCTGTTATTAATATGCTGGATTAAGTAAATAAAAAGCCATCACAAATAGAATATATAGATGTAGGGTAGTTCTTTCCTGAAGCTGTGAGATTTAATTTACAAAGGCAGTTCTAATTCAATAAAAGTGGACATGTTATGAAGACTTGATCTCTAAGATGGTTTTGAATCCTTTCTAAAATATTTCCTGAATTATAGTACAAATAAAACATTTTAACCAACCTAATTTCTTTAAAATGTCATGGGCTAAAGCCTACTGACGATTTTATAGCTTTAGTTTGGAAATGCACAATTATAACGATCTACAGGCATTGAATTTAGAGCTGGAAGGGTCCTCAGAAATCAATTTGACCCTTCCAATTTATTCTTGAAACTAGAGCCCAAATATGATTTGTCCAAAGTCCCAAAATTAGTTGTTGAATGAGTCATGAGAACTAGAAACTAGCCCTTTTGATTCCAGAACCAGACACCAGGGTTGGGGCAATTAGTGTAGTGCTTAAGAGACGGAGATTTAGAGAGTGAGTAGGTGGGCTCAAACCCTGGCTATGCCATTTAAACTTTCTGTGCTTTGGTGTACCTCGCTGTGCCCCTTAGCTGGCCATAACGACAGTACATACCTTATAGGGTTGTTTTAAGGATTAAATGAGATAATCTATATAAAGTACACAGCTCAGTGTTTGCCAGGTAGTAAGTGTTCAATAAGTGATGCTAATAACAACAACAAACACTAATTGCACTTACTTGGTACTCTTATATATAGTTCATTCAATCCTCGTGTTACCGAGTCCAAACTTATACTGCTTGCTGCACGAGAGACCAATAAATCCGGAGAGGAGTTGGTGGACTTTATCTGGAAAGTTTATCTCCAACTTTATCTGGAAAGGCAGCAGATAAAGAAGATAGTGCACTAGTGTCCCAAAGAACCATCTTCCCCAAATTAGAATTCAGGCTTCTTTTATACTAAAAGGGGAAGGGGTGTGGTTGGTTATTGTAAACTTCTTGGTGTCCCAATCCTTTGTTCTTGCAGCTGTCCACTAAGTCAGGTCACATGTTTCTGTAAACCTCCAACAAGCAAGTGTTATTCTGTTCTGCAACTTTTTATCTCTATAAGAATGGAAAATGTTATACCTTAAAGGTCAGAGCCTGAGGATGTGTTATCCTGTATATTTCAGGCTATAGGCAACATTCTTAACTTGTAGCAAAAGCAATAGAATACAAAGGTTAAAGCAAAAGAAACAGATCGAATTTGGAGTCAGATTTGTTCTTCCCTATTACATTCCCATCTATACTTACAGTTTAGACAGTATTATTACTACCAGATAAGGAGTTGATGCAAGGAAAGCTTAAGTGACTTGCTAAGGTCGCAAAGCTAATAAGCCTCAGAGCTGTCTTCCAAGTTCACATCTTCACTGTCTGAGCCGCTGAACCTGTGGCTGTGGCTGCAGTGTGTTCCTTTTTCGCAGCGGTGCTTCAGCATCTTCCTCGTCCTGTCTACATTTCTCGTGTCACTTAGTTGATTTCACAGCATCTGCTCTAAAACTGACCATCAGACTGAAGGCTCTGGTCTGGGGGATACTCTCTGAAGACTCTCCATCCCTGCCTCTGCTTCACACTGGAGCCGGGACTCCTTTCGGCTTTCCCTTACCTCATAATCATCAAATTAATAGGTATCTGAATTAAAATTTAAGTTTTAAAATTTAATGCATTTCTAATCAAATCACACCCCTAAGCCGACCCAGCTTGTAGTCCTAGAAGAATTTATTATTGAAATACCTGGGCAACTTTTTGTGCCCCTTCACTTCCACATGCTCATTATCTATATCAGTTGGCTTCCACTGGAACAGAAGAAATAACATTGCAAAGCAATTCATTTGGACCCTTGTTTTTGCAATCTGGTGGACAGCAGTATAGCACAGAGGTTAAGAATAATGGCTCTAGAGTCAGATTACCTGGATTCAAATTCCAACTCTATGACAAAACAGCTGCCTAATTTGGGGGAAGTTTTCATAACCTCTCAGTGCCTTGATTTCCTCATCTACCTTGTAGTGCCTGGGCAGCAGTCAGCATTCAACAAGCGTTAGAATGTCACAGAGCAAGCTTCCACCCTCTCACTGTACTGAGCTACACGGACGTTCCCTTTCACCCAGACGTACACGTGTTCTCCATGATCTCTCTCCACAAACACAGGGAGGCTCATGCTTAATAATTACTGTTCAGAGCAAGTCTGTTAATTGGTCAGAGTAGAGGGACAAATATAGAACAAGTATTGTCCATATATATGGAATTCTTACTTAGGATTGATTTTCAAAGTTCCCATAGTTAGGACAAATTTTTCCAGCATTCAGTTTTGGTTTGATTTTGTGGGTTATCGATTAGAAATAATAATCTCCCTGAAGGTGTCATAAAAATATAATCAAGATTGATAAAATTCCCTGGATAGAAACATGTCAAGATAATAAAGGCAACAGCAGCAGCAATAGCAAACATTATAAAAAAATTTGCTATCTCCCAGGCACTAAGTGTCTTACATGCATTATCTCATTTAATCCTCACAACAATGGTGTGAATAGGTACTGTTGTTGCAACAGGGAAGAGCCAAATCTGACTACATGTTGGACCTGTTTCTTTTACCTTAACCTTTGCTTTCCACTGCTTTTGTTCACTAAAAGGATACTGTCTATACATAACGGCCTGCCTAGGGGAACCCTGCCCCTCTGCCTGAATGTTAAACCAAAGTGCCTTTGTTCAGGGAAACATCCTGACCCTGTCCACACAGAAATTGCTGCAAGAAAGAAGAAACACATCCCCTCCCCGAGGCTGGACATTCCAAGGGATATTTGCAAATCTTATGGCCTTTTTACTTTTTTTTTTTATTTTAAAAAATTAATTAATTAATTTACTTATTTATTTTTTGGCTGCGTTGGGTCTTCGTTGTGGTGCGCGGGCTTCTCATTGCGGTGGCTTCTCTTGTTGCGGAGCACGGGCTCTAGGCACGCAGGCTTCAGCAGTCGTGGCGCTCAGGCTCAGTAGTTGTGGCTCGCAGGCTCTAGAGCACAGGCTCGGTAGTTGTGGCGCACGGGCTTAGTTGCTCTGAGGCATTGGCCTTTTTACTTTACGTGCTCATCTCCTCCCCCATCTCTGTGCTATAAAAGAAACTGGCATCCAAACCCGGATAAGATGGTTATTTTGAGACACGAGTCTGCCGGTCTGCCGGAGTTCCGAATAAAGTCGTATTCCTTGCCTCAACACCTCATCTCTGATTTCTTGGCCTGTCGTGCGGTGAGCAGAGCGAGCTTGGACTCAGTAACATTATTGCTTGTACTTAAATGAGAAAACAGAGGCGTTACCCAGCAACAGCCCCACCCCAGTAGTTATTCTCTATTTCATTAACGTTTTATTTTCTTCACAATATTTATCACTATCTAAAATTACTTTGTTTATTGCCCCTATTAATCACTGCTGTATCCCCAGCTCCTAGAACCCACCTGGCTGCCAATAATTATTTGTTCAATGAATGAATGAGGCTTAAAATTTTAGGTATTTGCCCAAGGTCACATCGCCAGTAAGAGCCAGTATTCAAGCTGAACTCTACTTAACTCTAGAGCATGAGGTGTGGTTCTTTATTGTAGCTTTTTATAGCTTGAAAGCCCCCTAGCGTAATCTTACCCAAGCCTAGTATTTCGTGGATGAGGATACTGATGCTCAGAGAGGCTAAATTACTTCCAGTATCACACAGACTGTTAGTGGTAGACCCAGAATCAGACCCCAGACTGCTCGCTGTGTTTTTGTACCATGAATTCAGCCTGAGGAGGAGGTCGTGTAAAATTGAAGGAAAATCCTATAGGTATGTGCTGTATATCATCTACCCACTTCTTCATGCCATAAACCTAAGTCACACTTGACACTTCCCTCTCTCTTACCACCCCCTTCATCTAATTAACTAATAAGTCTTGTCAGTGTACCTTCTAAATATAGCCCAAATCTTTCCACTTTTCTTCATCTCCACTAACCATCACCCAAGCCACCATCGGCACCCACCTAGGTAATTGTAGTAGTCTCCTGCCTAGTTTCCCCCACCTCCTCTTTTTAATCTATTTTCTCTAGAGTAGCCAGACTGATCTTCTAAAATGTGGATCTGATTATACCACTCTGCCGCTTAAAACATATCATTTATTTTAAGGTGCAATTTAAAATTCTTAATATGGCCTTTGAGGCTGTGGGGTCTGGCCCCTAAACACCCCTCCAGTCTCATCTTGTCCTACCTATTCCTTTCTCATTTATTCTACAGCTCCACTGACCCTGTTTCCATTCCCGGAACATCATGCTCTTCTTTTCAAAGCTTTATTTCATGGTGCTCCCCTTCTGTGGACCATTCCCTCCAGCCCTGTGCCCCTCTTCCTCCTCTACCTGGCTGTTCATCCTCTGGGTCTCAGCCTACATGCCATTTCTACAGGGAAGTGTTCCCTGATGGACTCCTCCCAACCTCCCCTCCAACCAGGTTAAGTCCCCTATGATTGGTTCTCAGAAGCACCCTCTATTTTTCCCACACAGCATTTATTACAGTTATAATTAGGGACATTATTTGTGTAATTGTCTGTCTAATAGTCTCCTTCCCTAACAAGACTGAATCTCCAGTGACCATGCTGTATCATTCCCTGCTGATCTACAGGGCCTGAAACATAGTAGATGCCCAATAAATATTTATAGAGCATTCTGTAGTTTTCTTATGGATTTCTAATCTGGGTTGAAGCATCAGTGACAAAGCAGAAATGTTTAAGGAGAAGGAGACAGAGCATAAACACTGAAAACAGTCCAAGACGTTTACCTACCCATTCCAGCCATTTTAGTAATATCCACTGGTGCATTTCTTCTTCCAGAAGAGTCAACGGCTTAGCTAAAGGTGTGCTGGGCTCTCCGTTTAAGTCTCAGGTTTGAGAGAGGGCTTACTTCTGACTCCTGCATGATAGACATGATCATTTAGATGGAGGAGGGTAAAGAAAGCTGCTGCTGGCTGTCCAAACATCAGCTGAGCACAGAAAAGCCATGTCTCTGCCGCAAGAGCTAGGTGTGTTGTCATCATGGGGCAAGTACAAGCTGTTAGAGTGAGAAGAGGGAGTCAGCAGTGCTGCCTGTCGGATGCTGTCTACATCTGACAGCACGGACTACAGGGAAGCAAAAAGCTCTCAAATGGAAGTGATCTAGAAAGACCCATGCTTGGATAGAGACTCGTGTCTCAATATCTACAGACAGTTAATTTTAGGATTTGTTCAGCCTTTGGGTTAATGATGAATGTGTTTGTTTCTAAATTAACCACAAAACTTGGCATTTAAAGTAATTCTAAACAAGCTACTTCAGAGATGAGAAAAAAGTGGTTACATACATGAAATAGATCATATCACCAACTTTGCCCTTCATTATTTCTACATAGACAGCTAATTTTGTCATATTTTAGTGTTGGCTGACTATGGGTTTTCTGAAGTCTAACAGATTCAATAGGCCCAGTTCTGAGAGAACTATCTGTAGGGAATAAAACCTTTGTTCAAAAAAAAAAAGGAATGAAACCAAACGACCATGGAAATCTAAGAATAATATTCTTCTTCTTCCAGATAGAACTCTTGTTTAGCTAATGCTTTTATGGAGGTCCAATGGATGAAAAAGGTCTTTTCTCCTATGAGTTAAAGTAATTCAATTTATACAGAAAGCACTAAGGAACAGGAAGTCACGTGACTGAATAACTTTTAAGAAAGTGTCCTAATTCATGGCATGTGTTTTAGAAAACAAGTTATCTAGAATAAGCCATTAATTTAAATGTTTTGTAATGCTTTGGGGAGGATCAATACTTTAGCTGCTGTAAATGCCACTATGATCATTCTGCTCTGCCTCATCAGATGATGTCAAGAATATAGCAAAAGTGCCTATAATTGATTGATAGAACCCAACAATATTATTAATGGAGTATAAAAATCTTGAGAAAAAAAAAACCCTCGCCATTAGCATCCTTGGCTTGTATGTCCTTCCAAAAATTATTCTCATCATTTTTCCAATGAGTTTCTCTCTGTTACATGAAGCAGAACCACTGTTAAAGGGATGTTTTTAAGACATAAACCCACAAGGATGACAAAATAAGAGAACATAGAACATAATTTTGGAAGCCAAGAAGCACATGGATGAGACGTCATTGACTTAGCAGATATTAGAAAGCCAGCAATTGGGAAAGTTGAGAACCATCCCAGTTCATACCTGAAACTTTGAAAGGCTCAGGAATTGGTGTCACCAGGTAATTCTAAAAGTAGGAGTTGAGGGGGTGGTAAAATAAGGAGGATTGATTGAAAATGGGTTAAGAAGCAGTAATTTCCCCATTCCAGGCTACTGGGTAACTTCCCCTTCTGTACTGCCAACAGAAGAGGAGGTTTATTCTCTGGAGAGGGTTAAATCAATGGTTTTTGGGTTGGAGGACAATAGGCACAGTTGAAATCAGAGAGTGCACCAAAAGCAGGGTGGAGGGACTAGGTTAATGTAAGCTGACTGATTGCTGAGCCTCTCCACTCACACCCCACCCACACTCCTCAGCCCTCTTCACCTCCAATCAGCTTTTTATCTTTCTACAATCACATTTATGTAAACAATAAAGAACTACCAGATGTATCTGAGGAAAGCTTTTAATGTGACAGGTACCAAAACCAATAAACAGAAAAAAGCAACATGAGGAAGACAAACTATGTAAAGATAAGAAAACTTAAACTATAATTAATATTTTCAAGTAATTTTTAAAAAGTATTGCATTCATGAAACAGGAGTAAGATGCTCTGAAAAAGAAATATTCAGAGAACTACCACCAATGATAGCATAAATGAAAAGAACAATAAAAGAGCTGGAAGATCAAGTTGAAAAAACTTCCAAGAAAGTAGAAAACAATAAGAAATGGAAAGCAGGAGAGAAAAGATAAAAAAATTAGAGGATGAGTTCAGGTGATTCAACATCCAAATCATAAGTTTCAGAGAAAGAAGACATAAAAATGGAGGTAAGGAAATAATCAATGGAACTTCCCAAGAACCTTTTTTCAGGAATTGAAAAACATGGAGTTTCCAAATTGAAATCACCATTGAATCATCTAAGTTCTCTAACATTTACCTTCCACACACTTTTTCTCAAGAAGCTGCCGGAGCCTGTGTTACACTAAAATGAGGAAGTAAATCAAGAAAGGAAGACAAAGCATAGAGGACATGAGAAATGGAACACAGCAGAAGGACAAAAGGAAGCCTGGAATGATAGGGAAGATGGATTTCAGGAGATCAGAGCTACACTGGTGCACTAAGTATATTGGGCGTCCAGTCCAGACCTAGGCAGGTCAGGAAACACAGGAGATATTTCCTAATGAAATTGGTAGAATACCTCATGTGAGTGACTGTATTGAATGGGGAAATCAACAACTGGATTTTGAGATTGAATAAAAAATCTTAGCAAATGAGAGGAAAAAAATGACAATTATAAACTCCAGATGGGGGAAACATTATGCATGAGAGAAAAACCAATCCTAGTTTACAACATAGCTCGGTTGTTTTTTTTTTTTCATGGTTATAATAAAATTGACAATGAGTAGTGACCTTACCAAATTATAATATAGCTGTATTAGAAAGATGGTGATGGTGGATGGTTGAGGAGTATGGTATGTGTGATGTGGGGAGAGGAGTAGAGATAAAGGCAAAAAATGCTTACCTTCCATAATGGGGGTCATTAGATTTTGCCTAAACCTGAAAAATCAAGAAGTAACATTATAAACGTGTATGTAGAAAAATGTAATTACCAGAAGAATCAGCTAAAAGAATTGAAAGCAGTAATTCCTGAGGAAGGAGAAAGATTGGGCAGGGGGGCTGGGTACTACTGTTTTGTCTTAATCATTCTCATAAAACTCAGTGGCTCTTTAAACCATGTATGTGTATAATTTCTTTAAAAATAAAATCTTTTTTAAAAGACCATTACATTCTCATGGAATGGAATGAGAAAACTTTTTAAGATAACAGCTTTGAGATATAATTCACATACCATACAATTCACCCACTGTTTTTTTAGTATATTCACAGAGTAGTGGAACCATCATCACAATCAGTTTTAGAATATTTCATCACATCTAAAAGAAACCTTGTACTCAGTAACAATCACCCCTCATTTATTCTGGACATTTCACATAAATGGAAAAATAAGACATAAACATCTGGTCCTTTGTGTCTGGCTTCTTTCACTTAGCATAATGTTTTCATGTTCTATCCATGTTGTAACATGAATCTGTACTTTATTTCTTTTTATTGCCAAATAATAGTCTGTTGCATGGGCATACCACATTTTATTTAGCCATTCCTTAGTTGATGGACATTTAACCACTGGACCACCAGGGAAGTCCCCTGGAAATAAACACCTTTATTAGGGGTGTAGTTTGGTACAGCTTTGCAGGGGTGCAGTTTGATATATCAGAATGTGAAATGTACTTGACTTTTGACCACATTTCCCATTTCTGGGTATTTGACCTAAGGAGAAAAATTATATGTTGGGGAAAAAAATGTGTCTTTATTTTACCACTTTATAATCTCATAATATCAAAAACTTAGAAATTAACTTAAATGTCTATCAAAAGGAAACTGGTTAAATAAATTATGATGCAAACATAAAATATTTAGGCAGTCATTAAAAATGATGCAGGTATAGTATTTTTTTTTCCATGGGAATCTATCCATCATACTGAGTAGGGCAAAATGAGATTATTGAATACATCCATGAGAAGATCCCACTGTGTAAAATATCTTTATGCCTAGAGAGATCTTTCGGAATGATGTCCAAAATGTTAACAGTGATTATATACTAGTGGTGGAATTTTAGGTGATTTTTAAACTTTATTCTTTGAACCTTTTGTATTTAATTTAGTTAAAAATCAACCTCTGTAATTTTGGGGAGAAAATTATAAAACTATTGTAAAAGACTATGCCTTTTAGAAGTCAAATTTTTGTACTTAATCAAGGCTTGAATTTTAGTTAAATACCCTTCCCCTAACATTATTTTTTAAAACCTCAAAACCATCTACTACAGGCATAAAGAAATTCATTATTGTGGTGATTATATTCACTTGGTGTGGAACACTGTCTTGGGCTCTTCCTTCAGAGAATTTCATTATGTGTTTTAGTCTTTCTGGAGTTCTTTCTGTGTGGAGGTAGGCCAGGTATTAGGACTCTGGGGTCGTGCCAAAACTAATCATTAGGATCAGGCTAAAAAGGTTCTCCATGTGTTCTGGTTATTAGGATAATTGTTTGGGGTTCACATATTATCTCTTCCACTCTTTTATCCTCCTCTGCAGGAGAAAAACATTAACAACAACTTTCATTTTCTTTGAGATTGTTATGAGTTAGAAGCTGTTCTAAATACATTTCATATACTTTACTCATTTAATCCTCACAGCAATCCTGTAAGGTTGATATTACAATAATGTTATTTTACAGATGAGGAAACTGAGGAATAGAGAGGTTCAGTAATCTAGCCAAGGTCACTCAGCTAGGGAATGCAGAGCTGGGGCTGGAGCCCAACTGAGTCTGGTTCCTAAGTACCTGTGATCTTAACTGCTACACTCCACTGCTTCTCTGACTTTCCTTCTAAATATGACTACAGACACTTCTTGCTGGTTTAATTTGTTTCTCCCCCAAACTGTCATTTCTACCAGAAATGCCAGGAAGACTGAGCTAGTGAGTACACCTGACTGGACTTTCCTGCAGCAGATGCTCTATAGAGTCATTTCTTTGCTGTTTGTATGTCTATCCATTGATTCTCTTAGGATTTTATTTACCATTTCTTTGACATCATCTTCTCTGAAATGTTTGCATTTCTTACTCCTTGAAGCTGGAGATTCATCTGGGAAAATTAAGTCACGTTAGGTGTTTCAACTTTGCATCAGGACCCATTAGAAGAGTGCTTAATACTAAGGCAAGGAACATTCCCTGCTCTTTCCCAAGACCACATGGCATTCTCAGCCCCAGGCGGTGCAGGATGCCTGGTACCCTGCCTGATCTTTAAGTCTGACCACATGGGGAAAACATAATTTTTATAAGGGTATAGTTTATTCAGATTATAAGAGCAATATATAGTCATTGTAAAAATTTTTGGAAAATACCAAAAGTATAAAGAAAAAAATTAAAAGCACTTGTAATCCTGGGATAACCACTAGAAACTATAATTTCCAAGCATGTCTGTCTTCTCTTAAAACAATTTATATTCATTCATGAAAACTGTATGTCTTCTAAATAAATGATTTACAGATGATGATTTTAGAAAATGCCCCTCCATGGAATTTAGTGGGTAGGATTATTGTTAAATTGAAAGATGTACTAAAGTTGGTGAAATTTAAATTTCTCAATTTTATACTCCAGTTTGATTTTTTTATTGAAGAAATGAAATAATTATGCATATTGAAAAACATTAGTATGGAATCAAACAAAAAGGTATAATGACCTCAGTGGTTTTATTTGCTCCTGCAAATGATTTTTCCATTTATTTTTGCTGAATATGAGCTGCATATACGGTTTGTCTTCAACTGATGCTTATAAATTGACCAAAAAGAAGATTCATGTGTACGAGAGTGAGAGCTACCTGAAATACCATTTAAAATTTAATTTTGGGTATTTGTAATATTGGTTGTTATTGTTTTACTGTTTCGTTGTGACTGAAATCTAGTAAAAATGATTTAGGATATTATCCTATTTTCCTGGGAAAAGAGTTATAATCAACAACAAAAGAAATGCATGTGATATGACGTTACTAGTAATAATTATGGTAAGTTTGAGTCAAGTTGAAATAGCTTGTACTGAACATTATTTTCAAAAAGCCATTTCTTAAGAGAATGACTGTAAGGAGTGTTTGTAGAAGAAACTTCTGTAATCAAAAAGCCTATATCCTCTTGTGTTTTCCAGGCATCTGGCCGGCTGAAGAGGTTTTGGCTTACTACTGCCTCAAGCACAGTGATGTATTCAGGTACAAAACTGCACCTAAAAATTTGTTTAGCGCACTATGGATACTGTGTCTTTATCTTAAAGATCGCCATGATTACATTCTTCAAAGTAAACTGTTAAAAATATATATATAAGAAAGGAAGAAAGAAAAAAAGGAAGGAAAGGGGGAAAAAGGTCATGGTGAAAACGTGTTGCTTCTGAAAAAGAAATCTGAATTGCCTTTGGGTACTAATATTGCACAGCAAGCTTTTTGCTATATGTCAAAGGCTTTTGATTTCCACTCAAGGCATTTTATTTCACTTTGATTTGGGGGAAACAAAAGTGAAGCTTCAATCAATCCTTACCAATTGTGATGGTCAAAAAAAACAATAAAGACATTCTTTAAACTTCTGCTAGGGAAATCACTACAGAACTTTTGATAAATAAATACCCCACAGCTATGATTTAAAGATGCCATCCCACCCTTGATTTTAAAGGTATTTTATATACCCAAGACAATATGTATTTGTAAAATATAAATTACCATTACAGATTCATGCTATGGAAATGAATGTTTTCAACTGTCAATGTGCATTATAGATTAAACCCATGGATGGGATTCAGGAAAAAGAAAAAACTCCTTTTTTAAAAAAATGCTGAAGATGTTTGGTAGACCCAGAAAATATGGGTTTTTGCATTTTATTCTCATTTTATAAAAGCCATCCAGTATATGCTTCCTGAATAGCCCATTATGATTCCAGACAAGCCGTTAGTGATCATTTTAACAATATATACTTATAAGATTGGGTGTGTGCTTTAACAATATGTATTTACAAGATGGGGTCAATAATATGTAGTTTTTGAAGCTCTATGGGTCCATATTTACCAACCAGTCTGTAATTGCTTTGAACAACTAAATACTCATTTTGTGTATTTCAGAATATGAATGTCCTTGCTTGGCTTCTTTTCCTCCTCTTCCTTCTCTTTTCACCTCTCCCTCCCTTGATTGTCTCTCTCTTTCTCTCTCTCTCTCTTTTTTTTTTTTTATCCTGTTGAGGAAATAAACTTCCCAAACTGGGAAGAAGAAATGATCTCTTAAAGAGTCTAAGCATATAAAGTAAGAACAGGGCAGTATTGAATTGGGCTGCAGAGCTGCCCTAGAAGTCTGGCATCTGCTCATCTCGCTGTGCTTAAGCTTGCCTGGAGCTCCAATCAGCGAGCACTGGGCCAGGGCAAGAATGTCACACATTGAGGGCTGATATTTAGGCACAAAGAGGAAGGTAAGTGCAGAGTGCCAGACTGCACCCCCCACCCCCCACCCCCAGACTGTCAGCTTTAACTCTGAGCTGCTTTACTTGTAAGCAGTGAAGTCAGAGCCCAGTCACTACTTGAGCCTGGGTTTGCTGGCTTAACCATATTATGTCCCTGCATTGTTTATTCACTGTGTTGTGTTGGGGTCAATTGTGATTTAAGTGTTAATTGCTAAATGCTCTTTGTGTAATTGTTCTTTATGGGGGCGGTTCAGCTTTCCAAAATGTTTCAGTTTGTTTTAGAATTTTTTTTTAAATTCAAGATTGCATGTATTTGTGTGTGTGTGTGTTGTGTGTATGTGACCATAATATAGGTATATACACACTCATATATATTCTTCATTTACTTGTCTAACTAACTGTTTTTGAAGGAATGAATGTGGATTAACAGTGTTATCCTTTCCTAACAATTATCTTTCGCTACTCTAGCTAGTTTAGTTCTAAAAGACAGCGCCATTGACAAGGGAAAAAAAGGGAACCTTCTCCGATTTTTCAGCTCAGCGGTGGTAATGTTGCAGTGAACACTAATGAGGGAACCCCCACTGATTTGCCTGCTTTGTGACTTTTCTGTTTCATAATTATTTTTAAAACGCAAAACGACATGCGGGAGCCTCGTCATGTCTCCACAGCTTCCCGGTAGCGCCGTTCTTACTGCAGATGGCAATTCCTTCTTGTAACATATATATCTCTCTGACCATTTTCATCTAATTTGTGTGGGTTCTACCATTTCTTTTCTCTCTTTCAGGGACCTTGCTGTGTGTGAGCTAGGGGGTGGCATGACATGCTTGGCTGGGCTCATGGTAGGTCTTTTCTCAATTCCAATCCCATTCAGAGGGAGGAACAAAAGGAAAAATGTTCCAGGGCCTCCAACTGCTGGGTCAGAGAACCGTCAACAGCATCAGCTGCGGTCAAGCTGCCGGGTCTTGAGAGACCTTCTAGATTGACTTACTTTCGGATCATATTGATTTTATGGTTGCCTCGATGAGCAGAAACATTTTACCTCAGTGTAGTCAATATTGCTTGTTGTGACATTCCAGGCCTCGCACAGTGTTTCTTCACCATAGCGAAAGCATTTTTTTTTTTTTCAGATTATAGTCCCACTTGCTAAGATACAGGAATAGCCCGGCGAATCACAGTTGGAGCACCATGATATAGCTGCTAATGTTTTGCCTGCATTATTACACCAACAAACATGATCCAGAGCGCTCAGTAATTAGATTCTTTTGAATTAGATTGGCCATTCAGGAACGTCGTTCCCCATTCTCTGGGTTCTGAGTCATGTATTCAGGAGATATTATGTAGCAGCACAGTGCATTAGACAAGTTTTTATGTCTCTACAAATAAAAGCATATTGTTACACTGATTGGCATTTGACAAACCTGTCGCTCTTACACAATGTGTCAGGGTTACAGCCCAATGTGCGAGCATGTCAAAGCTCACAAAAAAATTACCCTCACAAAGCCATCTGCCTGCAATGCAAAGTTATATGAAGGGCATCAGGCAGTCAGACAGAAGCAAGCTGAAAGGCAGAGTGACAGCCTTGTATGATGGCTCTACTAGATAAACAGAAGCCCACAAATGAAAGCCTCTCAGAATACCATCATCCGCTGTCACAATGCAATTACCGAACAGAATGATAGCAAGATAGAGGCTCCCGCAAATGGAATGATAAAAGTATTGACTGATTTGATTGAATGATTAAAATAATGCAGACATAAAATGAAAAAAGATTGAAGATTGTTACAGAGAAATAGGTGAGGAAGCATGATACTGAAGGCTTGTCACTCCTGTCTTCACTTCCACACAGACAAGCATATTTGCTCATTGTTTGCTGTGCTCCCTTCTTTTTTCAGGTTGCTATTTCTGCAGATGTCAAAGAAGTTCTGTTAACTGATGGGAATGAAAAGGCCATCAGAAGTATCCTTATTCAGATAGAAAATGGGTTTGTTGTGCTCATTCCTTTTTCCCGGCTGACTAACAATTGATATAAAGAAAGACAGCATGGGGTATTAAAAGAGAGTTCCCCACACACACATGATAAGTAATTAAGAAAAAGTAGAAATATATGGAATTCATTGGATACGACTAAGTGGTTTGTTTTTTTTTAATTTCAATGGATTTTTATAGTCACTTCTCATTAAAGGAGCTTATGATTTGTGGACCACTCAAAGCAATAAGAACGTTTGTTTCATAATAATTTTCAAGCACTCTTGTCCTTTTATTTCCATTGAAATTTGCCGGGATAAAATAAATGATTTAACATTTATTATATTGGATATTGCTTGTAAAAATTAACTTCCAGCTTCATGTTCATTATTACCTTTCTTCCGTTTGATGTTGTATGTGCAGACCATGCAATATTATACCTACTCTAATTCCCGAGGAGTTCCCTATCTCTCCTCACTGGAAACGGCTATCAGTTTTTCATTATTTCCTTTTATTTAGGATTATAAAAGCTATCTCTTTTGTTCTGCTATGCTATTACAGTTCAAACCCCATTATATTAGATTATGCTTTACTAATATGTACACAGAGTTCATGAAAATTGAACTGTACTTTAAGAAAGCAAGCATAATTTGTGGCTACTTTAGCAATCGAGCTGATTTGTTCAGGAGCAGTTAACAGCCGTTAGAAATTGAGAGGAAAAGTGGAGGATATATTTGCTTTGGATTTTTTGGTGTGCCTTCCATTTAAATTATGAAAGAGGCAATCTACTTATTTGGATTTTAGGCCCCTAAAATGCCAAAGCAGTTTTGATTTTTGTAAGAGGTAAGCATCCTACTAGAGCCTATTTTCGATTTTCTTCTTCTGCCTCTGCTATATAATTTTTTTTAAATAAAATTTGCAGTAGCTGTATCAGGCTGCTCAGACAGGAGAAAGGAGGTGCCAGAAGCACAGTAGCTAATATTGTTCAGCGGCACTTGTGTGCTCTACAGAGCCCCACCCAGCTAATTGCCTGACACACTTAAAAAAAAAAAAAAAAAAAATCAGGAAGGAAAAACAGCCAATCACAATCTTGGCCTTTCACACAGGGGAAAGAGATCACAAAAGGTGCTTCCTTTTTTAAAATGCAGGATTTTAATCATGATCTTCAGACTGTCGCAAGTTTCTCAAAATATTCCTGAAGATGAGCGATATTGTTTCATTCACTCTGCTTTATTCTGAGTTCTTCCATGCACTGTATCATTTCACTCTGCTCCTCCTCCACATGTCAGGGAACACAGAGAGCAACAGGAAGTCAGGTATGCTGGCTCAGCCCCAGCGATGTTTTTGGGGGGGAAAAAAAAAAGCAGGATTATTGGGAAAAAGAAGGTCATTTTAACCACGGAAACTTTCAGATTGGGCCCAGCAACCTGAGGTCTTTCTCAAGGCAGCAGGTGTCTTATTTAATAGCATCAGAAACCAATTAGAACTTTTATCAAACTATGGGAAGCATCTGTGGTCAGTATGTAAATTTAATTGTACTAAAATTATTGTTGAGCTAAACTACAGAGCTTCCAAAGAAGGGAAGCAATGCTAGTCATTAATTAATGCACCTTTGCTTTAAACAGCAAAGATGCCATGCCAGCTCTTGAAATCAGAGAGGAAATCTCAGATTCTGTACTCACTCCGCTGGCCTTTCAAAGAAATGATTGGTACAGCCCCCTCCCAAGAAAATGGATTTTTAACATTTGGTCCTCAGAAGCTCAGCCCTGAGAGTGCTTTATTGTGCTGGGTTTTACAATGGGTTTAATATAGCAGGGTGCCAAAGGGCAGGAGGGGAAGAACTTTACAATGTAGATAAAGTAGGTCCTTTCAGGATGCAGACCAAAACTGTTAGTGTGTTTTATTTCATCTCTTAGGACTTTCTTGACAGGGTTTAGTTTTTATCATGCAGTTGTTCTATGTTTGTGTGCCTTTTTCTGTTGTAACTAGATCTAATTTTTTTTAATTAAGAGAAAAAAGCATGCATAAAGCCTTAAAAATTGGCAACGTGTTTTTCCTGCTTTTGATACTAATGTTATTCTTGATTTGCTACCAGAGCTTATAACTGGCATTCGTTGTAAGCTGTTTTACCAAGTGAGGTTAATATGAATGAAATATTTTTTTCTATTTGTGTGCCCACTTTCTGTAAAATAACAGATTCACTGAATCACATACTGTTGATGCATATAGATTGAAACAAATTCATTTAAAAATTACTGTTTACATCTTTCCTTTAAAATTTTAGGAAGGCTAAATTATATAGCAGTTGTAGGATATTATCCAAAAATCACTTTCTAAAAAGTAAAAGTGGATGTCAACAAAAAAGAGGGAGAAACATTGCCAGAAGCCAGAAAATCTCTAAGCAAAGCTGCTAATTATTCTTAATGGGCAAGATGAGCACATTAAGAAACAAATGAATACATCAGTGAAATGTAATTGAAAATCGACCTGGCAATCACACATCACATCTGAGTATTGGCCTGTATATTATTCTCATCATTTAAAAAATTATTTTTGTTGTTCTAGGCATCTGAATTGAGTGAATCCAACTGAGTCTTACTTCCTAGTCGCTTAAGCTTCTAAGATTCTGATTTTTACCTTTAAAAATAGCATTTTCTGATATTTCCTGTTTATCTTCTGTTATTTCTATTTTTAAAATATATGAGGCAATGAATGGAGGCATTCTGAATCTTTATATCATAGAAGCATATCAACCAGTTGTAAGGTTATTTATTGTCTCCATAAAATGTATCAAACGGATTTGGCTATGTCTTCTAGAGCTCTCTACCTTGAACCTAGAATGCTAGATATGGATTTGAGATTTATTAAACAGAGATATCTGAAAAGAGAGTAAGACTCGAGGTATAAGGGAATGTTGTTAAATATTTTCTCAGACTCATGGGTATATGTCCCCGAGGTTTTCCTCGGCCTTTAAACTGCACTGCTGGGTCTAACCCAGAGCCCCCTAGCTGAGAGCCCTTCAGATGCTGTTTTATCTGTACCCAAAGGGAACAAAGGATAAATCAGAAATGGGATCATTTGGTTCATCCAGTTCTCGAATTTATCCTAAAATAGTGTGAACTGTGTTCCTTCTTCTTCGGCACAGCCTTTTAGTGTAATGAAGAAAGAAATCTCCAAGTGCCCCCAGATAATAATTACTCAATAAAGTCTGGAGCTGGTGTTGACAGTGACATAAGAATAGGGGAAAGAAACGGTATACTGAGTTATTATTGACGCCACGCCTCTTCCAAATCATAATGAATAAAAGTACAACACCTAAGGTGAGCAGCCCTTTCTGGAACACTCCCTAATTCACCTAACACAAGTACCCTGCCCTGACCCGTCCTTAGTAAACACCAAGCAGGGTATCTGCAGAATATGGTGATGCTTGGTGACCCAGCCTCATGACTCTGACCCAAGCATCTTATCCCCACAATATGCACCATCTGGGTCATGATCTTGAGCTTAGGATTCTCCAAAAATTGGTAAATCTCCTGTGAATTTTAAAGAAGATACCCCTGGCTTAACATTATTTTATTTAACAACATCCCTGACTTGAATAAGTGATAAATGAAGCTTCATGTGACTGTGCAGCCTGTGGATGGTTGAGACCTTGGGAATGCCAGGCCATCATCCTGGGTCCAGGCCCCTTCCTCCAATATCAGTGTCAGCTGTTCTACTATTTACTAGATAGATCCAAAATGGACTCTGTGTGCCTCATATTGGGTAGGAGTTCAACAAATAGCTTTGGAAATTAAATTTAAGTTAGCTAATAAATTAAGCTAATTAATTAATTAAAAGGAATTAAACCACTATTAACTGCATGCCATTTCAAGTGCGAAAGATATAGCAGCGAACAAGACAGACCAAGTTCCTGTTCTTGGAGGACACAGACTATACCTATACAGAGCACATTTATACACGTGAAAAACACTGAAAATCTACAGGGCAAAAGTTCTTTGATTCCTTCCCGTCATTTAAATTCTACAATAAAAGTGTTCACATAATAGTTTTGAGCAACAGGGAAAAGAAAGAAAGCTTAACTGCCAAACCTCACTTTAGTTACCATCACCAGCCTCTCATCCCTCCAAAGCTTTTGCCTGAATTATTGAAAAAGATAATGAATTGACGTGATTTAGGCACCTACTATGTGTAAGGCACCTACTATGTGCTACTCCATAAGTCTATAAAATAGCTACATTTTTCCTATTCTCGAGGTGCAGCTCAGAGAAGTTAATTTACCCAAATTCACACAGTCACTAAGTATCAGAACCAGTGCTAGAAGTCAGGTTCATGTGACTTCATAGCTTCCCTGCTACCCCATTAAACCATCTCTTCACCAAAAACTGGAATGATTTGGTGAGTATCATCTTGCACTGGAGGAAAAGGCTTCTCATCCATAAATGTACAGTTGACATTGCTAACAGAGTGCAAAACACCTCTACATCGTACTCTCAATTCATATGAGTAATAAGCACATTTAAGAATATTTCCCAGCATTTAAATTAACAAATATTTCCACATCAGTGAGGTGCAATGAAACTAAAGGTAGCATAAACCAAGAAAGTAATGCTTTGTGAATCACAATGTTATTATTTTAAAAATACTTTCTTGCTTAAAGAACAATGCCAACTCTCAAAAATGTATTGAATATATGCAGCTACTGATAAATATAATAATCACTAATTGCAGGAGGAGGCTAATATTTTAAACAAGATTTATATATAATTAGCTTAATTATATTTATGTATATAACATATATAATTTGTTCAAATAACTATTATTATACAAACATATATATATATATATATATATATAGTAAGGATAAAAATCAACTGAAACAAAATTAAGATGGATCCCCGCTCTTGAACCATGCTTCGTTTGAAGAGAAAATCTAGTTATAGAATCCTGATTTCTTTTAGCCACAAGCATATATCCTAGAGCTCAGAAGTCCAGGTGCCCAGACTAGGAGACTGAAGGTGATTGCTCTGTATCTGTTTAATCAGAAATCACATTAAGGCTTTCTTTGCACCCAGCATCTCCCACTGGAGTCTTCCAGAAGGTGGGTGCCTTCAGAGAATAGGATTTGGTACATGCTGTTGAACACTATCCTGGACAGACTGGCTCGATTTGATTGAATTCCCTTTATTACCCCGAAGTGACACAGAAGAATGAGAAAATCTATTATTGGACACAGCGCCAGCCAGAGGAACCACCTCAGAATCTGACCTAAAGTAAAGGGCGGGGAGCAGAATATCAAAATGTATCTCTTAAGGCAATATTTTAATATACTGTGGCCATTTTTTCTCTAGGTACTTGTTTTCATATAAAAAACACTTCCTAAACCACAAACTATATTTCCTTCCCAGTTCTAAAAATAAAGCAGCCTAAGTACTGCTGTGAATTTTTTCATTAAAATAAAATTGCTTCTAGAATATAAATACATATTCTTGCTTCAGCTTGATCACCTGGACTCACACTTTTATAAATTGTATAAAAGTATATAGTGTTAAGATGTTTACTAAAAATTATTAATAGGTTTTCTGAGTTATATAATTTAACTTCCCTGTGACTATTTTATAAAACGTATTACCTCCACTAACAAAATAATATGTTTGGCTTGACAAATTAGTCATGTACTCATACGACGCTACAGGTGTACCTAGCACATTATGGCATGTGGTTTGGATGTCATGGAAACGCCAAGAAGGGTGTGGCCATAGTGTGGGGGAACTTAATCAAAACCAGTTGTCAGCTGACTCTTTACTAATTTTGTTCTCAGAATAAAGACGTCAGCTGTCCTTTTTCTACAAGACATTTCATTTAGAAGACTTTCCTGAAATACTTTCTTCCTGAAATAGACAAAACTGTAGGCCGATGTGTCATTTTAGTTAATCAAAACAAGTAGGCAAATTAGTCTCTTTTATTTTTTTAATGAATGTAATTTAACGGTATTTAATTTGCATACAGGAAAGTTCACCCAGAAAAAAAAAAGTCTGCATTATAGCACTTTTGTAAACCTCAACAAAGCCCTTCATTAGGAGACCTAATTGATTTTTCCTACCCACTCCTGGGGGAAGAAAGCTATCACAGTACCTGCTTATTCACTCAGAGAAGAAATGGGTGTGCCGGGTGTTTCAAGCAGAGATTTAGGTTAAAATGTCCTGTGGCTCTGTTCTTACAGGGAGATCTTGGCCAGTGCTTGCTTTGAGCATTCAGGAAATCTGTTTTTCTGAGCAATAGGGGCACATCGCTTGTCTGCTTGGTGTCCTCCCCATGGGCCCAATTTAGTTCAGCTTGCAACCTTCACTGGAGTTATTTTATTTCTTGTTTATTTAAATCTTGCTTTATTCCAAAAGAGAGATTTTAAGGCTTCTTACAGTGACACACAGAATATACCATATAAAATAAAGGAGAAAGCGAGGGCAGTTGGACAGTAGAAAGCCAGGAAAACATCACGAAGGCAGGTATAGGACCGGTAGAGGAAAGATGCGCCATAGAGCACTTGTAGTTGTTCAGCTGAGATCATCCATTTGGCTCTGAGTTGCACAAGGACCAGAGCAAAAAGAGAAACAGGAGCAGTTCTAAGATTTATAGTGTCCAGAAGCTGAAGCAAAACTAGTTGATCTGAAGTCCAGTTTTTCCCAGTGTTGAAACCTGACTTGATTTCTCCCATGGGTCCTCATGAAGATGGCGCTCTGTGCTCTAATGGACCAGCTCCTCAAAACATGGCTTCAATAAATATGGCTCTTTTTGTACAAGTCCTTACATGTCAGCCGATGGCCAAAGGCCAGACTGTAAGTCTGTAAAGACAATTCTTCAAGGGGCCTTTCACTTCAGAAGAATTTTCTTCTTCAGTAATTAGTTTTCCCTCAGAGATTCTCCAGCCTTTCTCCATCTTTCCCTTCTCACTTCCCCCCAAGTCTTTCCCTGCAGCTTATCCTCACTCTCCCCACTGGCATTTCGGAGATTGAAAATACTTCAACTTGGAGAGTCTCAGGAGACTGCCATTGCCCTCCCCGCTGACAGAAAGAGGCTAACCTTGGGGCTTCTAGCTCTTTTAAGCAAGTGGGGCCTGGCACCTGGGCACAGTCATCTTCCCTGACCAGTGCTTATCACCCTGGGCCTTGACAATGTGCTCCCTGAAATGTATATTTCACAGGTGATAAAACTACAGTCCAGGGAATTAAAAGAGCTTGCCTGTGACAAGTAATTCAACGTTTGGTGGCAGAGCCAGGGCTACACCCTTCTCCTCCTGCCTCACACGCTACAGCTCTTCTCACCATGCTGATCCCGCGTACGATAAGAATATCGTAGTGTTTGTGGGCCTCTTTCTGGCAGGGAGTCAGTTGACAATCACTGCAGAAGCTTTCTTAACTGTGGCCTATAGATGTGAGAGACATCATCACAAGGAATCAGACGGCTGGTGTGTTTAAGACTGGGAACATATCAAGCTGGTAAGATACCTTTTTGCATTAAAACACTCCGGTTGAAACTGCTTTTCTCAGTACTGTGGATGATTATTAAAACTAACAATAGCTAATATTTATTAAACATTTACTGTGGGTCAGGCACTGTTTTAAGCACTTTAAAAGTATCTTATTTAATGCTTACAAGAACCTGTAATGAAGCAGGCGTTTTCATTACCTACAATTAATAGATGAGAAAAACTGAAGATAACTATGTTAAACACTGGGTTGGGAATGACTTAAGGATTGAGAGGGTGCAGTATGAGGTTGGGAGAAGCCCAGCCTGGGACCTTATTGTGAATGGCTCTATTTCACTGGTTCTCAACCTGGTGGAGGGGGGCAATTTTGCCCCAGGGGACTCTTCTATTGTTATAACTGGGGCAAGGTGGTTGCTACTGGCATCTAGTGGATAGAGGCCAGGGATGCCGCTAGGCCTGTGCAAGACATCCCCACACCCCTCCCCCCAGCAAAGAACTCTCTGGCTCAAAATGTCAATGGAACCAAGATTGAGAAACCCTGTTCTGTTTCATGGTTTTAAAATAGTCTAGGTATTCATTCCCTTTGAGATTCTGTTCCTTCTTATCCAAAGTAGGAGAATTGCTTACCCTCAACCAAAACAATGGTGTTTCCTGTGATGCTACATTTTAATTTTGCCCCGTTGGTATGGACCTAGAGGAATAAGTAATCATTTAGTAGTTTTCACAAGAAATATCTGTATCTGTGTATTTTTCCTTTATGTGTTTAACCACAGACATTATTGGAAGAACAATCTAAGTTTTAATTAATTCTTTAATTACTGTTAATCTGTCATCCTTTGACATTTTGAGTTTTCTCTATGTTTGAGGATGCTTTCCCACCCCAAACTGCTCAGCTTGCAGGGGAACAAAGGTGGATGAATAGCAACAATGCTTAAAAACTAAAGTGGAAAACATACTGGGATGAGGATATGGAGTAGTGATAACTTCTTTTTTCTTATATTAACTGGTGAATATAATGTGTCCATGTATGAATTTTTGAATCCTGCATTAGAATGTTCACAGTAGGCTGATGGCACAGGGGGCAGTATGCTCTGTGTTTCTCAAATAAATGAATAAACCAGTTCTGTTTCGCAGAAAACCTCCAGTAGGTCCAGAGAAAGAGCAATCTCCTACCTGGGTATTCTTCATTCTTAGGACAGCTTTTATTCCACAGTGCAGACTGCCATACCCTTCTGTGGAAGACTTCATTTTTGGATGTGATTTTCAACCTGGTCTTTTAGTTATCAATCAAAAACACATTTTCTATGTTGTCCTCATTTACATTTATTTAATGCTTAAGGTCATTTGTGACCATTTGAGTGTATTTCAGCATATGGAATCAGGGAATAATAGATTTCAGCATCATGCTGTGAAGAGAGATTGTGTTTTTACAAGACATAATGTTGTTTACTGGGTGTTAATAATCACTAATTAATAAACATATCTAGAATTCTAAAATGTTGCATTTTGAGGAATAAACATGTCAGGTGTTTAACTTATGGAGTGCAGTAGTATTTTCTATCATCCCTTCATAAAATAATGAAGTTACATAAAGAAGCAAAATGTCATTGTTCAACACAGGGTAGATCCAAAATGCCTTTGTTTCTATTTATTGTTCTCAAAAATGCTATTTCTAATATATTGTTCTGAGATGTACCTGGACATATAGTCTGTATGTCAGTAGTCGTACAGAAACTTCCAAGATGAGGGGTTTTTTTCCCGTCTTTATTTCATATTAATTGTGGTCAGTTTCTTTTTTAACCACTGTAAGCATTTCGTCCAAAGTCTACGAAAGCACGTTGCCAGGAAACAGGTGGATGAGTCAGTCCTTGAAATGCCTTGATCTCATATTAAGGAGCTACTTGACCACTTAACCTTCAAGAAGCTAAGAGGAAACTGCCAACCAATGATGTAATAATCAGCGTTCCCCTTCTATCCACTGCTTTCCCACCCATAACCAGTACAATATGATGAAAGCATTAGCTCCATGTGAGAAGAAATAAAAGGAAACCGTTCACAAAAGAGCTGAGATATAGTTCAATATTCTTTTTTAGTGCCTCAATGCATATGCAGAATTTCTCCTCCAAATTGGAGGTGTGGAATAACAGTAGCGACAGATAACTAAGAGGTATTTACCATAGCTACAAAGCCCACACGTGAGCCAAATATTTCTGCTATTAAAAAGCACTTCAAAGCTTGACATGAAGTTTGTAACAGCTGAATGTCTTCTGTGACTTCATTTGCAAAGATGTAAAGGCAGAAAGGAAAATCATGGTATGAGAACTGTGAACCTCGGAAATGGTGTTTTTTTTTAAAAAAAAAAAAAAGAGAGAGAAGGCCCCCAGAAATTTGACTGGCGTCCCGAGCTCCTGTTCCCCCTGCTGTGCCAGTGTTCTCAGGAAGCAGCATTCATCCTGCTACCAGCCTCTTCCTTCAGGGCAGACCCAGTTGGTGAGTGGCCTGAAACTTGTTTTGAGGGCCCTCTTTAGGAGCATGAGTTCGATTATACCTTTTACTTTGACAGATTTTACAGACGCTTACAACCATGTGAACCCATCACTGGGGCTGCTTGTGGGCCCGGGAAGGGGCCTGTGAGAGGGAGGGGGCCCCAATGATTAGGCTTCATTAGCTTGACAGTAAATCCATTCCTGCTCTCATAACCACCAGCCGCCTTGCCTGGAATGATGCTCTTCCCTTCCAAACCCGCTTATTCCCTCTGTTCCATTTTGATCTAAGTGTGATTGTTGCTGAATATGAAAGACGTGTTTGCAAACGCCTGGAAGCTTTAGCCCTGGCTAAGAAAGATCTAGCATGCACATATATGAAGGATGTAGCCGTTACCTCTCACAGATCTAAATACAGTCATTTGATGGTTCATTCGTTGGTCCATCCATGCAGCCACCTATCAACTTAACTAATATACCCAAGGTATTCTGCCTTCGAGAACATAAATACAGAGTTATAGCAAATAACTCTTGAACAAAGAAAATCATGCTACTAAATATAGCTAGAGTTTGGTGGAAGAACAAGGATATTTACAGCTTCTCAATTGTTAGGTTTATCTGAAGCTGTCTTCAAAACTGTGACTGTCTAATAAAGAACCATTCAGAGCTTTTGATGTATGCATATTTCTAGGTATTCCAGAATTAGTGAATGGCGTCATTCTCTGGTTAATAGTAGTTAACAGTTACAATATTTTTAAAAATCGATTAAATATACCCTGCTATGATATTAAAAGTAAGTTTCTACTTAAGAAAAGAGTATCTTTGTGTGAAAATTCTAGTGAATTTAGGCCTGTGACTTTTTTTATTATTCTTTGATAAACCATTAATTTTAATAAACTGTGGAACTCATAATAACTTTTAAGACTCTTCTATAACCCAAATTTTACCTTTATGTGGGCCCCCAGGATTGGCTATTGGCTCCATTGCCCTACTGCTTTTTAAGATTTATGTCTTCTTGGAGGCTCATTTTCCTTTAAACATTAAATTGGGGATGTGAAAAATGATTTAAGGGCTTCCCTGGTGGCGCAGTGGTTGAGAGTCCGCTTGCCGATGCAAGGGACACAGGTTCGTGCCCCAGTCCGGGAAGATCCCACATGCTGCGGAGCGGCTGGGCCCATGAGCCATGGCCGCTGAGCCTGCGCGTCCGGAGCCTGTGCTCCGCAATGGGAGAGGCCACAACAGTGAGAGGCGCGCGTACCGCAAAAAAAAAAAAAAAGATTTAAGAATGTAAATCCCAACCAAGGGGGATAAAATTCCTGACTTATTCAGGCCTTCTGCAGTCTGCCCTCACTTTCCTCACTCTCTTCATTCAGTGTAGCTTCTACTGTTCCCCACATACACCCTCTCCTTGGGTCACCCAAGCCTCTTCACTCTTCTGCAACACATTTGGTCCTCCCCATCTCTGGTCTTTGCCAGTCTTGTTTCCCTCTTCCTTATCCATCTAAATCCTTTCTTCTAAGGTGGCTTAATTACCATTTCCTCCTGCCTCTCAGGAGGCAGCTTGCCCTAATGTTTTCCTTCTTTTAACTTCTGTTGGCCCTAGAGTAGTCCCCCAGAAAGCATGGCATATTCTCTCATTATTCAAAGTGTGTTGCCTATTTTCATGTTCATTGGTTCATTCATTTCTTGGTAAATATTTCAATCACCTTCTGTCTGCCTAATACTGTTTGGGGTTGTTAGAGATGTAGTGATGAACAAGACTGAGAAAGTCCATGCCTTCTTAGAGTCCACATTCTAGCAAGGGAGACATAATAGCAAGGACATAAAGGCAAGGACATAAAGGCAAGAACATAAAGGCAAGGACTCTACTTAGTATGTTTTTATATTCCCTGAAGCAATTAGTACACTTTATCCCTGTTATAGGAAAGGTTTTAAGATTTGTATTTGGAGCACATTTTGAAAGACATGATAAATGACATGATAAATGAAAGATAGGATAAGATATGAATCCACAGGGCTTATGGAACCAAACAGTTTTTAATAGAAGAAAGTCAAGCTCTAGAGATTCAGACATCAGTTTATATATCAGATAGCTGACTTTCGTTTCAGGACAGGCTTCTTCTCAGGCATGCCTATACAGTGTCTGTAGACACTGACATGGTGAGTAGGCATTTATCTGTCCTTTGTCAGGTTGAAGAGGAAGGTTAGAAGAAGGTAACTGAGATAAGAAAGCTGAGGGCTCTCTAGAAATTTTCTGATAAAATATACCTGTTAGTGAGTTTTGCTAGAGTCATGGTAACAGAATCTCAAGAACTGCTGAGGATTCTAGAGATACCACAGTCCTGTTTCCTTCTGTTGCTATCTTGGATATGGGAAAATGAAATGCCTAAGTGTACTTTCTATTACTAACGTTTTTTATTTGCTTGACACAGTTATAGAAGGGCTCATATCCCTACTATTTAGTGTTTCTTCACTGAAGAAACCAGCTCCCACAGGGTGAATGTTACCTAGTTTTAGATATTGTGCTAGAGTTCTCCTTTTTGTGTTTATATGAGCCAGATTTTAAAATTCGGGGGGCATGGTATTTTTAGGGGCCCTCTTAAACTGCAGCAAATTAAAAATTAAGGCCTTTTCTTATAGAACAATTTGTGTTCACTCTTTGGACATGTTGATCCTGACTTTTTATCAAGGTCAAAATCTCACTACCAAAAATTGGCCAAGTTCTATATTGATAGCCAGGTGTGCATGTCAGACTACTGCATCCTCTGTGAAAATGCCTTCCCGTTTTAACAGAAAAATCCCTCCTTCATAGAAATTTATATCACAGAACGTACATATCAAATAAAAATGTCTTAATTTTCAAAGGAGTTCCTCACTTTAAAATGGACAAGGGGGAAGTCTTTAAAACTTTTTTTGGAGAATGGCCATATGAGAATCCATTGCTAAAAGATAATTTATTTTTTACTTTAATAATGGACATGATTTATTTTCAGTATTTGGCTATTATAAACAGTGCTGCAGTGAAATGTATCTGTACATAAACTGTACATTTGCAAGTAAGCGTATCTACAGAGCAGAAGTAGACTGTCTATTCATGTGGCCTTATCAAACTGTGTAAATTACTAAAGTTTGTAATATATTATCATATCTGTTAAGACTAGTCTCTTGCCATTATTCTTTCTTCCTAGAATATTCTAAAATCATGTTGATATTTGTATTATGGTGACATTTTCATTGTGACTAAAAAAATATATATGAATTAATTTGCTAAGACTTGACAGCTTATGTCTCCGAGTCTTCTATTCAAGAGCAGGAAGTTTTCTTTTTAAGCTTTTTAGGTGTTTCACTAGCATTTAAAATGTTTCTTCATTTCTCTTGTTAAGTTTATTTTTAGAAACTACCTTTTTTTGTTTCTTTTATAAATGAGATCTTTCATTATATTTTATAACTGGTTATTATTTGTGTGTATGTATATAAAGAAAGCTATAGGGTTTTGTATAGCAAATGTTTAGTCACCTCAATGAGTTATTATTTCTAATACCTTGTCAACTTATTCTCTTGAGTTTTCCAAATAAACAATCACATCATCTGCAAATGATGGGAATTTTGTCTTCTTTCTGATTCTTGTATCTTTTTTCTTCTCTTGTATAATTTTATTGGATAAAAAAAAATCCCAGAATGCTATTAAATATGTATCTTTGAGTCTGGCTTTGTTGGGAATCCTCTGGTGTTTCACATTAAGTATGCATTAGCTTTTGAGTTGAAATAGAAATGATATTTTCTATCTTGTTAAGGACTTTTTTTAATTGATTCCTGTTTTTAAAAGATTTTACCATAAATAAATATGGAGCTTTAGCAGATGTCTTTTCATCATGTGTGGAGATGATCAAATTGTTTTTCTTGTTTCAGCTACAAGCTCTACAAATTATTCTAATACTAAAGTTTGAGAACTTCTGCTCTAGGTGGTCATTTCTGTGATTCTGAACTGACTTTAAAGCTGATCCCATCCTCTGGCTTTATGCTTTTGTTTGTAACTTAGCCGAAATAAACTTATTTCAGAGTCCAAAAGGAAGACACTGATTAATTTTTTCACTAATTATATTTTCCATTTCAAATATCTCTGATTCTGTGATTATGACTAGTCCAACTTGTGTTATTCATTTCAATGTAATAAAATGTAATTTAGCATCTGATACATGTAAGGCACTGTGATGGGCCCTTTAGGGGTCACAAAGATGAGTAAGTTGAGGTTTCTGCCTTAGGAAGCTCAAGATATGCAGGCAGATGAGAGATAGACACTTGCCCCGCCAGCAAGATGTAAGAAGAGTCTGCTCTCATTGGGTGATTCATGATGTGTAGAAAGAGACAAGCAGCCAGTTCAAGGTGGGGGGATCTGAGAAAGCTTTATGAAGGAGGTGGCTGTTGGGCTTTGGTTTAGCAAAGGAAAAGCAAGGGAAGAAAAGCAGCTGAAGAGGGCATTCTAGGTATAAAAAGCAGGGAGGACACAATCAAAGGCATAGAAGTAGGAAAGATGTGTCTAGGCAAATTTAGTTATCTAGTGTGATGAATGGAGAGAGGCTAGAGGCCACAGACCATTTAGGAAGTCATTGCATTGGGGCAGAGGGGGAGGTTAATGGGACAGATCGTGTAAAGGGACCTCTAAGGTGTCGGGCAAGGTTCTGTTTCTTGATCTGACTGGTGGTAACAAGGGTATTTGCCAAATAATACTTAGTTAAGTCATATATTTATTTCACCTGGTTTTCTCCTTCAGTGTCTTATTTTACAATAAAAAGGGTTTTGTTTGTTTGTTTGTTTTAAAGGCTTCTCAGTGATTCCAGAGAAAGGGAAAGAGGTAGTCCAGGCCTGAATAAGAATGGAAAATGGTGAACAAAGAGGGGACCCATTCTGGAGAAGTGACGGTGTGTGGGAACTAAGGAATACAGAAGAGTAGTAAGAGACAGCAGTTTGGGGCTTGCTGCATTCGAAGTGGTGTAGAACATAAACCTGTATTTGCTTTGTGACAATAGCTAGCAAGCGGTGAAGAATAAAGGTTCAAATCTCAGGAAAGTGTTGTGCTAGAAGATGTGGAGATCAAATTCAAGAGATAAGAGCAGAACTATGGAAACTAGAGTCAGATGAGAAGATGGCCAAGGACAGCATTTTGGGAAATTACTATGTTTCAGGAGCAGCGTAATAGGGGCCTGGAAGGGATACTGAGAAAGGACTGGAGACGGGAAGGCTGGTTCAGGGTGGCGTGGTATAATACTTCTTCTTAGGGGAAGCAGGTCCAGGATTGGGTGATCAGCAGCGTCAGCTGCTGCATGTTGCTGGAGGTCAAACAAATTGCAGAGCAGTTCTAGTGACTGTTGTGAGAAAGGTCATATTGCCAGGACAGGTGAAGCAACGAAAGTAGGCTATTCCTGCAAGATTTGATGGCAAAGGGAAAGAGAGAAATAGAATGTGGACTAGAGGGAAGCAGAGTTGCAGGAGGAGTTGGGCATGTTGGCAGGCATGCCAATACAGCTGAGGAAGAAGAAATAAGTATGATGGGGGCCAGTATTTGATGGAGCAAGGACCTAGAGCAGTGCTTCTCAAAAGTAGGGCCTCCAGACCAGTAGCAGCAGCATCACTTGGAAATTTGTTAGAAATGCAGATTCGCAGGCATCTCAGTTTGTCTCACTCCAGACATACTAAATCAGAAACTCTGGGATTAAAACCCAGCAATCTGGGCTTCCCTGGTGGCGCAGTGGTTGAGAGTCCGCCTGCCGATGCAGGGGACACGGGTTCGTGCCCCGGTCCGGGAAGATCCCACATGCCGCGGAGCGGCTGGGCCCGTGAGCCATGGCCGCTGAGCCCGCCCATCCAGAGCCTGTGCTCTGCAACGGGAGAGGCCATAACAGTGAGAGGCCCGCATACCGCAAAAAAAAAAAAAAACCAGCAATCTGTGTTTTAACAAACTTTCCGAGGATTCTGATGCATGCTCAAGTTTGAAAGTCAAGAGGAAGGAATGGTTTTATCCTGCCCATAGGTTGGGAGGTGGTTCTCTTTGACAGGACGAGTGACCCTACTTAGAAGAGAAAAGGTGAAGAAGAAGAAAAAGATGATATCAGATAATCCCAGGCTCTCAGCAAGGTCATCTGCTGAGAAATTTTTTTCAGTGTGAATTTTAAATCACAAGGTAGGAGTCCTATCAGAAATTGACTTGGCTTTGCATTTCAGGTTGAAACTCCAGCCTCAAAGCCAGAATGAAAAGATGTAAGTTAGTGCAAGAGTAAGGAAGGGAAACTAATATTTATTGAGCAACTATAATACACTTTTGTATACCCTGTCTTATTCGGTTCATTATCGTTGTGCAATGCAACCATTACTGTCTCTTTTTTATATTTGAGGGCATCTCTCAGCTTCACTGGCTTGTAAGTGGTGGAGCTGAGATTTGAACTCAGAGCTTTCTAGCTGCAAAGCCCATTATTCTTTCTACTGTACTATACCTGTTAAACTTACCAGGTTTGACATGCCTGTCGCTATTAAGATATTTAAAGCATGAGGAGTCCTACAATGACTCTTGGTTTTATATTTCTATCTGTAGAATGGTACTTTGCTTTGTAATGCATTTCGAACAGAAGTAAGATTTTGACATTATGATGAAATAAAATGGAGACACATACATTTTACTTTAGTGTCAATATAATTACAAGTAAGACGTTGACATGATTTGGGTGTTTGGTCAAACCATCCTTTACATCTTTATATATGAATTGTTATGCCTTAGATTGTAAAGCTCATATGGGGCAAGGGACCTAGTTATATGTATGTATATACCCTGCTGTCTTTCAGAAAGCATTTTCTTTTTAATTTTTAGTTATGGTGAAATTGGTATCCAATAAACTGTATGTATAATTTTATAAGTTTTGAAATTTATGTACACCCTAGAAACCATCACCATAATTGAAATGCTAAACATGTCTATCACCCCCTGCCCCAAAGTGTCCTCTTGACCCTGGGTAGCCCCTCCTTTCTGACCCTTGAAGTTTCCTCCCTTTCTAGGAAACCACTGATTTGCTTTCCCTTACTCTATATTAGTTTATATTTTCTAGAGTTTCAAATAAATGAAATCATTCAGTATGTGCTTTTATTTTTCAGTGTTCCTTCAGTCAGTAAAATTATTTTAACATCACCTATGTTATTGCATGTTTCAATAGTTCTTTCCTTTTTTTTCCTGAGTAGTCTCCCATTGTATGGCTAAACCTCAGTTTTTTTTATCCTTTCGCCCATTGATGAACTTTGGGTTGTTGCCAGTTTGGGGCTGTTACAAGTAAAGCTGTTATGAACATTTGCGTAGATGGATATGCGCTTTGCATGGGCATATACTTTAACTTCTCTAGGGTAGATACCTAGGAGTGGAACAGCTAGATCATGTAGAGGCATATATTTAACTTTTAAAGGAAGCTGCCAAACGGCTTTCGAAAGTGGTTGTATTTTATATTCCCCTCCGTGGTATCGGAGAGCTCCACTTCTCCACGTTCTCCTCAACTCTGATTGTGCTCAATCTTTTAAATTATAGCCTTTCTAACAGGTGTATAGAGGTATCTCATTGGGGTTTTAATTTGAATTTCCCTAATGACTAATGATGTTGGATACCTTTTCACGTGCTTATTTGCCACTCTTGTATCTTCTTTGGTGATGAATCTATTCAAATGACTTACCCATTTTTTAAAAAATTGGGTCTCTTATTTTCTTATTATTAACATACTCAGAGTTCTTTATATGTTCTGGATATAAGCTCTCTATCAGATATATGATTTGCAAAGATATATGGTATTTTCTCCCAGCCTGTGGCTTGTCTTTGCATTCTCCTCCTAGCATCGTTCAAAGTGCAGAAATTTTTAATTTTAATGAAGTCCAGTTTACCAACATGTCCTTTTATGGATCATGCATCTTGTGTCATATCTAAGAAATCTTTTCGGCCTGTGTGCATGCGTGTTGCGTGATGCTGGGGCACAGTCTCTTAGCTCCAGAATTGCTCGGAGAGGGTTTAGGAAGGTGATGGGGACTTTGAATTCAGAACCTCCGTGTGGCTGTCAGGGTCTTGGTGCTCTGGATGGGTGTCAAACCTGAGCCTCTGAGGTGGGAGAGCTGAGTTCAGGACATTGGGCCACCAGAGACCTCCTGGAACCACATAATATCTTGTTTTTTTTTTTTTTTTTTTTTGTGCAGTACGCGGGCCTTTCACTGTTGTGGCCTCTCCCGTTGCGGAGCACAGGCTCCGGATGCGCAGGCCTAGCGGCCATGGCTCACGGGCCCAGCCGCTCTGCGGCATGTGGGATCTTCCCGGACCGGGGCACGAACCCGTGTCCCCTGCATCGGCAGGCAGACTCTCAACCACTGCGCCACCAGGGAAGCCCCGAACCACATAATATCAATCGGCGAAAGCTCTCCCAGAGATCTCTGTCTCAACTCTAAGACCCAGCTCCACTCAATGACCAGCAAGCTTCAGTGCTGGACACCCCATGCCAAACAACTAGTAAGACAGGAACACAACCCCACCCATTAGCAGAGAGGCTTTCTAAAATCATAAGTTCACAGACACCCCAAAACACACCACCAGATGCGGTCCTGCCCACCAGAAAGACAAGATCCAGCACCACCCACCAGAACACAGGCACCAGTCCCCTCCACCAGGAAGCCTACACAAGCCACTGAACCAACCTCACCCACTGGGGGCAGATACCAAAAACAACGGGAACTACGAACCTGCAGGCTGTGAAAAGGAGACCCCAAACACAGTAAGTTAAGCAAAATGGGAAGACAGAGAAATACACAGCAGATGAAGGAGCAAGGTAAAAACCCACCAGACCTAACAAATGAAGAGGAAATAGGCAGTCTACCTGAAAAAGAATTCAGAGTAATGATAGTAAAGATGTCCAAAATCTTGGAAATAGAATGGAGAAAATACAAGAAACGTTTAACAAGGACCTAGAAGAACTAAAGAGCAAACCAACAATGATGAACAACACAATAAATGAAATTAAAAATTCTCTAGAAGGAATCAATAGCAGAATAACTGAGGCAGAAGAAAGAATAAATGAACTGGAAGATAAAATAGTGGAAGTAACTACCACAGAGCAGAAAAAAGAATGAAAAGAATTGAGGAAAGTCTCAGAGACCTCTGGGACAACATTAAACACACCAACATTCAAATTATAGGGGTCCCGGAAGAAGAAGAGAAAAAGAAAGGGACTGAGAAAATGTTTGAAGAGATTATAGTTGAAAACTTCCCTAATGCGGGAAAGGAAATAGTCAATCAATTCCAGGAAGTGCAGAGAGTCCCATTCAGGATGAATCCAAGGAGAAACACACGAAGACACATATTAATCAAACTATCAAAAATTAAATACAAAGAAAAAATATTAAAAGCAGCAAGGGAAAAGCAACAAATAACATACAAAGGAATCCCCATAAGGTTAACAGCTGATCTTTCAGCAGAAACTCTGCAAGCCAGAAGGGAGTGTCAGGACATATTTAAAGTGATGAAAGAGGGGCTTCCCTGGTGGCACAGTGGTTAAGAACCCACCTGCCAATGCAGGGGACACAGGTTAAAGCCGTGGTCCGGGAAGATCCCACATGCTCAGAGCAACTAAGCCCGTGCACTGCAACTACTGAGTCTGCACTCTAGAGCCCGCGAGCCACAACTACAGAGCCCACATGTCACAACTACTGAAGCCCACACAACTAGCAACTACTGAAGCCCACACAACTAGAACCTGTGCTCCACAACAAGAGGAGCCACCGCAATGAGAAGGCCACACACTGCAAAGAAGAGTAGCCCCCAATCTCTGCAACTAGATAAAGCCCACGCACAGCAATGAAGACCCAACACAGCCAAAAATAAATAAGTAAAATAAATTAATAAAAAATAAGTAAAGTGATGAAAGGGAAAAACCTACAACCCAGATTACTCTACCCAGCAAGGATCCCATTCAGATTCAATGGAGAGAGTAAAACCTTTACAGTCAAGCAAAAGCTAAGAGAATTCAGCACCACCAAACCAGCTTTACAGCAAATGCTAAAGGGACTTCTCTAGGCAGGAAACACAAGAGAAGGAAAAGACCTACAATAATAAACCCAAAACAATTAAGAAAATGGTAATAGGACCATATCAGTAATTACCTTAAATGTAAATGGATTAAATGCTCCAACCAAAAGACATAGACTGGCTGAATGGATACAAAAACAAGACCCATATATATGCTGTCTACAAGAGACCCACTTCAGACCTAGGGACACATACAGACAGAAAGGAAGGGGATGGAAAAAGATATCTCATGCAACTGGAAATCAAAAGAAAGCTGGAGTAGCAATTCTCATATCAGACAAAATAGCATTTAAAATAAGAGGAAAAGAGGCAAAGAAGGACACTACATAATGATCAAGGGATCAATCCAAGAAGAAAATATAACAATTGTAAGTATTTACGCACCCAAAAGAGGAGCACCACAATACCTAAGGGAAATGTAAACAGTCATAAAATGGGAAATCGACAGTAACACAATAATAGTAGAGGACTTTAACACCCCACTTTCACCAATGGACAGATTATCCAAAATGAAAATAAATAAGGAAACACAAGCTTTAAATGATACATTAAACAAGATGGACTTAATTGATATTTATAGGACAATCCAAAAACAACAGAATACACTTTCTTCTCAAGTGCTCATGGAACATTCTTCAGGATAGATCATATCTTGGGTCACAAATCAAGCCTTGGTAAATTTAAGAAAATTGAAATCGTATCAAGTATCTTTTCTGACTACAATGCTGTGAGACTAGATATCAATTACAGGAAAAAACTGTAAAAAATACAAACACATGGAGGCTAAACAATACACTATTAAATAACCAAGAGATTGATGAAGAAGTCAAAGAGGATATTAAAAAAATACCTGAAACAAATGACAATGAAAACACGATGACCCAAAACACATGGGATGCAGCAAAACCAGTTCTAAGAGAGAAGTTTATGGCAATACGATCCTACCTCAAGAAACAAGAAAAATCTCAAATAAACAACCTAACCTTACACTTAAAGCAATTAGAGAAAGAAGAACAAAAAACTCCAAAGTTAGCAGAAGGAAAGAAAGCATAAAAATCAGATCAGAAATAAATGAAGGAAACCATAGCAAAGATCAATAAAACTAAAAGCTGGTTCTTTGAGAAGATAAACAAAATTGATAAACCATTATCCAGACTCATCAAGAAAGGGAGAAGACTCAAATCAATAGAATTAAAAATGAAAAAGGAGAAGTAACAACTGGAACTGTAGAAATACAAAGGATCATGAGAGATTACTACAAGAAACTATATGCCAATAAAATGGACAACCTGGAAAAAATGGACAAATTATTAGAAAAGCACAACCTTCCGAGACTGAACCAGGAAGAAATAGAAAATGTAAACAGACCAATCACATGCATTGAAATTGAAACTGTGATTAAAAATCTTCCAACAAAAAAAAGCCCAGGACCAGATGGCTTCACAGGCAAATTCTGTCAAACATTTAGAGAAGAGCTAATACCTATCCTTCTCAAACTCTTCCAAAATATAGCAGAGGGAGGAACATGCCCAATCCATTCTACGAGGCCACCATCACCCTGATACCAAAACCAGACAAGGATGTCACAAAGAAAGAAAACTACAGGCCAATATCACTGATGAACATAGATGCAAAAGTCCTCAACAAAATACTAGCAAACAGAATCCAACATAACATTAAAAGGATCATACACCATGATCAAGTGGGGTTTATCCCAGGAATGCAAGGATTCTTCAATATACACAAATCAATCAATGTGATAAACCATATTAACAAACTGAAGGAGAAAAACCATATGATCGTCTCAATAGATGCAGAAAAAGCTTTTGACAAAATTCAACACCAATTTATGATAAAAACCCTCCAGAAAGTAGGCATAGAGGGAACTTACCTCAACACAATAAAGGCCATATATGACAAACCCACAGCCAACATCATTCTCAATGGTGAAAAACTGAAACCATTTCCACTAAGATCAGGAGCAAGACAAGGTTGCTCACTTTCACCACTGTTATTCAACATAGTTTTGGAAGTTTTAGCCACAGCAATCAGAGAAGAAAAAGAAATAAAAGGAATCCAAATCGGAAAAGAAGAAGTAAAACTGTCACTGTTTGCAGATGACATGATACTATACATAGAGAATCCTAAAGAGGCTACCAGAAAACTACTAGAGCTAATCAATGAATTTGGTAAAGTTTCAGGATACAAAATTAATGCACAGAAATTTCTTGCATTCCTATACACTAATGATGAAAAATCTGAAAGAGAAATTAAGGAAACACTCCCATTTACCACTGCAACAAAAAGAATAAAATACCTAGGAATAAACCTACCTAAGGAGAGAAAAGACCTGTATGCAGAAAACTATAAGACACTGATGAAAGAAATTAAAGATGATACCAACAGATGAAGAGATATACCATGTTCTTGGATTGGAAGAATCAACATTGTGAAAATGACTTTACTACCCAAAGCAATCTACACATTCAGTGCAATCCCTATCAAACTACTAATGGCATTTTTCACAGAACTAGAACAAAAAATTTCACAATTTATATAGAAACACAAAAGACCCCGAATAGCCAAACCAATCTTGAGAAAGAAAACCGGAGCTGGAGGAATCAGGCTCCGTGATTTCAGATTATACTACAAAACTACAGTAATCAAGACAGTATGGTACTGGCACAAAAACAGAAATATAGATCAATGGAACAGAATAGAAAGCCCAGAGATAAACCCACACACATATGGTCACCTTATCTTTGATAAAGGAGGCAAGAATATACAGTGGAGAAAAGACAGCCTCTTCAATAAGTGGTGCTCAGAAAACTGGACAGCTACATGTAGAAGAATGAAATTAGAACACTTCCTAACACCATACACAAAAATAAACTCAAAATGTATTAAAGACCTAAAGGTAATGCCAAACACTATAAAACCCTTAGAGGGAAACATAGGCAGAACACTCTATGACATAAATCACAACAAGATCCTTTTTGACCCACCTCGTAGAGAAATGGAATTAAAAACAAAAATAAACAAATGGGACCTAATGAAACTTAAAAGCTTTTGCACCGAAAAGGAAACCATAAACAAGACGAAAAGACAACCCTCAGAATGGGAGAAAATATTTACAAACGAAGCAACTGAGAAAGGATTAATCTCCAAAATATACAAGCAACTCATGCAGTTCAATATCAAAAAAACAAACAACCCAATCAAAAAATGGGTGGAAGACCTAAAGAGACAGTTCTCCAAAGAAGATACACAGATTGCCAACAAACACATGAAAGGATGCTCAACATCACTAACTATTAGAGAAATGCAAATCAGAACTACAATGAGGTATCACCTCACACCAGTCAGAATGGCCATCATCAAAAAATCTACAAACAATAAATGCTGGAGAGGGTGTGGAGAAAAGGGAACCCTCTTGCGCTGTTGGTGGGAATGTAAATTGATACAGCCACTATGGAGAAGAGTATGGAGTTTTTCCTTAAAAACTCAATGTAGAACTACCATACAACACAGCAATCCCACTACTGAGCATATATCCTGAGAAAACCATAATTCAAAAAGATGCATGTACTGCAATGTTCATTGCAGCTTTACTTACAATAGCCAGGACATGGAAGACCTAAGTGTCCATTGACAGATGAATGGATAAAGAAGATGTGGCACATATATACAATGGAATATTACTCAGCCATAAAAAGAAACGAAAAAAAAAAGAGAAAAAAAAAAAAGAAATGAAATTGAGTTATTTGTAGTGAGGTGGATGGACCTAGAGTCTGTCATACAGAGTGAAGTAAGTCAGAAAGAGAAAAACAAATACTGTATGCTAACACATATATATGGAATCTTAAAAAAAGAGAAAAGAAAAGGTTCTGAAGAACCTAGGGGCAGGACAGGAATAAAGACACATACATAGTGAATGGACTTGAGGACACGGGGAGTGGGTAGGGTAAGCTAGGAGAAGTGAGAGAGTGGCATGGACATATATACACTACCAAATGTAAAATAGATAGCTAGTGGGAAGCAGCCGCATAGCACAGGGAGATCAGCTCGGTGCTTTGTGACCACCTAGAGGGGTGGGAGAGGGAGGGTGGGAGGGAGACACAAGAGGGAAGGGATATGGGGATATATGTATACGTATAGCTGATTCACTTTGTTATACAGCAGAAACTAGCAAACCATTGTAAAGCAATTATACTCTAATAAACATGTTAAAAAAAAGAAATCTTTTCTTTTTAAAATTTTGTTATTTTTTTATCATCTTATTAAACATCTTTGGCCTTCATATCTACCTAAGCTACACATTCTATTCAGAGAACAACTTAATGTAGGGACCTGTTTCTTTAGTACCTTCTGTGTGCCAGTCTCTCTGCTAAGTATACACAATTCATTCAAATGATATATTTATTGAGCAGCTATTATGTGACAGGGACTGTTCTAGGCAGTGGAAATACATCATGGTACAAAACAGATTTTAGAAATCTCTGTCCCTAGTGTGCTTCTACTGGAGAAAGAGAATTTAAAAAATTAATAGTTTATTTATATAGCATATTAAATGGTAATAATTGCTATAGAAAAATAAAGAGCAGGTTAAGGGGGTTCAGGAGTACTGGAGTGGAAATGAATGATTGCAGTTTTAAGTAGAATGGTCAGGGTAGGCAGCTCTGAGAAGGTAAGACACTCAAGCACACTTGAAGGAGGTAAGGGAACAAGCCATAGGGGTATCTGGAAGAAGAGCATTCACACAGAGTAAGTGGCCAATTTAAAGGCCCTAAAGCAGAAGTGTATGACTGGTGTATTCAAGAAATCATAAGATCAGTGTTGCGAGAGCAAGGGGGAGAGGAATGGGAGATGAAGTCAGAATGGTAACTGGATTGCACAGGGTCTTATAGGTCATTGTAAAGACTTTGGCTTTTACTCTGAGTGAAGAGAGGAGCCATTACAAGGTAGTAAATAGAGAAGGCTCATGATTTGATGTCCATTTTAGAAGGATCACTCTGGCTGCTCCCTTGAGCAGAAATTGTAGGGTTATAAGCAATTAGGAGACTATACAATAATTCAGATGAGAGATGATGGTATTTTAGACCAGGGTGGGAGCACTGGAGATAGAGAAAAGATGGATTTTGACATATTTCAAAAGTAGAACTAACTGCATTTCCTGGCATATTCAATGTGGGGTGTAAAAAAAATTAGGAGTCAAGGATATAGTCAAGGTTTTTGGCCTGAGCACCTGGAAAGATAGAATTAACAAGATGAGAAAAACAGTTATTGATATGAATTTGGGGAAAGATGATGAGGAATTCAATATTAGAGATATTAAGTTTGAGATGTCTATTAGACATCCAAGTGGAAATATTAAAAGTTGGATATATGAATCTGGAGCTCATGGGAGAAGTGCAGGCTGGTAGGTCAGATAAGATGAAGACTAAAAACTGATCTGAATTTAGCAACGTGGAGACCTTTGGAAAGTTTGACAAGAGCATTTTTGGTAGAACAGTGGGGACAAAAGCCTGATTGGGAGGAGAGAATTTGAAAACAGATTTTAAACAACTTTTTCATGGAGTTTTGCTGCAGACGAGGAATAAGGAAATGGAGCAATAACCAGAAGGGAGGATAGAGCAAAGAGAGGATATTTTAAGAGGGAAAAATAGCTGCTTGAATGTTTGAATACTGATGGAAATAATCCAGTAGAGAGGAAAGAACTGATAATATAGGCTAGAGAAGGAAGAGTTGCTAGAACTGTGCCGTAGAACAGACAAAAGGGGATGGCTCCCGTGTATAAGAGGAGGTACTGACTTTAGATAGGAGTATGACTAATTCGTCCATGATAATAGGCAGGAAACAGATTATGTGGGAACAGATGCTGTTAGGAGTGTAAGTGTGGTGGTGGGAGTTTGTGGAAGTTCTCATCTGATTACAGCAGTTTTGACAGTAAAGTAGGAAGCAAGGTCATCGGCTTGAAAGTAAGGCTGAGGGAGGAAGTGTTAGAATTTTGAAAAGAGTGAAGGTGGTACAAAATAATGAGCTAGGAGACCAGAAGAGTCAATGGACAGGGGAAATGAAAGAATAACTGCCGGACATCAAGAATTCACTTGTGGTTCATGGTCATGCATTTTAAGCAAAGCCAGTCAGGATGCTTGTGTGCTTTCTCCAGCCACATTCAGGTGCACACGTGCAGTCTTGGAGCAGGTGGAGAGCTGGATTCAACAAATACGAGGACATGAGAAAGGGACGAGGGAGCGAAGGGGGTATGCGAGGGAATAGTTCAGATGGTTGGCTATGGGACCTACAATGGACAAGGAGGGAAGACAAATGTTAGGGAAGAGGAACAGTGACGTGGTGAGAGGATCAGCAGATTGTAGGCCAGTAGGATGGAAGAATGCTTGGAATGAGAGTCCCTTCTGTAAGGGGTGAGCTGTGAAAGATAGAGGGGCTGTCAGAGAGTGGGTCAGGGTTGCAGTTATTGGTAAAGACGAGGACTGAGAGCAGGGCTACTTCATGAAGAGGACATGGACTGGTACCAGTTTGTGAACTGTACATTACTGAGCTGCAATGAGGTAAGTTCAGAAATTGAAGGAAATGTTTAGAAACACTACTGTGACATCCAAGCCTATGATAAGTGGACTTGTATTCAGAATGTCTTTGCTTTTTAAATCTCATTTGTCTATTCATTTGTTGTTGTATTTTACAAAAGTAATGGTCTACAACAGATTGGCTGTAAACAACAACAAAAAATCTGGTCCTGCCCCACAGCTGAAGCACTGCTCTAGCGTGCATGACTGTCACGTGACTGCCTGAGGAGGGTGGAGGGCAAGACCATCAGAGGAGAGGAGTTGGAAGGACTAGTTTCTTGAATATTGAAGTCACCGTCATCTCTAGCCTTCCGAGATAGAAGCCACCTGATTCCACCCCTCTAGGGGGCACTATTCTCATTGTTTGCCATGTGAACAACAGAACTCAGAGTACAGTGTGAATGGTGCCCTTAGATTGTTCACGAAGGTGGCCGTTGCTATCTCCATTTTACAGATGAGACAACAGACTCAGAGAGGTGAAATAATTGCCCAAGTTCACATAGCTAGTAAGGGAAGGAACCAATATTTGAACTTAGGTATGTCTGTCATGCCAAAGCTAGACTCTGTCCATACACCCCTCCGTCTTTGTCACCTGCTTACAGTTATGGGGACAGCATAGCCGTAAGCCTCATAAAAACTGGGGAAAAATGCCTTTTGGGAATGTGTTGTGGTCCATGTGGCTAAGATGAGCATTTCCATTTCTTTTAAAATCATGACTTGTTACATCTGCTGTGCTAACCCACAACCCATTGCTGTCTAGACCCATCTTTCCGGTTGGTCTTTGTTGAAGCGAGAGGCTGAAGCACCTCAGGAATCCAATATCACCACAGGATTTCCTGCACTTTCTGTTCTTGTGCTTTAGTCATTACACATGTATTAGAAGCCTCTTCTAAATAATGGTTCATGAATGATAAAATGATGAATAGTTTTAATACTTTTCTGCCCCAAATCTGTGCAATGGAGATGTTACTTTTATGATCTGAAAAGGTCTAGCATAGATCTATATATTAAACATCTTGTTCATGTGGAAACTCTCTAAGACTCTTAGGTCTCTGAGGAGGGCTGAACAGGCCTGCTCTCTCACTGAGCCTGAGTCCCAGCTGCACTGGAAGCCTTGGCGTTTCCAGAAAAGTTGGTGTTGGTTGTTTCCCACTCTCCCCAGGTGCTTGGAGTATTTGAGAAATCAATCCAAAGAAAAAGCAGCATTAATCTCTTAGGGGTTTCCTGGTTTCCTCCATTTCTTGGCTCTCCAATGGGCCTGGGAAAGTACAACAACGCTACAGTTAATTTATAAAGCTCATCCATGTTTCACTGGACCTGTGAACAGAGAAGTCATCCACTTGTTCTGGAAGCCCTCCCTGGAGTTCTGAGTCTATATGCTTCCATAACACATAGGGCATGGCGTCAGAATTATGGCGCTGCCTCTGTGAAGCATGGCCTGTGGTACATCACAGGGCCTGACACATAGTAGGTACTCACTAAGGATGAGTCGAATGAATGAATAAACAACTGATGTTCAGTCTGTAAAGGTATTTTTGTGGTGATGTATTTAATCTTTTCTACCTTAAGCAAGTCACTAGCATGGATATATATTAATGTATATGAAAAGAACTTTGGGACTTATTTTTATATTCAAACATATGACTTTTCACCCAGAGAAGATATAGAAGAAATAAAGAACCCACCAAGATAAGCAAATAAAGCTGGACAGAGTAGGCTATGCTCACTCAGTTTAGTTTTAAATAATAATCAAAATAGATAATAGGAGCAGAATTTTACTTTGAAAAGTAATACTGCAAATCCCAGTTGATGTGGTGGGGAGAGGAGTCATTAAAATACTTTAATATGGTAAAATGCTAATTATCACAGTTATTCATTGAAAGTAACTTAAAATCTCTGGTTGGCATCATAAGCATAACTAGAATTTTCAAATACATGTTATTAATTATTGTTATTAATATGAGGTTTAAAACCTGATCCTTTTTGGAGACTAAGTATCAGGAGAGGTGAATTTTAAAATGTGCCTGAAAACTCAGAGCAACCAAATGAAAGTTGGTATTCTTTTCTTCCATCTTGCCAAAGTACTCATCACATTAATAAGAAATGCAACCGACATGCCAGGCACTAAGTTTCACATCATTTGTTTTTATAAGGCTGTATTCCAGTAGATGGGGAATACTTTGATTTTAGTATCTACTTCATTGATGTTAAGAGTCTAGGCTCATTCTAACGACTATGGTCAAGATAAGATATTTTTCCCTAGTTTGTCTACACAAACCTATAAGAACTAGCAAAAGCTTAACTATTGTATTTGAATAGAGAATTCTTCCTCTTCTAGATCTGAAGACTAAATAAAATATGGAACAGACAGTTACATGCCTAGTTTTTTTTATTATGCCTTTTGAAATAATTTGTATATACCTTTTAAATAATTTCAAGTGCCACAAAAAATAATGTTAATAGCTCAAAATCAAAAGTTAAAAAAAAACCCTAAGTATAATTTTTAAAATCTTTTTCTTCTCAAGCGTTTTACGATGGGATAATGAGACAGATGTCTCTCAACTGGAAGGACATTTTGACATTGTTATGTGTGCTGACTGGTAAGTACATAAAAATCATAAAACTCCTGTTAGAAAAAATAGCTTTGCTGGAGTAATTGGGCTGTGCTGCTTTGCTGACGGCAAAGCAAAGTCAACAAATGAGGCACAAAGCTGCCTTAACCTCAACAAATTAACATTCATCTCCATGTGACAGTTATAAGGTAGTCTTCTATCACACAGTAACTTCTACCACATTATTTCCCAAAGATTGATTTTGAGAAGCATTTCCATTTTCTGGAATTGCCTCTGTTTCATGCTTGACGTATCAGTAAATGGACGACTTAGGCAAATTGCAAATAATTATGGCTCGGAGAGGAATAGTCTGGAGAAAAAGGAGTTTATCAACACAAACAGCTCAATTAGCTTACTTCTTAGGAGAGATCTGACTATTGATATAAGGGAATATATATATGTATGTGTGTTTGCACACATATACACTCCAGTGTATAAACATATCTGTGAAATATCTTTAGGGAAATAGCTTTTCTTAAAATGTATGTTTGCTATCTAGTATTTTCAATGTCTTCAATTATGATATTTAATTATACATAAAACAAGAATTATAAAATTACATTTTATTGTTATGCAAATAATAATAGTAAAATCTCTGTCAGATGCCTGCCTTTTAAAAATAATTTACATTAGATATTTAGTCTTCTCTTTTAGCCCAGTCTACTTATTGTTAATGAAAGTCTGATCCTAAGTTACAGGATAAATATGTATCAAACCTTAATAATGACTTCAATTAATCTTATGTATTTTCTTCGTGTATTGAATAATAATATGAGAAACATTGACAATTCACAAGTATTTTTCCTGTTAAGGGTAAAATCTTATTTGTAGTTTTATCATGATTTTTAAAATGACACTATGGATTTGAAAACACAAGTTCAGATTCTAAAGAAGTTCTATTATACTGATAAACCCAAACACAAGATCTATAACCCAGAGAACACTTTCCTTATGTGAGAGTTGAATGAATGCAATGAAGTTTTCAGGAAGTCTTTATTTTAAATTATTATTTAATAAGATTTTCAGTGGCTAACTTTCACCTAAGTCAATGAAATTGGACTTGCTTTCTGTTTTCTTCTGAAAAATACTTGTCAAGGAAACATAAATATTTTCTTCTATTCTTAGTTGAGATTTTCTAGCTTTTCATGGCCATTTTAGTCTCTCTGCACCCAGTTTCAGAAAACCTTTTTCCAAAAAAAAGAGAGAAGCAGATTTTTGCCTAATCATTGATATTGTGTCTCAATATTACAGCCCTCATCTAATCAAAAATAAGGAGCTAAAACCTCACCATATGATTTGAGCAAGTAATTTAGTAAATGCTGTCCCTCACCAAATATGAGAAAGGATTCTCCAGGTTTCATTGCACAGATGAAGATAATGCAGGCAGGATTAGATCAGATTAAGCATGAAAGTCAGATCAGAGAGCAGCGGAAAGAGGGAAGAAGGGTAGAATCTTGGAGGTTTAGACGAGGGTCGCACATGGATGGGCTCTGATTCTGTGGGGAAGTCAGGTCTGGCCAAGAGATTTAAAGTTAATTTTGTCCTTTGCACAAATATCAAAACAGCCTGGCTCTGTCATACCTTGTGTTATGACACTCACACCATGTCATCCTATTTGTACCAGGGAAGCAGAGGAAGTCAGATTTAAGCTCTTTTCTGATTAATGTTCTCAGTTAGGTTAAAAATAGCCACACAACATGTTTGAAAAATAGTCTTTTTTTCCCTAGCCAACAACAGGATCCTGTACAACTGATATACATAATGCATATTCAGTTAAGCCTTTCATTACAAATACATAACATAATAATACAATGTTATACGTACACACACACACACATACCATATACATAAATACACATCTAGTCACTATTGAGAATTTATGTATTCAAGTGAACTAAATACACCAAGTTTCATTTTATAAGTGGCTTTTCTATGCATGAATTGTTAAGTTTTCTTTTCCTCCGGTGTTGTCAGTGCCTGAATGTCAGCCTGTTTATAATTTCCCATTTGTAAATGTGAAACATTAAGCCACTCTCACTGCGATGCTGATACTATTTCCAAAAGAAATGCTTTGGTAATGGTCTGTCTTCATATTCACAGGGATGGGTAAGCTGTTCAGAAACTTAGAAAGTACAACGATGTTCATAATATACGTGTTGTGCATATAGCAGGGAAGCCCAGGATTCCATGTGTTCTTTATGTCCTGTTGGATTGATGTTTCTCTGTCAGAGTTATTGCACGGATGCTGCTTCTAGGCAGGCAGGCAGGCAGGCAGACCATGCTGCTATGTTTTTTTTTTAAAGAATGTCACAGAGGAGGAAAAGAAAGCTCTCTTTAGACACTACCTCCAAGATGAAACCTGAAATAGTCAGTGCCAGAAATAGGTGCCACACATAAATAGATCACGTTAAGTCTCACACCATCCTTGAGTCCTTGTCAGTCAATGAGATCTGGATTAGGCCACAGGAATATGAAGCAAGAGTTGGAGTTCAAATATTAGGTACATGGATTAAATTCTTACTGAAGCATTTCCAGCAAGGGTGGCATTGTCTGCTTCCCTGAATAGCTAACCAGTGGTACTGCTTGATCCCATTTACATGAAAACAAGCTCTATTCACAAACCTATTCCAAACCCACATTGTGGTTCAAGTAAAATGCACATGATTACAACGAGCAGCGATATGTTTATGTTGTTAAATCATTCAGATATTCATATATTTACATTCAAACATTCATAAACCTGTAGGCAATGGGGGAAATAACTCATTTCCCAGAAGAGACAGTCTCTTAGTTCACATCTAAATTTAGTAGCTCAACTAGATTATAGAATAAAGAGGCACACTGAAAGCTAGTCGTTATTTCACCATGCAGCATTTTGGACAATGAAATATAGTTTCATGGTTCAACAGTTCCTAAGTAACTTGTAAAATGTCAACTTTGAAATAAACAGAAGGAAAACTCAAGGTACAGTCATACCTGCAAATGGATGCTGTTGACAAATATCAAAATATTAGAATATTTAACCACAGGTATAGAAAAAAAAACCCTCCTATTAAATTCCTTGGTTGACTTGTTTAATGTTGAATTTAATATAAGAGTTCCTTTCTGCTGGAATGCAATCCAGCCCGGTCCTTGCTGAGTTTAGAATAGCGAGTGCTTGTTAATTTTAAACCTGCCTTTCCAGACTCCTGTTCAATCACAATATTCTGAGAGTCTGGTAGTAAGATGCTTTTTATCCAGTGAACACTTCCATTCAGTGTTTGATGGCTTTCCAGTTTACTGTAGCTCTGCAAAAATAAAAATGATTCTGTAAATAAATTTAAAAAAAAATAGTTTCTGCACATTTGGATTCTCTAAAGGCTTGGAGAGCAAGTCTGAAGCCACCCCTAGCCAGACACACGGAGCTAGGTCTGCAGGACGGTGTGCACCACATCTGCATGCCTCCAGCCTGAGACGTTGGGAAGAAATGGGGAAGGTACATCACTTCACTTGCTCTCCCAGCATTTTTATACTAACTATATACAGTGGATTGTTTTTATTTTCTATCATGTTTACTTTAAATGATGCAAAAAGTTTGGGTTTTGTGAAGAAAAAAATTTTTTTCTCAAAATAGGCTCTAGGATTTCTTTGTTTTCTTCCAGATGCTATGATCATAGGTAGTTCTAAATCACAACTCACAGACCTTTCCACCTGAAAAGACCTTTAACCCAAATGTAGTCAGCCCTCTTACCTCACACCTGAGGAAACTCAGTCCCAGAGAAGACAGACAGATTGTCAAAGATCTCGTACCTAAGGGGTGGCACCAAGCGAGATCAGAATACGGCCCCCCAGCAATCAGTTGCTAAAGACTGATAGAGGCCATTCCGTCTGCCAAAAGTTAAATCTAAAACAGTGAATTTAACTGAGCATATTTCACCGTGAAAATTACATAGAGGTCTTCCTCTCTGTGGATGCTGACAGAAATGTCTCCTTGTTCTCTGCACTAATTAATTTCCCTATGAGAGGAGCTGGAGCTGCTCTGTGCTCTGCAGAAAATCCTGACTGATTCTAAGGGAGGCGATGAAAATGGCCTGGCACCTTTCCTTTGTCGTATAATCTGTGATTCAGATCAGTGGAACAAGGCAAGAGTTGATTCCACAAGTTATATAGTTGATTCCACAAATTATATAGAGGGGGGTGTGTGTGTGTGTGTGTATGTGTGTGTGTGTGTGTTTGATGGCCAAACTAGGCCGACTGTCGATGTATTCTGATCAGTAACTGAAGGGAGAGTTGAAATGGTATCTTCATCCCAATCACTGACCCACTCAGCCTTTTTTAATAGATCCACTTAAGCTACTGCTGTTCTCTGAGCCCATTAGGACTTATTTAAGGGGTGAGTTTTCAGGAGATTATATATCACTCCCACTAAAGCACGTTGAAATTGCTGATAGGATGTATCCTACTAAGCGTTATAAATTCTGCACCAGAGCTAAGTAGAAAGGTGAGCTTGCTTGGAATAAAGACCTATTAGAGAACTACAAAAATTACTTTTGGGAAATTTGACTTGCAGTGTTGGAGTAGACAGCATTAGCTTTCAAATAACTGTGTTTTGAATGTGTGCTCTGTGTTAAGCTGCATTTTCTAGTGAGCTGTGAGGTTAACATTTTTGTCACCATTGCCAACATTAAGTAGAAACAGTACTATATTAGGTTATGCTTTTTTTTTTTTTTGCGGTACGCGGGCCTCTCACTGCCGTGGCCTCCCCCGTCGCGGAGCACAGGCTCCAGACGCGCAGGCCCAGCGGCCATGGCTCACGGGCCCAGCCGCTCCGCGGCATGCGGGATCCTCCCAGACCGGGGCACGAACCCGCGTCCTCCGCATCGGCAGGCGGACCCCCAGCCACTGCGCCACCAGGGAAGCCCAGGTTATGCTTTTTTAATTGAAGTATAGTTAATTTACAATGTTGTGTTAGTTTCGAGGGTACAGCAAAGTGATTCAGTTATTTATATACACATATATATATATTCTTTTTCAGATTCTTTTCCATTATAGGTTATTATAAGATGTTGAGTATAGTTCCCTATGCTATATAGTAGGTCCTTATTGTTTATCTATTTTTTTATGTAGCAGTGTGTATATGTTAATCCCAAACTCCTAATTTATTTCCCGCTCCCCTTATAAGGTTATGTTTTGAGCTCAGCTTTTAAGTTGTTGATTATTATCTCTAACAATCTTACCAGCTCTTAGGATGCACAGGTATAAATTGAGAATGGTGTTTTGCCTGGTGCTGTGTATCCCAACCAGCCAGGTCTCCTGTAGACCCAAGTACCTGACAGAGGTGTTTTCTCACAGTGGTAGTCTTCTTTAAAAAAAATAAAATAAAATGCTTAATTATTAACATTTAAGATAGTATCACCTCACTAAACAATAAGGTATATAGTCCTGAAGAGAACATTTCAAAACACTTAAATACAATTCGATTCCTTTCTTATCGATCCTTACTGGTTATTAACCACTGATGAATATGGCTAAAAGGCAAATTTTTGTAGCATTCGAATTAGACACATTTTGCGCTCTAAGATTTAAGTGCATAGTTTTCTGGAGCAATAAGAAATTTTCCCATGAGTAATAATCAGGTTATCCTGATTATCCTGATGGATAGTTTCCCATTCTAGAGATCACTTCTGGCTCACCTTAAGAGAATTCTTTTTCCATTGCTCAAAGCAGAACTTTGTAGGAGAAACTTCCACTGAGCATGTCATGGTGAAACCCAAGCACTGAGAACTACAAAAAGCCGCTCTCCCCACTCCTCTTAAGTGAGAGACTTAGGAAAGAACCTGGTCTGGTGAAACATCCTACCTAAATGCTGATTCCTCCCTAGCAAGACCAGTGAAGGAGTGCATACAGCCTGTTTTAGAGGCATTGAAACCCACCCTACGTAAGCTCCTGCATTTCAAAGACTGTGTTGATCTGCCAGTTAGGCAGTAAGTAACTCTTCATTGAGCCTCCCCTCTGTGTGTATGCTGGGCCAGACCTAGTGACGCAGAAATGAGTACAGACTGGAAGCTCCTTGAGGATGGGAACTTTGTCTTATTCACAGCTTATCTCCAAGGCCTGAAACAGCCCCTAGTATACAGCAGGTCATCAACAAATATTCATCAACCGACATATATCATTCATTTGATGCCCACCGCAGCCACAGAGGTGGGCCCTCATTGACAGGAAAACTGAGGCCTCAGATGAAGCGACTTGCCCAAGGTCACATAGCAGAAAGGTCAGAGCCAGAGCCTAGGAAACCCTGAACTATGCTCTCCCCTTGTCTGAAGTGTGGCTCCATCAGCAGCGCTCCTACTGACAGCTGATACTCATCCTTAGCTCGGAGGAGGACGACGCAGGGCCCCAGAGTAGGTGGTAATTAGCCATGCTGTTTGGGGAGCGGGAGGCCAAATCAGAGGGACCCACACCAAACTACAGCATTCGAAATGGGAGTAGAGGCTTTGCTTAGGCCCCTCACGGGATAGCTGATGCACAAGGCCACCCAGTGTTCTAGCCTGCAAGTCCTGGATGAGGAAACTCTGTCCTAAACTTCCAAGATAAGGCCTGGTGAAGACAGGGTCAGACTGATCCAGCCAAAGAGGTGACAGAGCAACAAGAGAAATTCTCAAACCAGAAAAGAAAAATGAAAAATCACATGAACTGGAAAGAAATCAACATGGAGATCAAGGGGGAAAATCCAGAGTTGCCATGGTCTCTGGGACACACTGCCTAAACCTGGTCTTTGTTTACTCCTAGGTCACTTGTTGGCTCTAACCTCAGTGCTGTTGCTAGTCACTAAAAACTATCACCACCTGAGAGCTGTTTTGTGGTTGGTGTGTAATAGGGCCGGTGGTTTGTTTTTGGAGGGTGGCCTCACAGCACCCTCAGTGGGCAGAGGGCACAGGTCTACAGACAAGTGTGGGGAGAGCTTCATCTCCACCAGATGATTTCCCCCAAACAGCAGCTTAAAAATTGTCCCTTTCACACTAACACATGGCCAGTCGTGTTGAATCGTGGCCCATCGCATGTTGATGACTTGACTTTGGTTGGATAACACTGACCACAGTATCTTTTGTTTATTCCAGTGAGACACTTGAATGGAAGGAAACATTTCTCTTTTTTAGTGTTGAGTAAACATGTGTAATTAGTCTTGATCTCCATTAGTATCATTAGACTTGAAAACCCAGTTTAATCTGGATTCTGTTCTCTTCTCAATGTCAGCCTGTTTCTGGACCAGTACAGAGCCAGCCTTGTTGATGCAATAAAGAGATTACTCCAGCCCAGGGTAAGTATGTTTCTATTTTCTCCTGAACACTGGCTTCAGAATAATTAGTCTGTGCACAAAGATGGAGAGAGTAATGGAATGGCAGGATTAATGTCATGTAATACTTTAATACTTATTATGTCCAACTTCAATTGGGTCTTCTGATCTATCAGATTCTTTCCTAATCATAACTAGGGAACTTCTTACCCTTGGCCTTCTGATAAGGAACACAGTGGGTAGTAAAATAAATGAAACCACTTCAAAGATAGTGTGAGATGATTTTTATCAAAGAATTTCTTGAGTCTTTTCCTTTGATAACAATATCTTCATATTAAAGTAGAAGTATGATATTGAAAGTTTTCTGTTGACTTCTGTCATTATAAATCCCTTCAATGGTTACCTTTGTCATTGGGTATTTATTGCAAAACAACATTTTTCTTTTTATTTCTGTTTATATTCAATAAAGGGGCTTCAGATGAATCTGTATATTAATCTGTTCTTTGCTTTAAAAGGAAGCCATTATTTACATATTATAAACATTAGGTCACAATGAAGCCAAGCATGGCATAAAATATTGTGCACATTTTTACATTTATATATCCATTTATGCCTGAGAGTAAATTACAGAGTTTTTATCCACTCTTATTTTTGGGGGCTGTTATACTAAGCTAGGAGGTCCTGCAGCCTAAACAGAGAGTTAATATATATCTATTTAAAGTAAGAAAACAAGCTTAAAGCACATGCATTAAAAAAAAAAAATCTTATAACTATGTAAGACTCTTGCTGTTCCATAGGGATTTAAAATAGGTTAACAATGTTAAAGTAGTCTAAGACAGGAACTCACATTTATCTGAGAAAGGACTATACTGTGTGTGTGAAGTATTTTCTAAAGTTTTATCTCTTCTTTTAAAAAAGGTTTGCTCTAGTCTTCTGACCTCAGTGAGACTTATAGACTAATACCTTTCAATCTTTCTTTTATATCTTTTTCACATTGAAGGTTCCCAGAGCAATTTGATAATCATCCTTTGCCTTACACTGTTGCTTTCTATTTTGTTATCTCTATATACCTCAGAAACTTTAAATAGCCCTCTCAGAGGAGTAACCACAGCTTTGTAAGTGGTAATCAATTCAATTAAATTGGCCTTCTCAATTCCCTCTGAGGTGGGTAATAGGTCTGGAGGCAAGGAAGGGGCATGTACCAAGATATTAATGGCAGCTGTCGTGGTTGAGTGAGCAGCCCAAGTTGAGGGCAGAAGGAATTGGGGGCCTCTTCATCCCCCCATTAGCCTTAGGTGGTTCTCATGAGCATTTGCAAGATCAGGATTTTCAGAGAGGGGACGGAGATTCTTGGACGTAAAGGCTTCTAGGAATACTATCATACGTAAACACAATTTCAAGGACTCCTGGATCTCACAGTGCACAAACAGTACTTCACTCATCACCAACACCCCTTCAAAGCCTATTTGTGACAAATACTCCATTTTGCAGCAGATTTGCATGATTTACATAGGATCTATCGTAAATCATGAGAACGATTTACAAGAGAAAACTGCCCAAGCTACGAATAGATCTAAATGGAGATTGAACTGGAATGTCTAGCAGCTCTCCTGCACCCTGTTAAACTCTGAACGATGCTCCCCCTAGTCTGAAGTGTGGCTCCACACAGCAGCCTCCTCTGAGGACAGCAGTGCTCCTACTGACAGCTGATACTCACCCTTAACTCGGAGAAGGATGAGGCAGGGCCCTGGAGTGGGCAGTACTTACTCATGCTCTGTGAGGAGTGGGGAGGCCAAATCAGAGGGGCCCGCATCAAAATGCAGCATTAGAAATGAGAGGAGGGGACCTCGCTTAGGCCCCTCCTGTCCTGCAGGCCTGCTCAGACTGAGGGGTGTTCTAGTCTAAGGGGTCAGGGGTCCACCCTAAGGGGGGAATCCCAGTTGTGGATGGCACATGGACATACTGAAGTTCCCACCCAGGGGTCCCGTCCCCATTGGGAGGTCTGGGGAGGCAGGGTGTTTGCACTCCCTGGGCCCCCACCCAGACGGACTCAGGAAGGGTCACCTGGACTCAGCAGGGAAGAGCAGCAGCTCTCTATCCCATGCCAGTGGGCTGGAAGGGTTCCCAGAGCTTGGGGGCACCCAGCGGATAACTGCACTCTTCTCCTTCTTAGCTCCCAGGGCTGTTGTCCTGCTTCCAAAGGACCTCCCCGTGATGAGTGTCTGTGTGTAGGAGTCACAGTCCAAGACTAAGATAACACTAAAGGTTTTAGTCTATTACAATTTGAGATGCTGTAATGTTTTCTTGAGCCTAGACCACTCCTCCATGGTTTTGTGGCCCAGAGGCTAAAGGTGCCATGAGAGGCCCACAGAGAAACAACCTGGGCAGATGCACTGGTGGATCCTGAGTTCTTGGTAATTCAGGGCTCAGCAGACTCAATGGAGACAAAACAAGTTCTCAGGGTGCTCAGCAAAAACTGCACTTTGGCCAAATGCTTCGAATTCATAGGAGGACCCAGTTTCTGAAGGCAAAGTATCAGTGGGTGGAGTAAGAAATACCTGCATACAAAACTTGTCGTTCTTACTACCTAGCCACTTACTGGATTCATCTCTCGGAGCCTCAGTTTCTCATCTGTAAAATGGGGAGTAAACAAGCCAGTGCATTGGAAAGCTTTAGCACATGACTGACTCTGAATGAATGTGTTCACTCTTATTACCTTGAAGAATTAGGGAGACTTTCCAGCTGTGATGAGTATAGAATATAGGGGGCTCTTCACAAAAACTGTTCTCAGAGAAATGGTTGGCAGGAGGGGAAAATTTTTTTTCTCGACCTGGACTTGGACGATACCTACACATAACTGGGCCTGCTGCAGTTCCCTGCACCCGTGTCCTGCATACCTGCTGCAGGCTCTGCAGAGGTCCGGGGGATTGTCTACCTGGATGAAGATGACACTTTTTAGTACAGATAACCCTACCGAGGAAGGTGAGAGAAATTATACTAAGTGGCCAGAATGAAACCATTGCAACACAAAGGTTCAGGTGTCAAGCTTGGGAAGAAATGGCTTCTGCCATTACTGGGGAGTATGGTTCCTTGATTTCTAGCTAAGGCAGCTCTGCTGTCTGGAGTCAGAGGATCCAGAAGCAAAGAAAGTAGAGGGAGGGGAGGGTTCCCCTTGCTTTTCAGCTTTTATATTGGGGGTCGTGGATGAGGTGGCCCTCAGAGAGAGCTTAGCCACCAGGGTGGGCTCCTGGCTTGACCAGGAACAGTAGCAGATTCCAGGGCTGAGCCTAGATCCTCGGGCAAACGGGCACCCATGCCTGGAAAGTCATTACAGGAAGCCCCAAATGTCAGGAGGAAATGATTGTTACCTGTCCCAGATGGAAACTTTCCTCAACTTACTGGTTGAGAGACACTGTCAAAACATCTGACTCCTGCCAGAATGCTACAAGGGACTCTCTAGCAAACTTACAAGAAGAAAAGAAAAGATCTTAAAAAGGAATGAAACCAGCACATCTTACTCATTCCAAGAAACATGTCCCTCCCCTCCCGTACCTTTTTCCCTCCGGTGAGTGGCTTCTTGTTGCTGACAGGTAACCCCCTATCGCTGTGTTCCTTAAAGACCAACAGCCATGTCTGATATCAGAGGACCCAGATGTAATTTAAAATACAGCCACACAAGCCTACAAGTTGAATTTCAGTCCGGAAGTGACAAGCAACCAATGGCATCTACTAATATTCCTCTGAAATGGCTTTGGGTGGAAGGAGGGGAGCCAAGCCAGTTAGTGTGAGTTTACTCAGGACCATGCGGAGATGGATGGGGATGCAATATGGACAGATCTCCAGCTTGTTATAGCTGCTAACCATTGTCAAGAATTCAAAACTATCACTGTGGAATTCATTTAACCTTCTGTAGAAGCTGCCCTAAGTGACTGCCAAATTCCTGGAGTCCTGACTACATGCCAGCCGTGCTATAAAAGTAAATCATGGACTCTCATTTGAGAAGAGCACTTTCTTTTTACTGACATATTTCCTCACCTTTTAAAAAATCTAGCACCTCTGCACCCATCTGTACAAACCTCTGTTTTTGCTTATCTCAGGGAAGTGCCCTGTGAGTGTGGGTTCAGTGGCATGAACTGAGATGGTGCTGAAGGACCCTTGGTTCCTGTCTGCTTGCTGGGTCAGAGGCCCAACAAATCCTCCTCTGTTCTTGGTGAGGACCTGTGTTCCACCATACCTGGCCCTCCGGGTGTAGGAATAGAGAGTCCCCAGATGGTTTTTAAGACCCTCAGAACAAGAGCCTAGCCCTTAGAAGTTCTTCTTGGAAGTCCACCCAGTTGTTCATCCAGTGCTGAGTCTCTGCCCCTGAGGAATTTATAATGTGGTCCTGGAGATGTAACATACACACAGATGAAATTACAGTGGACAGTGCAAAATGGCTTATAACAGCCCAGCACTTGATCATATAGGGCCTGGTGCTGTTTTTATTTGTTGTGTGATTTTTTTTCTAATTTACACCTTCTATAGAACGTGAGATGCTCCGAGATTTGAACTCGTCTTGATTCAACAAACATTTGTTGAGCCTCGCACTGTGCTGGGGATTGTGGGGTATAAATAGGAATAATGAGCACTTTGAGAATCTCCCTGTTTACCAGGGCAGATTAATGCACAAGCTCCTGGAATTATAATGCTATATGGTAAGCACTAGGGATACAGCACGAAGAGTAACTAACTGCCTAAGGAAGGGTTCCGTAGAGGCAGCAGTATTTGACTTTGTTCTTGAATAGTAAGAAGGCCATTCTAAGCCTCAGAGGAAGGAGACTAGAAAGTAGCATCCCTGGTGGAGGGGACAGTGCTCACAGGTGGAGAGTACGAAAAAGCATGTTGTGTTTGCAGGAGTTTGCTCTGGTTGGAGTGTGAGAGTGCCTGTGGGGTTAGGGTTGGGGAGGGGTGAGGGATGAAGTTAAAAGAGTTAGTTTGGGTACCACTTTAAGAAAGGCTGAGAACATGATGATGGAGAGACGGGACTTTATTATGTGGGTCATAGAGAGCCACTGAAATGGAGATAGAGAGCCATTTTTGAGCAGTGTATGGGTCCTAGAAATATCACTCCGGCCAACATAAAAGCTGGTTTGGAATAAGAAAGAACTTGAAAGCAGCAAGCCTTTTCATGGGTCTACCATGGACCAACTTCTACCTAGAATTGTTCAGTTAGGAGCTAGTGAAGGCCTAAAGATGGAGAAGAGGGAACTGAATGGGTGTTCACTGACAGGTTCCTTCAACAAACATTTCTGGAGTGCCTCCCTGGGGATAGAATAAGGTACAAGGGTTTTAAAAGGCAATGTCACGATTTCCTGGTTTCCAGTTTCATTTTGAAGGTGAAGGGTATAGAATTGTTTGGCATACTTAATAGGTATTTGGCTGTGTGTGTGTGTGTGTGTGTGTGTGTGTGAGAGAGAGAGAGAGAGAGACAGACAGACAGAGACAGAGACAGAGACAGAGACAGAGAGACAGAGAGAGAGAGAGCAATGGGTGGATGGGTTGGTGGGTAGTGCCCTGGGAAGTGTAGAGGTTTGGGCCAAGGATATTGAGTTCCATTTTAGGCAGAATGGGTTAAAGATACTTTCAGAACATCCCCATGGAGAGCTCTAGTAGGCACCTGAAAATCTGGGTGTGGGCCCTGGACAATGGTGAATGCTGCAGTTATGTACTTGGGAGTTTTTGATGCATAATTGATAGCTGAAGTTGAGGACTTCAGTACAGTCGCCTAGAACTGTATAAAACATGAAGAAAAAGTAGGCAGAGCCCTGGGGACTACTGACAATGAAAGAACAGGTGGAAAAAAAGAAGCCAGGGTCGGGGACTGAGAGACTGAGGGAAATGTAAGGGAGAAAGCAGACAAAGGCAGCATCTCAGAAACCAGGTAAAGAAATGGTTAGAAAATAAACACACGCTTAAACATGTAATTGGTATTTAATAGTTTATTGCCTGGAAATGAAAAACGCATAGCATATTACTTGTAAAATAAGTCTGAAGAAGACTTATTTTTTCCAGACGTGCACACCCTTTAATATATGAGTATAGATTAGTCTAGCAAAATAACAACTGAGCTTACGATGTAAACAATATCATTGTTGTTTTGTGGAACTACTCCTCTCTCCTCTCCAGGGATAAATGAATTCTCTCAAATTTCTGCTCATCAGTCAAAATTTTACATTCAATTGAGTGTTCATTCTAAGTTTAAAATGATTCGGTGACTGTGAATGCTTAGAAAGTTGTGCTTTGGTAAATTGAAAATAATGTTTCTAAAGTGATGGGCTAATTTGAAATCTATATTCTTTTTCTTGTTTTGATTTTTGCAGCCTAAATTGTAAGATGTATTCCTCTGACTGTACCAGACAAAGTGTCCTCCTCCACTGGGGATATGGGGGGCTTCTAAAACCGTTCATTATGGGGCAGATGCTGGCACTCAGTAGGGCTCAGTGGATGCTTATTGAATGAATGGAGGATGTCCTATTGTCCCTCCTAAATATTAATCCACATCTCAAAGGTGTCTGCATTCAACGAAATGAAAAAGAAAACATTTTGAAACTCATAACTGAGTAATTAAGGATTAAAACTACTGCTCGCTCTTTCTCTTTCTTGTGGGGACAGTATTGTGCACAGAAAGCTGCCCTCTGAAATCCCATTATAGCCGCTGACTCTGTAAAACCTTCTTGGAGAAAATCTTTTCTAAAGAATAAGCAATAGAACGTGGCCTTCGAATTCCCAGAGACTTGTGTTTTTCAGATTATTCAATATCTAGATTTAGTTTATTCTCTCAACAAATATTGATCGTCTACTCTGTGCTAGGCACTGAGAAAATGCAGTGAATAAAACATTAGAAGATCCCATTGTCATGGAGCATACATTCTAGCTGGAGGAGACGGGCAATAAGAAACAAGGTTATGATGTGTGCCAGTGGTGATGAGGGCTAAGGACACAACTAGAGCAGGGAGAGTGGGTGGGGAGGGATGGGGAAGGGTGGCTGTTTTAGGTGCAGTGGGTACAGAAGGACAGGTAAACTGAGACACAAGCTCAATTGCAGTCACCTTACAGCTCACCCTAACCAACAAAGGGCTGGGGTGAAGGCAGCATGTGTTTTGTGAATGCAAACATCAACCCAACCACAACCCCTTAGTCCTGTAAACATTATGATATATAATTTAGATAATAGCTGTTAAAAATCAACTCTTTGATTGTAATGGTAAGACAATATTTGCAGGTGACTTTAAAATAAAATGACGTCCATTATTCAAGAGTCCAGAACGGCAGTCAGCTCTTAGAAAATACTAGAATGACCTACTAGTGTTCCCTCTTTTTTTTTACGGAGACTTCTGCTCCCCTGCTGAGACCATGTATTATATCTAGTTTCACATCAAAATGAATTTATGCTGCTAAGTTTGAAAACCGCCTGAAAATAGCAGTTAATATTGGAAAAGCTGACAGAACCTTAAGTTTACTGGCATGACTGGTGCTGCTGTAATTATGTGCCTGAGTGTATACATGTCTATGTAAACACAGTATGAAAACACACTTGATGTCCAGGACAGTGTATCAGTGTGTTTTCTTGCAGCTAAATGAGGGGAAGAGAGAAGGAGAGGGAGTTGATAGAATTTTTATAGCACTGTTAGGTGGTGTAGGTGCTCCTAGTCTTTCTTACATCTATATAAACTTGTTTCTCAAATTATTTTCATGTTCAATACCTCGTTTTACCTTCACAACTTGCTCGGGCTCGGGGGTGGAAGGCAAGGGAGGCTTTGTTTTTCCCACTTCATGGGTGAGAAAACTCAGTGGGTCAGCTAAGATAACTTGAGTTTCTTATCTGAAAAGATGAGGAGATTGGACTCACGTCATCTCCAAGGTCCCTTCTAGTGCAGCAGTTCTATGACATTATTTTTCTGATTTTCCTGAGATGACACTGTGTTTTATGGTGGAGATCCCCTTTAAGTCCAGACCCCTTTCTGCCACACGGTTCCTTCTTCTTCAAACCCTTCACTGCATGTTTAATTATCTGTAAAATGTAATGTCTACCATACAACGTTGTTGCAAAAACTGTTGAGCGGATTAAAGGGAAGGCTTGTGAAGCACCTAGCAAAGTGGTAGCTTTTATTATTTATTATTGTCATCACTATTACTAATAAGAAGGCAATGTCGTGTAGTGGAAAGAGCATTGGCATTGCAGTCAGGTCAGTTTCCAGTCATTTACTGGTGTGTCATCTTGGCCAGTGATTCAACCTTTCTGAGCATTCTGTAACATGCAGCTGAGAATCTCTACCTTGTTGGGTTGTTTGAAGACTAAAGGAGAGGACGTATATAGAGCACTTATCCCAATGTCTGCCACGTCCCAGATGCTCAATAGGCAGTTGGCAGGTATGAATGGTAAACCAATTTTCAAAAGAAACTGCGATAGGGACTTCCCTGGTGGTGCAGTGGTTAAGAATCTGCCTGCCAATGCAGGGGACACGGGTTCGAGCCCTAGTCCGGGAAGATCCCACATGCCGCGGAGCAACTAAGCCCGTGTGCCACAACTACTGAGCCTGCACTCTAGAGCCCGTGAGCCACAACTACTGAGCCCGCGTGCCACAACTGCTGAAGACCACGTGCCTAGAGTGCGTGCTTCGCAATGAGAAGCCTGTGCACCGCAATGAAGAGTAGCCTCCGCTCGCCGCAACTAGAGAAAGCCCGCATGCAGCAACGAAGACCCAAATGCAGCCATAAATAAATAAATTTTTTTTAGAAAAAGTAATCACTTGAATAACTTTGAGGAACTGTTTTACCATAATGATGACCCTTATGAAGGATTCAGTGAAGTTGGAAATCAAGATCCTGTAGCTCTGTCTCTGGCAGCATGGTCACAGAAAAGGCTGGTGGCAGAACTGAAATGCATTGTGGTTACTTATCTCTGTGGAGGATTTCTTGGTACTGAATTTCCAGGGCACAGTAAACTAACATTCACAGGCATCTGTGGCCACATGCTCTGGAGCTGTGTTGCAGATGTGTCGGCAGCTGCTAAGGAGTCGCAAGGTGGGTGGCACTGCCCTGGACCCATTATTCTAAAATCTAGTTGATGGTTTAAACCAGTGGACCCAAGAGAGGTATGTATTGTACAGAAAACCAGCATTGAGTTCCATATTGTTTATTACATGCATTGTTTGAAAATGATAAAACATAGCAACTCACCACTTAAATGACTTTTTTTTTCTTATTTGATGTATATCTGTCCTTGAAATTATTCTCACTGTGGATGCCCATGCTGTGTGGACGTCTAAAGACAAATGAGTTTTCTACCTGAGAGCAGTACAATTAAATGCTTTGACTAATGTCTGTTATGTTTGGTTGCCTTCCCGTTTTAAAATGTGTGAATTTCCTTTTTAACGTTCTAGGGGAAAGCAATGGTATTCGCCCCACGCCGAGGGAATACTTTAAACCAGTTTTGCAATCTAGCTGAAAAAGCTGGTTTCTCTATCCAAAGACATGAAAATTATGATGAACACATTTCAAACTTCCACTCCAAGGTTAGTTTTCTGCTTGTGTTAGATAACACTTTAATCCGCATTGCATTTTGAAGAGATCATGGTCTTTTTGGCAGGTAACCTAAATATTTGATTAAAGGACTCCTTAGGTGTGCTGCTTCTGAACAGCTATTTGTATCTGATTATTTTGTGTGGCAAAGCCATCTTTTATCTTTGCATGTCTAGAAGGATTGTGCAG